>NW_027176229.1:16541608-17089108 GCF_023055335.1 Clinocottus analis | reverse complement strand
TTTGCTGCTTAAACAACTAACTAACTAATATATATGTATATGTATGTATATATATATATGTATATGTATGTATATATATATATATGTATATGTATGTATGTATATATATGTATATATATATATATGTATATGTATATATATATATATATATATATATGTATATGTATATGTATATATATATATATATATATATATATATATATGTATATATATATGTATGTATATATATGTATGTATATATACATATATACATATGTATATATATATACATATTATTCCAAATGTATTACATTCTCACCATGTTTTTTTGTATTTAATCTAAAATACTTTTCTGGTGTTTGTTCTTGTAATGTGTTTCTTGTCTGTTGTGCACTGTGAACCTTGTCTGTTGTTGTCTGTATGAGTCTGTTGTTGTCTTTAGTGATAAATGAGTTTCCCCACTGGACATTAATAAAGTTTTCTATCTATCTATCTGTGACATTTTGACTAGACTACTGCATATTTGTTGTAATGCATTATAGTAACCAAAGTACTGTACCAAAGTGATTGCAGTGATCACAGAATGTATAAATGCACTTCATATTAAATTAAATATTCCAGGAAAACATGCCACATTTCTATGATGAGGACAAAAATCTATTTATTACTTGTTCCAATAAGGACTTTGCATTGACCAAATAAAAATATTTGGAGTTTTCTTTTTCATCTAAAAGGACCACTCTACATAGTATATTATTAATATGACTTGGTATCGTAATGATAGCTTGCCTGGTTAGAGAAAGCTGGAGACATGAGATATTTGTATCATTGCAGATGATATGTGGGTTTCCATAATTATGACACAGTTTTCACTTAAATTATATTTTATTTATAAGCTGATATTACTTTTCAAACAATCTGTGGTTAATTTAATAGACTTCAGTAACAACAACAAAACTGAATTGTGAATCTAGACAATTGTCTGTAAATTGGACAAAAATGATTTATAATACTGTAAATGATTTCACAGCTTTACACTAGCATATGTTATACAAAAGAAATATTCAGAAGCGTGCAGTCAATATATAGAGAAGATCAAAGTAAAAACATTGCAATGTTACATATGTTTTCCAAAGGCAATACATGTGTTGCATTCAATATATAAGTGCTGTTAAAAAATAATATTTAGCATGTATATGACAATTTTGAAAGGCATATAAAATCTTCAGCATTAAGATTTTAACTACGGAGCTGGATCCAACTGAATGATTTCCTTGATTGTGTGATCAAGCTGGCTAAGCGACTGGGAGCCTGTTTCTCGAGTTTTCCTCTCTGTGCTTTCAGCGGTGTCTGCCGGGGATAGATGAAGAACTTTCCTGCAGATGTTCTTGAAGGTAGGGCTGGAGAAGTAGTAAACGACAGGATCCAACATGCTGTTGAGATAAGTCAGGCTAATGGTGATGAAAAACACAATGGTCATGTTTTCCAGAGCAGAGCAAGCTTCAGTATCGGAAGATTTACTGGCGAGTTGTCGGGTCTGGATCCAAATCATCAGCTGTGCGATGTTGCTTGGGAGGTAGCAAACGATGAAGAGCACCGCCACCACAGTGATGAACACAAGAGCCTTCTTAATCTTTGCCTGCTGGGCCATCTGTCTCCTTCTCAGGTGGCAAATAATGTGAAATGTGCAGTAGAGAACCACGAGCAGAGGCACATAGAAGATGAAGAGAAACTCAAACGTGTGCCAGTTCAGATTCTGGTGCATTCCAGTATCAACAACGAAGCTCTCACAGTGGGTTGTGTTGATGTGTTTCAAATTGAAGACATGAACTGTCAATGAGATGGTGAGCAACCATATTGCAAGCGCGCCACATATGGCTTTGGAGATACTCAGAGAGTTGATGGGATGATGGGGATGCACCACACGCATGTACCTGTCCAAAGCGATAGCCATCAAAAAGAGGGTACTTCCACTGCGGTTCATTGCCAACATGAAGAGGCAGATGTTGCACAGAGCGGGTCCAAACTTCCACTTGATGTTTGAGATGTAGTAGATGGCACGGAAAGGCAAAGCCATGTTGAGCAGAAAGTCAGCCATTGCCAGGTTGAAGAGTAACACCGTGCTGCTCTTCCAGGGCCTAATGTGGAAGCAAAAGATCCAGAGTGCCAAACCATTTCCAAGGACTCCAAATAAAAACTCCACCAGCAAGACTGGCGGCAGCACACTGATCAGCAGAGTTCCATTGAAATCGCATCGCATGTTGACTTACGTGCTGGCTCACTGGCTGCAGATCCAATAAATACCCTCTTGACAACTGTCTGCGTTCTTAAAAAAGGAAACGTCAAAACGAGAAAAAAAAGTGTTTGTGGTTTTTGCATTTACAGGAAGCTCGACGAAGTTCTGCTTTTCATGAAATGTCATCTATATTTAAAGACGCTATATTTCTCCCGAAAGCTACAAAGAAAAAGGCTAATGACCGTGGAAGGACCTGAAAGTAAAAAGAAAAGTATTACTTCACAATATGATGAAACCTTTAATATTTACCCTTAAGTCTTGTATAAAAATCACTAATTAGTTATGTATTTAATTGCATCAATCTTCAATTAAAATCAATTCACTTGAATATTGTTAGTAAAATAACCAAACCGTCAGCTTTACAGTGCATGTGAAATGTGTGAAATTGCAGCAAAAACTGCAGTGAGCCATACAACACTGGTGTTACTTTTAGGACCACTAAGAAAGGAAATGGTGGTCTGATCAGACCTAAGCTCAAAAACTACAACTGTGAGAAACCACCCGGGCACCACTTCTCGAGAATGAGGGTGTCGGCAGCATTACGATGCAGAAGACAGAGACTCGGGATGGAGAAGATAATGAATCAAGCCAAAAGATGCTGAACATAAACTTGACCTAAAGTAAATTAGACTTCAGACGGGATGAAGGTCAAAGCCCATCAACCTAAAACACAAAGTTCATTAATATCATTGCCAAACTGTCGATGTCCACACTCACACCTGAGGGTATCGGTTTACTGATACACATAGCACTGCAGAAAGGGCTTGAATAAAATGTCTTGTCTCGGTTTATTGCTTTGATGCTGTTGGTTATGAACACGATTCAAGTCTATAATGAAAAAAATAGAGGTAATGTGAGGGAATCTGGGACGTGTAACAGATAAATGGCCATTTCAAATAAAATCAATTCATTTAATCAACAGGCAAATGAATGTAAACATAAATTCACATGCAGGACAAGTGATTTTTTCAGACGTTAGTGTATTTGTAGCAGCCATGTAAAGTAAACTGAAATGGTAATGTTTTGTGTTTGTTGAGTTCAATGAATATTTTACTGTATTGTGGCTTTCACAGCCTTCCAAAGAGGACGATCAATCGTGGTGTGACTTCCTGTGTAGATCAGCTGTTAGGTGTCTTCTTAACAGCAGTGCTGATGCAGATGAAAATGTGAAATGTCACCTTCCTGAGACGCCAGTGAACACCACATAGACACTTGTATTAATTTCTAAATTAGTCTAAGTAAGAATCTGTAGATTCCTACACACACATGTAGCTGCGTACATGTGCAGAGATAGGCATTAATGTATATGAAGTATATACAATAACCATTTATTCTGCGCTGGGTGAAGTGTGACGGTTTTATAATCAGCATGGTGTATGAGATTTATGGTGTGGGATTTGTATTTAAAGTATGGTCAATTGAATGTATCAATTGAACTGTTGTGCATGTTCATGTAACTCATGGGAGTTCACCCTTTAACATTGTTAATCAATAACTAAATAATCACAAAGAAAGAAGAGTAGTCTTAACATGATATTTGAATCAAATACTTCATTTGGAAAATGCTTTAGGAGGCTACGGAAAAAAATAAGTTAAGTTTTCCCCTCAGTTTGTAACCCTCTGCTGCAGTCTAGTGGATAACATTTGAAATTGCTGTCTTTGTCACATGTTTAGGAGCCCAGAAGCAGGTTTCCTCAACTGTGGAGGAAAAATGTTTTTTTGTGCTTTTGGATTGCTATCCATAAACCCACGTAAATGTGCACTGAACTATTCTCACATGACTTATCAGTCACTATCATGTCACATGTCAGGCTTCCCACCCAGGAATTTATAAATGGATGTCAGTTGGGCCTTGTCAGTTCAGAGACTGGGCAGAGCAGTTTTAAGACCATGTGAAAAAATGTGAGAGAGCCAGTTTAGCCTGCAGGGCAAACCCTTCCTTTTGTTCCCTTCTCCTGTTGTCCCATCACCTGCACACTTGGGAACAAAACATCAGTCACCCGGCGCAACAAACGTGAAATTCCAGTCCTACAGCCTTTAAGAGGTCTGAAATGCAGCCACAGCCTAAAATGTACTCAAGAAACAAGTGAAGTGTTCGTTTTCTCGTTCCAGTGTCAAACCACAGCACATGAAACGCATGTTGTTCCATTTTTTTAATGAAAGACAGTTTGCTTTGTATGTTTTATTCCTTGAATAGATTTCTTCACTAAGTTGTAAGCTGGATCTGTGAAATGATAAAAGATGAAGGAAGCAGACAAACAAAACAAGTTATTCCACGTACCTCAGGTCATGTCAGCCAAGTCCAGTGAAGATGAACAAATCAAGAGGCGCCACACTCCAAAATCATTAAAGAAGGAAGTGAGTGAGAGGAAAATATAGTTTCATTTGTTGGTATACTTTATTAAAGCTAATCACAAGACAGCATTTAAATAGTCAGAAGCAGATGAATTAGAGTGTCTGATCCATTGCTGACGTTTTGAAGTTGTGAGTCTCTTAAAACAGCTGCACGTCAATGTGAGGTAAATTATAATGAAGTTATCTTAAGTGAGTACAGGACATTGGGGTTTGTAGTCACTAAAGGGAAATAAATCATAGCTTTATAGAACTCACCCATGTTCATGATATGGTCACACATGTGTGAACTGTCTTTCTCCCGTTTCTGTCACTAAAGCAGTTTATTTTATTTTAGAGCATTTTGCATTCTATTTTTTCCTATTCATATTGGGAGCACAAATATCTTCTACCAAAAATAGTTGCTGTGCTGCTAAATACAGTCCTAAAACATTCCTCTCAACAATTATTGTGTTTTCTTTAATGCCACAAAATGTTTTGTAATATATGCAAGATGCTTTATAGTTATGACCTGGCCCATGTTTCCACGTGACACAGCAGTATACCCTAATCTGAGCATCATTTCCTGATTTATTATTTCACATCTCCTTGACTGTCATTGTAAGAGCAGATGCAATGTCGGGATTATAAAAAGAACCACGAAAGAATAAAAATATATAATGTGTTTTGACTTCATTGAGGTGACGTCACTGCAGCGGCTGAGAGAGACGGCCAGGTGAGCATGCTTGGTCAACAAAAAAAAACCAAACGAAATACATAGCACAATATAAAAAGGAAAATGATTTTGGCGGCAGAAAATATGATGATGATGATGGTGATGGTGATGATGATGATTCCCACCTTGGGGGAGGAACTATCTACGTAACGCACTCATTGCGCTTCCTCCTTCAGCCGTGATGCAGCGCCAGCAATGAAGCCGTAGCTTGTAGATGTCCCAGAGACTATATGGAGTCGAGATAAAAGAAGACCCCGCTGATATTTCCTCTAGCCTGGATGTTTTTTTTTGTGTCTTACAATTTTGTTTTCTCGCTGAAACCGTCATTGTCAAAACGAGAGGATGAACAGCTTGAGGCATGGGAAAAGCCGACGAAATGAGGCCAATCTCGGAGCCGAGAGGGAGCATTTTGACAAGCAGCAGGTAAAAATACAGCTGAGGCTGCGGGAACTTGGGTTTGATAAAAAAAAGCCTGCTGTTTGCTTTTTTGTTTGTTTATTTGTGCGTTTGTGTGTGTATATGTGTGTGTGCGCGCGCGTGTATGCGGAGTTCACAGTGAAGGCTACCGCATAGGCCACATTTCCAATTAACACCTTGTCTTGGGATTTCATGTTTGAAAATTAAAATACAAAAAATGAAATGGGGGGAAAATCCATAATTTCTTTTTAGCAGTAGTGCTCCGTATCAATCTATATTGTTTTTGAGTGAGTTGGCGATGTCGTCAGTAGAGACGCCTGCCTCCTCTCCAATATTGGGACTATGTGGCACTTTGCTTGTGGTGCTCAAATCACCTAAAACTACGGCTGAAATGTATGAGTTTGAAAAGTTAAACGGTGTCTCCTGACCTGGGTTGTACAATTTCATGTTTTGTACAATATAGGTTGATAAATAACACTCCAGGTAAGAGGACACGTGCTTTTTGGTCATTTGTGGGGAACTTTTCCTTTTAAATGTCTTAAAGGCATCTGTCTACTTAACAAAAAGTAGACTTGGGACTGAAAGTCAACCATGTCCATGCAGTGCTCTGTATTGTCACACTATTCAGTCCTCCATGAAGTCTGTAAATTGGCATCATGCTGATCGAGTCCTTCCTGTTTGGCCACCCTTCCTCCCATACAGACATTCGTTTCTCAGCCCTGTTGGACGTAGTACTATAGCATTGAGTTATATTACCCCTGTGGAGTACTTCAGTCAGTCTGGTTCACTTTCCTTTGTGCACTGAAGGAATGAGGTTTGTCCCATTTTCCGTGCAACAGGTGCTTTGTGGATTCTAGCAGTTACCTCACTACAGCTCTTTGTCAAGTGTACTAATGTGTACTCATAACCATCTAGATACTTCTCATGTAGACAGTATTGTTGACTAAGCACTATCTTAAGGTCGTGGAGCTTCCCTCCCACTCCCCCCCCCAGTCTCACATGGAAATGTGAGATCCAGACAAGGTTGACTAACTACACAAACTGTGAAACTGCTGCGTGGGAGTTCCGACTTACGGCACGCTCTGTATTATGCTTTATCTAAAATGGGCTGTGCTTTTCCTCCACCGGCTTTATATTCCTCCGGCAGCGTTATATTTGCTTATGAAGCACGTGCAGAGAGGTGGAGCCGGAGGTGCTTAAACTCTTGCTTGTCTTTCATATGCACCTAGTCTTTCCCACAACATGGCCAGAATACATCATGCAACTGTACACAAGGTGTGTCTGCGTGTGCGCTTGCCCCAAGTTCACTTGGTAAATGTTGCAGCATAATGGTCCAGTTTTAATCTCAAAACTGGGCAACAATTATTGAACAAGGCATGTCGCGTTCCCATTCACAGCTTATTCAAAACTGAGTGCAACTTGTGAAATTTTAAGTTTTGAACTGGTATTCTTGTTTATATGAATGATTGCCGGGTGCGACCACTCAGCTTAATGAATCCACTGGGCAATATGCAAATTAAGTAGGTTGGACTAGCTTGAATCTCCTCCTGATAATTGTATGTCTCTTTACCACCTCCTATTAGCATTTTACTACAGCTAGTTTGGTCGATGTGGAGACTCAACTGGTTAACTGCTTGCAAAATGTACTGACTAAATGGCACATTTAACAACAAATTTAAGCTTTATGTTTGAAAGTTTTCTGTGTGTTGGGAGACCCTATAATCTTATATATATATATATATATATATATATATATATATATATATATATATATATTTTTGTTTCTCAGTCTTGCTGATTCATCGAGTGCTCTTACTGAAACTCCTGCTGCAGCTCACTGTCACTCTTCTGCTGCGTTCTCTCCTCTTTATGTTGACCTTGGTACCAAGGGGAAATGTCTCACACAGCGTCCTGTGTGTTTGTGTGTCGTGTTTGCTTTCCCGTACTCTTGTTGCCTGAGTGAGCGCCCATGAGAGAGGGAAGGGGGATGGGAGTACCAGAGGGCAAGAACGCAGCTACTGAGTGGGAGTAGAGAGAGAATTAAAAGCATGTTGGTTTCATTCTTTGATTTAAAAAAGGGTGTGTGCTAAGTGAATACTTTGTTTTTGCAGTGAAATATTCTGTCAATGTTTGTCAACAAACAAAAATGGGTGAATTCAAGCTGTGACTTTACCTGCAAACTCATAATCATGAACATAACGTGACTCATTAGCTAATTAATCAGCTCTGACAACTGGCCAAAAAGACATTCTGGTTGCTTAATAACTGTTTGTCTTTTGCTGAATATTTTAGTAAATGCAGTGTAAATATTTAACGTACATTTAGACAGAACTTCATAATGTGACACAACTTCATCTGTGCGGTCATTCAATAGTTATCTTGATTATTCTCACTTTCTTAAGTTCCTCCATCATGCTGCTTTCGTTAGCATATTTCATGAGTTAAAAGGAGATCTATTCAATGCGAGCTCGATCATATCAACGTGAACATTCTTTTAGGACAAAATATGTATCTTATTTTGCACGAGTGTTTGTCTTGTGGCTGTTGCCATGTTTGTCTGGAAGAGATATTAGCTGAATGTCCAAGTGTGTCCTTTTTAATCCATTGAATTTAGTTATGGATGTGATGTATGAACACAATTAATTGTTAAATTATAGCAATAAGAAAAGATGGTAAACCTGAGGGATTACAATTTGCACCACATCAGTTGAACACCACGTGTGGTTTGGGGGCTGAAAAAGTGTTTTTTATGTCTTTTTAGGGATGGATGATTAGTTAGACTGAGAACAAAATTGTATGTCCACTGTTTCTTTTTTATGATTATTGCCTGTGTTGATGTGGGAGAGGCTGTAAAGAGAACATTTAACGTGGTGGAAGCAGATAAGACAAAAGCAAAAGTAACTTTTTTTTTTGAATAATTTGATCTGAAAAATAATATATAATTGACAAACCTGTTTAAAAGCAAGCTGAAAACTATGCCGAAGACATACTATAAACTGTTAGCATTCCTGTTAGGACTTCATCTCATAGGTTTGAGCTGTGCTAAAGACTGTTTGTGACCTTGTCCGCCACAGCTCCAGCAGCAGTCTGTTGAATTAAGCTGATAAGGACCTGCAGTAAGTGCTCTTGCCTCGGGTCATTATGTCCAGTGAGAAGCAGCTCAGGTGTAGCGCTGATGCTTTGACTTCATTAACTTCATACACTCGGCCACACCAGGATGTCTAAACACATGGACACACTGCTAAAAGGCAAAGATGACAAGGTAAGGCGGCGACACCTCAAGGTTGGAGGTATTCCCGCAGCGTGGACACTGCAGTGACTGTGGAGGCTACAATAATGCTAGCTGGCAACACACCTCATGGCAGGCCTCTGGGATTAGTCCAGGCTTTCCCTCCCTCTCACTTCTCCTCTCTGCTGGTCAGAGGATTTACTGACGCTTGAGCCACATGTAGCATTCACTTGTTGGCCAGTCGACGGCATGTCGGGTGCGCTTGGACCAAATTGCTCCTTTTTAGTAAAAAGTTAGAATTTCATCTGACTTACATTTGACCATGGCATTTAGGAAATGGTATCTGTGTTTGTGTGGGACCCGGCTGTAGGTTAACGAAAGACTTGATGGTGAGACTTGTGTCGTGTGCGTTTCACATGACGTCTAGCAGCAGAGCGTTTCTCACTCATAATGGTAAAACAAAGTAAAACAAGAAGTAGTTGCATTTGCAGGCAATTAAACAAAGGTGACTCGTAACAACAGCCGTCACTTTCATCTCCAAGAAATGATGATGCTCTATAGACCGATGGCTTAATCAAGAAAATAACAGGCAGATTAATCATTAATTGCAGCCCTTTCTAATAATTGAAGGGCTGCTACTGTAGTTTGGTCCCCATTCAACCAGTGCCTATTACTTTCCCAGTAGCCTTGATCAAGAGAAGGTAAGGGTTCGTACACTGCAGTGCTCCAACAAGTGACACTGAAATCTGTATTCTATATATACCAAAGTTCTTAATTAAATGAGGAAATACTCATATAGATTATTTATTAATTGAATTACCAGAAACCATTCCATGTTGTGATGAAATTACCAATATGGGGGTTGAGATTTTGACCCGATTGCCAGCCCTCCTGTCCCTTCTCTTGCTGTGTCTCTCTCTCTCTCTCTGACTGGCAGCAAGTCTGAATGTACTATGAGAGTCTCCCTGCTTAGCGGCCATCTGTTGAGGCCTCAGTGCCAGGCTCTGTGTGCCAGAGAGCGGCCCCCGTCAAACCCAATCTTCTGCCCCAGCTGTCGGCCTTCCTCCCCAGACAAACCCCTCATTGTCACACGGGCCTCCACGCTAGCCCACTGCACTTGCCCTGAGTAAACGACGAGGCAGCAGTTCATCTGCGTCAGAAGCAGTTCACCCCTCACTCTGAACGCCACAGTAGCCCCTCTGTGCTTTGTTCTGTGACCATGTATGTTTTGGTGGTTCTGTGTGTGTGTTTGTTGAAGGGGGGAGGGGGGATGTATTAAAGAGGCTTTTATCGGGTCGGTGGGATTAGGGGCGTCTGCCGCTAGTATGATATGTTTCAAACAAATGTGACATGGATTTCAAGCCTGTGTTTGAGGGTAAAAACAAAGAACCAGAGTATTGTCAGGTCATGTACTGGGCTGTGCAATTTCTCTGCATGCTACGGTTTAAGGAGTGTTTTTATGTGGGAAGATACTTTGGGATGAGAGGCTGAGATTGATGGAACTGTATTTTGGATTAGTCTCTTATGTAATACTGTGATGGGGAAGCTGGCTCGCCAGCTTCATGGAGATTATATGCATTTCAATGGATGTGTTAAAAGGACACTACAAATAAACAAGTAAATGTGAATTTGAAATGCATGCACGGATGCAACGTTAGTGGTTATTTCATCATGAAGATACTGTGAAGAAATGTATTCTTCGGCTCTGGGCGGGACAGTCTTTGTTTTCAGACTTGTGCAAAGAAATGATCTGTGTGCATCAAGGATGATAAAAGATACAGGAACCGTGCACTGCTCATTTTATTTCATTGTTGCTTACAATTGAAAAACCTTGTAAATCATTTGGCATTCAAATTAGTCCATGAAAGAATAACATCCACTTTCACTCAAGAAAGATTAAAAGCTGTCAGATGAATTTGCTGTTTCTAAAAACATTAATAATGATGTGCTAATTAAACAAATACCTTTCTAAAAATAAGACTACTCTCTAAGATAACATTCCATTGGAACAAAAGGGGGATGACCATGAAGAGCACTCTGTTGTAACATGACCATACCAGGAAGTTATCATATTACTTTTGTGTCCGAGGTTCATTGAAATAAGTGACTGTCTTTGGGGACGCATATGCAACAGTACGGAAATACAGACTGTATTTGTTTTTCCTTTCCTGCTCCTTTTCTGCGACACTTGACTTACCTGCTGGACAGGTTGCAGAGCAGCTCGTGTGCTCTGTGGTTCTGGTGACACTCTCCTGATCAGGCGGTTAGTATGTGATGTTATCTTTAGATGCAGGCTTTGCTTTCTCTGACCTATCCTCCCATAGATGACGATGCAGAACGCGTAACACCACACACATTCATTTTGTTGACATTAGGGGTAGGTTTGCAGCACAAGATGTGGAAAAACAAAGGAATCTGCATGACTTCTTTTCTGTGGCCATGTTTCACTTTAAGTCAGTCTAAACTTAACCTCTGCTAGTTCACCCTGAATTACTAAAATCCGGCTAACCACAAGGTGAGAGCCAAAGGTCCTTCTGTGTGTACACAGTGCAGAGTCATTGTTGAGTCATTGTTTCTCTGATTCATTCCTGTCACTGCAGCGCAGCCTGTTATCATTTGTTAGTCTCAAAGTCTTTATTCAACTTCTCACGACTTCTGTATTTGTCTTTTACGTCTATTGTAAGCCCGACATTTGATGGTTGTGTGGGTGGAGAAGCAAGCCGTACAAGTTCCAAGATTAATTCCTCTCCTCTTCTTTCAGCTGAGCAGTATCAGCAAGGCCATCAACTCCACTGAGGTGCCTGTGAAGGAAAAACATGCACGTCGTATCCTTATAAATACAGATCACCAGAGTTTCACTGTTCTGTTAATATTTGTAGTGTTTGGTACTGCCTTCACATCACAACTTGTCAGGTAATTTATTCGGAAAACATTCATGTCCTATTAGTGTCACATGTATTATTTAGTCATCGTGAAACAGCATTTTTGGAGACAGTAATGTATTTCCTGTTTGAAAGGAATATTATGATGGATCTAACAGAAGGCAGAATTCAGAGGCGTAAACCAATGACATACAATACAATTGCATCTTTCTGCCTGTAGTATGTATTTGTCAGGAATGGGGCTGCTCAAATCTGTGATGGCACAAAGGGGTTACCATTAAGAGTGTCGATGTAGGAACATGTCTACTTTCATTTCGTTGAGAGGTTGTGTGGGAATGGCACATGCTGTTCATGCTTTCTTAACACGACAACAGGAATCATCCTGGGGACTCACAGGGAGAAGGGAGCCTACACCTTCTGGTCCTACGCTCTGGGCTTCCCTCTGGCCAGCAGCTCCATCCTCAGCTGGAAGTTCTGCCATGTGCTGCACAAAGTCCTGCGGGATGGACACCGCAATGTACGACACCAAGTACCCCTCTCTTACTATCTGGGACATCTGAGAGATGTTAAATTGGTAGATTTTGTTGAGTGATCAAAGACTGTTGCAGCATCATGAGTTCGACAAAAAGTCTGGAAAAAAAATTAAACATAGGCATTTGTTGTGATCAAATGTAGAAAAGAAATTGAAACTGTACATGATGTGATTGTTAATTAATAATATTTAACTTTTAATATTGGCTTTCTTCCTTGTTCTATTATGTCTGGTAATGACAACGGAAACGGTTCACTTTTAAAGTGTAAATTAAGGCTTTTTAACATTTATTTCAATGTATTCAGTTGTTCATTCATGTTGTCACCTTCATAGGTTTTACAAGACTGCATGAGGCATCACAGCTCTCTTGTTGAAATTGGGAAACTATGGGTGAGTCCTTGCATCATTTTTATCCCATTATTATCCTAAATGATTTCAAAAGAATGCATTTTGAAAAATATACATTTGTGTTGCACTGAATTTAATGTAAAGGTTGAAATAATCTTTCTCCAGTAAGACAAAAGGCTTCAACTCGACAAGATGGATAGAATGTATTTATAAATATTATTTGTGCTTCATTCTTGTACGCCTGCATTTCCAGAACAACCTCCATGACAAATATGGACAGCTGGTGGTTCTGTATACCAAGCTGCTCTGCACAAAAATGGAGTTTCATGTGAAGGTAAGAGCATCCTCTGTCTTATGCCCCCCCCTTCCTCCCTTCATGGTAATGAATGACTCAGCAAAATGATATGAATTCACACCATGACTGGGAATAGACACTAAACCTCTAACAATGCACCTCTTCAGCATTCAGAAATCCCTCCGAACCTGGAAGCCACCGATGAACTCCTGGAGCGCACTGCAGGAAGCGACATTAATAATGTGTGAGTTTTGAAATACTGCAAGACGTAACTTCATTCAATTATCTGTTTGCCCTTAAATCTACAATTGTAATCAGCAGTCATAAGCACAGCTTCTGCCAGACAAACTAGCCCAAAAAATAAATAAAAAATAGACAAGCTCTGCTGCTCCTTTTTAATTCTAGGGTCATATCATCATTGTTTTTCAGTGGGGCCTCTTTTCTGTCTAACAGGGGTATCAACTTCTCTCCTGCAGGTTCCAGCTCACAGTGGAGGTGTTTGATTACTTGGACGCAGAGCTGAGGCTGGCCGAGACAGGTGAATAAAACAGCCGCCCACCTTTCCCCCATCCTACTCTTCCAAGGAAGAGAAACCTGAGCTACAGTAGAGAGCTGCGGCCTGCTGACATTAGTTATTTATGTTCAAAAGCCAATAGCCTTTTGAAGAATGGGTTATTGTGAGCAACTCTTCTTCTGCCTGTTTTCACAAGACTGTAGTTCCTTTTCTTTTTTTTGGAGAAAGTATTTTCAATCACTTCCTCCAGTTTTAACTCGTGTTCAAGGAAATGCCTTCAATTAGAGGACTTTAAGTCGATTTCCTCCAGTGCATCTGTGATTGTATGCTCCTGCAGGTTGTGGGCCCCAAAATGACTTCTTAAACACCATAAACACATTTTGCAGCTGTATTGTGAAAGACACTAAAATAGCAAGAGTCTCAAATGTGAAAACAAGCTTTTCAACAGCAGCTGACTCAATTTATTTTATGAGGACGATTTACAAAATTGATAAAAAATACATGATTGGACAAGCCTGTGATTGTAACACAAGAGGCCTTTATTGAGGTTTAGATATGGGCATCATTTAGAGGCCAGCATTCTGCACATTTACTGTATGCTCCTATTTGTGACCTCTCTCCTAGTGATCCGGCAGCTCAACACATCCATCGCCATCTCCACTCTCACATCAGGCCAGTGTCGGCTTTCTCCACTCATTCAAGTTGTTCAGGACTCAAGTCAACTCTACCACTTCACCGTCAAGCTGCTATTCAAGCTGCATGCCTGTAAGAACAGTTGTTACTCCCTCTTAGCCTAGACATTTTAGAATAAACTTGGTAAATGTTCACTCTCAACACAATAAAGTCAGTTATGTCTGTAATTCAAGCTATTGTTTTTAAGCATAAGAACATTGTACGACATTGTGAATTTCAGGTCTCCCCGCTGACACTTTACAAGGACATCGTGATCGTTTCCATGACCAGTTCCACAGGTAGGACATGCATGACCTCAGGCTATGAGTGAATGAGAGTGGCTGCATCAAAGTGGATAGTCATTCTTGTACCAAAGGAAGAGTGCAACATAATCCTGCCCCACCCAGCAGTGCTCATGCAAATGTGCGCATGCACTGATTCCCATCTCCCGCCCTTTGTGGTGTCAGATGGTGTCATTGTCACAGATGCATTCATATTTTGCTGCTAAGTTCAAAGAGGATGGCACAGTTTGCCATATCTACCAGCTGTAAATTTAACACATTGTATAACACATGAAAGCCATCTAATAAGTTTAAAAATCTATTATATTAACTTGTTGTCTTTTGTTCCACAGCCTTAAGACCTTCTTCAATAAAGCCAGGGACATGATGTACTTTAAGAGGCTGATTCAGATCCCCAAGCTGCCTGATGTAAGAACTCAGAGGGTTAGGCAGAGGTTGGATGACTTCAGTGCTGAGTCACAGCCTCTGTCTTAGATATCAATGACTTCACGATAAACCTAATACTGCTAATGCTACCTACAAACTAGGGCCGTTTGCTTTGTTGTATTTATGTAGAGAGCTATGATCTGTTGAAACTTGCCATGAAGGTTTTCTCAAAAACAACCATAAATAAATTGGTAACGTGCCTTTTTGTCTGTCTCTTTGTCAGTCCCCACCTAACTTCCTGCATGCAGCTTCACTGGCTAAGCACGTAAAGCCAGTGGTGGTCATCCCTGATGAGTACGAGCAACAAGAAGACGACGACGATGAACCCGAGCCGCTCATCGAGGTCAGCGACGTCTCAACATCCAGCATCCAGGCACAGCCACCGGTATGGCACACAGCACACTGATGCATGCATCCAGCCATTTGCACTCAGACAAGAGAACCCTGACGCTGTTTGCTTTTTCACTTACTATTTTACTTTTCTCAGCAATTGGACATATTTGATAAGGCGTTTGGACCTGCAAATGGAGGATTTGATGACCGGTGAGCCAGGATGTTTTGAAACTCTAACCTGTGATCGTCAATCAGACCATTTGGTTTCAGTATGTAATCCATGCCAGCACATTATGACTGTTTTCTGTCTTGCAGGGATCTCCAGATTGAGAGCCTCAAGCAAGACCTGGAGTTGTTGAGAGCAGAGCTGGAGAAGGTCAAAGCAGAGGTAAGGAATGTTGGTCCTGAATCACCTGTTTCAGGCTTCTTTTGTGTCTGCATAGAACATAGGTGTGGTAGGAGAGAGCATTATTATCTATGTGCAAAGGAATCTGGGTCATGTGTTGGGTGGATGCTCCTGACATGTGGAATGTGGCAAGTAGCCTCTGAAAGAGACAGGGGTGTCCAGTTGAGATTTTTGACGTCACGCTTGGACTGCCGTGTCGTTTTTCTAGGCCTTTTTCACAGCAGGGTAAACATCGGTTTAATCCAAAACATTAATTATGTCCATGTTCCTTTTCGGTGTAGCGGGGCATTGTGCACGCTGGCTCACTGCAATGGCTTTGACACACTAAATAGAATGGGACCATTTTATATTTAATCAATTGCATGTGTGCAGACAAGCTGGTGGTGTTATAAATAAGTCTTGAGAGATGAAAATGTCATGTTGAATGTTAAACAATTCTGTTCAATATTCAACATGACATGATGAAGTCTATTTTTCCTAAAATGCCAATATATATCTTTTGTATCCCTCCTGAAGGCTCAGCGTTACATCACACAACTGAAGTCCCAAATCAACAGTTTGGAGGCAGAACTGGAAGAACAGCGGGCACAGAAGCAACGCGCTTTTGTGGAAAATGAACAACTGCGCATGGAGCTGGAGGCGACGCGTCGCCGCAACGCAGAACATGAGAGCACACAGGCCGTCTTCATTGAAGCAGAAAGTAAAACATAGTCAATACTGTCTCTCTTGTACAAGGACAACATGTGGTTGTGTGCCTATGATAACGCTGTCCTTTTTCTGTGCAGATAGAGCACAGGCCACCGAGCAGCGCTACAATAAGCTGAAGGAGAAGCACACAGAGCTGGTGTCCAGCCATGCTGAACTACTTCGGAAGGTACAGAAAGACTGCAGATCAATCGTTAGATGTTTGTTTTAAATTGGATGTCAACATCTGGCTGTGTGTAGTCACACTATGTGTGTTAATGTGCTGACAGAGTGCAGATACTGTGAAGATGCTATCAGCAACCCAGCAGACCCAGGACGAGGTAGAGAGGACCAAACAGCAGCTATCGTTTGAGGTTGAGCGAATAAAACAGGAAGCTGACATGAAGGTTGTTGTTTTCTCTTTACACGAACATTGAGGTTTCCAGGTGGCAGTGCTAGTGTGCATGGATTTAAATAATAATGTTTTATCATCACTGTAGCTGGAAGAGCAGAAGTTTGAAATGGAGAAGCTGAAGAGGGATCTGGAGGAGAAGATGGCAGAAGTCATGCGCATCAAGGGGACTCTGCAGAACAGCGAGAAGGTGTGGAGTAACTTAATTACTTGGTTATTAATTATAACCTGTAACGTTATAATAAAGCCACCACCTCTATGATTAGCTGATTTTCTACCATTTAGTATTTAAAGTTGTACTGTGTTTGGAAGCTTGAGGCTTGTCACACATTTCCGGATGGATTTTCCTTCTGACACTCAAGGCCATCTGCCTCTTCTGGCTTCCCTCATCGCTCTCTTCCTTTTTTGCCAGACATCGGAGCAAATGAACAGCTCAGTGTCGGCTCTGCAGGCAGAAAAGGAGCGTCTGATGCGGTCTGTGAGTGAGAAGGAGGCGGAACTGTCGTCTCTGCGGCAGGTTGCACAGGTGCAGCAGTCGTCACTTCAGCAGGAGCGTGAGAGGAACAGCAGGGAGCTTGTAGACCTGCAGGGCAAAGTGCAGGAGAAGGTCAGTCAAGTCAGGACAGTCGAGCCGAGCTCGACAGTGGGAATCGCAGACAAGTCTCCCCTACTTATTATAGAGAATGATATTTGTACAACGGCTGTATTTACATGAATTGCAGTATTATCGAAGTAACCTTAAAATAATACTCACAATCCACCAGATATTAGGATATCGTGTTTTGTTCCACTTCAGTCAGTTTTTTTAAGCACTTTAGAAAACAGGCTGTGACAAATAATGGCGTCGAAGCTGATTGATGGCACACATTCTACCATATGAATAGAGGAAAAGGTTTGAAGCACAGTTTGTGCTTATTCCATGCAAAGATGGCCACAAGGGAGTCTATACCATGACGACAGTATGAAGGAAAGACGAAGACTGATTATTTATTGTCAATCAGACCATTATTGATGATTATGAGAACGGCTCACATAAATGGTCTCGGAACAAGGCTATCGTAAATGTAACCAATATGAAGCACTGGCTTTGAATATATATTTGAAGTACAAAAACAATCATTTGGGGATAATTCTTTTTTTTTTTTTTTTTTTTTAATGATCAGAATTTCAAAACCTAAAGCAGAATGTGGGTGTACATGGATGCACTTACAGGGAGAAAAGGTTCAAATGCTTTATCTGAACTATCTGCATTCTACTCACTGCACCTAGTATATTGATCTCGTCATCAACATGTATTAAACCGTACACATATGCATGATCTTTTGAATGTGTAATTGTGTGTTGGTGTCCATGTAGACAAATCTGGGGGAGCAGCTTAACCAGAAGCTTCTGGAGGAGCAGTTTGCTCTGCTGCAGGGTACCGTCACAGAGGCTGAGAACATCATCCAAGATGCTGTTGCAAAACTGGACGACCCCCTTCATATACGCTGCACCAGCTCTCCAGGTCAGACCCCTGTCCTATTATTTCAACAGGCCTGAACCCAAAAAGATCAACACTAAAGTGACTTAAACAAATCTTGTATTTTTTTTCAATCGTCTGTTTGTCCTCCAAACACAGATTACCTCATAAGTCGGGCGGAGGCTGCACTGGGCTCCGTTGACAAAGTGAAAAAGGGCCATGCAGATTATCTGAGTAACATGGGGGGTGAGTTTTCTCTGCTTCTGATTCAACATGACCCTGCTGACCCCATGACAGTTTGTGGCTTGTTTGTAGATGTGGTATACTGCTTCCTTACTGTTTGCCCTTGTAACCAGATGCTGGAAGCCTGCTGAGGGCTCTGACCCAGTTCTCCCACTTGACTGCGGATACAATCATTAATGGCAGCGCCACTGCACACATGGCCCCCACAGACCATGCAGACAGTAAGGAATATCTGAAATACCTTATTTGCATTGCATTAGTTGTATTCATATTTATTACCTACATCTTTTATTCCAATTTGATTTCAAACCTCTGCTTTAGTGCTTCAAGATGAATTAGAGGGGTGAGTTTTAAGTGTTGATGTAAAAAGAACATGTTCAATAGCTGATCACGGCTCTTTTACACCCAACAGAACTGACAGAGAACTGCAGAGGCTGTGCCACTCAGAGTCTGCAGTTCTTCAAGGACCTGAAGTCCAAGACCACCCTCCAAAAGGCAGACCCGGCCTCCATTCGAGTGATCATTCAAAAGATCCTTAATTTGGGTCAAGTGAGGAACACTAACATTTTTTTATGAAATACTACTTCCAGTAACTGCCAGTGCCTTCCCTTTCATTACGATAAGGAGACCCAGGTTCACGATATGATATGAATAACAGTTCTATAAAGAAGTATGTTCTGTAAAGGAATACACTTTTCTGAGACAGTTTGCCGCTTGCAGATGATTAAAGTTGCTGCAAACGAAGAGACATGATGCTGTTTGTTGAGAGTTTATTAAGCAATCTTGCCACTACTGGGACAGTGAGGTGAATCAATTCTTAGGAAGCACCTCCAACTACCGCCTGCATTATGAACACTGTAAATGCATCAGTGTGTTCTAATGCAATGTTTGGATGTGGATATAGAATTTGTGGTCTTTTTTACGATGGTATTTTGTGATTTGTTTGGATATCAAATCTTATTTCTGCATCAACACTTGTTATCATTTAAGTTATTCTTTCCCTAATGTTGTTTTAAGACCATTCTGAAAGTAGTCACTCATATTTTTCTTTAAAATTACTAATAATTTTTCTCTCGTTATATCTAGGAGCTGCGGCCAAAAGGCATGGACATTCGTCAGGATGAGCTTGGAGATCTGGTCGATAAAGAAATGGCCGCAACATCAGCTGCTATTGAGGAGGCTGTCCGCAGGATTGATGTAAGTAATGTAAAACTTGCTTTAAGATGTGCTCGTATTATCTGTAAAGATTTTACCTGTTTGTATTGTGCAGTGTATCTACTGTAACTGATAAATATTGTGAATCCTTTTGTATTTAGGAAATGATGGATCAGGCACGAAAGGACACATCAGGAATAAAACTGGAGGTCAATGAAAGGTCTGTTTACAACTTGTAACAAGCTGCATCATCTGTTTAAGTCTAATTAATTAATATCAAACTGGTAGGTGCAGTTGTAGTCCTTCATGTTTAAAATATATAATCAGAGTAATGTCACAATACCAAAACGCATCCTCTTGTCTTTGTTTTACTTGTTAGAATAAAGTAAAAGTCTATCAATAACTCTGTCCACTTACATTTCACTTCTTTTTTTTTTTTTTACAGAATCCTCAACAGCTGCACAGACCTGATGAAGGTACTATGGTTGATGTGTTTCAACTAATGTACTGTATGTTCTCTACTGCCTTAGTCCACCCTGCATATATCCTGTTTCTAATTATCCACCTAATTTCTTGGTTCTTCTTTGTGATCATCAACTCTTGTAGGCCATCCGCATGCTGATCATATCATCTACAGACTTGCAGAAGGAGATTGTCGAGAGTGGGAGGGTGAGTCACACTGTTCTAATTTTGAATCCAAAACTGGCAGCTTGGTTTTGTTTTTCAGTTCAACAGCTTTTGTTTGAAACCGAGAGCTGCTCTGTTCCATTCAGACAAAAACAACTAACAGGGACTAACACTATTATTGTTTGGCTTGTTCAGGGTGCAGCGTCCATGAAGGAGTTCTACGCCAGAAACTCTCGCTGGACTGAGGGCCTCATCTCTGCTGCCAAGGCTGTGGGATGGGGAGCCACAGAGATGGTGTAAGTCATACAGGACATTGCATCTTGTATTGCATTGTAACAAAATGATTATTGCAGCTGCCAGAGTTATTGTTTCAAGGCACATTGCTAGAAATATTGTGTTGTCACCTAAACATATTGGCCTGATCCTCACAGGGAGTCTGCTGATAAGGTGGTGCTGCACACGGGCAAATACGAAGAGTTGATTGTCTGCTCCCACGAGATCGCTGCCAGCACAGCACAGCTGGTTGCTGCCTCAAAGGTAATAGTCAGATTTTGAAGAGAAATGCAATGATTAAACCTTCGAGATACTATATTGTAGTAATAAACTACATTGTATTACGCTAATTGGTCTGTTCATTCAGTGTCTAAATTGTGTCATCTAGTCTCACTCAAGCGCTCTCCTCTGCACTCAGGTTAAGGCAGAACGCAGCAGTAAGAGGCTGTCAGTTCTCCAGCAGGCTTCCCGCCATGTGAATGAAATGGCAGCTAATGTGGTGGCCTCAACAAGGACGGGCCAGGAGCACCTGGAGGACAAAGGTGAGTACAATTTGATCTGTGCACAACATAGTTTTGGACTCTGATGAGCATCTGTATAATAATTCTTCAACACTTTTTATGTGCAGAAACCATGGACTTCTCTGGGATGTCCGTTATTAAGTTGAGAAAAGAAGAAATGGAGTCACAGGTGAGTTATGGTTACAGAACTGTGAGGGGTTTAAAAGCCTTGAAGTGTATGTGCTTTACTTTTGATATTTACGATTGAAAAACATTCACTCCTTATTTCTTTAGAATTAGATTGATTTTAATGTAAGTTTATAAGTCTAAAGGCATCATCTAAACACAGGCCATATCGTATTTCTTTGATCTCTAAATGCTGACATCAGAAAGGTAAATATTTACAGTGTCGTTAGGATGAGTTTTTTTTTATAAGTTGTGATTTTAAAAAAGCTCTGCAATCTTATCGAAAACTGGACCAATTCCAATGAATATTTAAATAAATAAATTGAGAGAACACTATTTAACACTGAAGGATTAAATTTAAGAACAGGGTGTAATACTATAATTACCTGGGGTATTTTCCCATTTCACATACATTCAATTGACATGGAACAGATTTTACATGTAATGTGATCATATTGAACAAGATAAGATGGATGGATAAACCCGTGGTTATTTCCCGCTCCACAGGTGAAGCTGCTGGAATTAGAAAGTCAGTTGGGGAACGAGCGCTTGCGTTTGGGAGAGCTAAGGAAGAAGCATTATGAGTTGGCCGGAATCCCTTCAGAGCAAGTTCCTGAGGGGAACGGTGAAACCACTTTGCTGGACCATCCTGTCCCCATGTCACCAAAACCCAGCAAGCCTGCTCTCTTCAAGAAACCTGCCTTGTCCCAGAAACCCAACATACCACCCAAAACCACGGTAAGGGATGTGAAGAAAAGGCTTTGTGTTACATGTGATGAAATATAATGGACTCGTTGATAAATCCAATCTGTATTTGTCTCTTTCTTCTGTATGTTTCAGTTTAAGTAATGCCTAAGCAGAAGAGGAAAGTTCTCCACAAATGGATAGTCGGTTGGACCAGATTCACCATGTTGTAAACATATGGTTCCTTTAAGTTGCATGCTGACAATCCTCTGCCTCATTCTGCATCTTACTGTTTTCTTTCCTTTTATTTTTTTCTGCCAAAATGACTAGAAGCCTGATTTTTGACCCTTGATGTCTGTTAGGATTGTGTTATCTTTACCTTACTCCGTTTTTGTTTTTTTTTAAAGACAAATGCACATCCAGGCAGAACACAACCACAAACCGACAGATAAAGAAATAACCACAAACAGACAGAATATCTTGTAGTTTTTATCTTCTCAGTTTTCATCATGCTTTGGACAACCTTTTTGCACACTGTTGAATCACAGAGCCTATCAAATTTTTCTTCATGTACATTATGCTATTTATGTTGTGGTGGGAGGTAATGGAAACCTGTGTTTCACATCATGTGTTTCCATGTTGCTGCAAAAGTTTTACTTACCTCTGGCTTTGCCTTCAAGATTTCCTTTTATGTGCAAAATGACTTTCTTTATCAGTGGTACAAGATTGTCTCAGAGGCCTTGGCTTGTATGTGCTCTACTAATGCATTGAATCATACCTGTAAAGACAGTCTGTATAGGACTGTGCCACTCGCACTAAGTATAATTTATGTCTACACAGCTCTTGATTGTCTCTTTATTGTAAGAGAACTTTGGGATTATGTGGAAGTGCATTTTATTTATATATATATATATATATATATATATATATATATATATATATATATATATATATATATATATATATATATATATATATATATATATATATATATATATATATATATATATATATATATATATCTCTATCAATCAGCTGTAGGTGTCTTTTAATTGTCTAATTCTTCTTTTAGGCTAAGGGAAGATTTAGGGTTAGTTATTCTATAATATTAAGGTTCCAGATCAAGCTCTCTTTGCCTCTGAGAGGGAAGCCTTTCATACAGGGTCTTAAAATGCTTTATGTTCTTTCCTTACCTCTATACGAAATGTCTTTATACACTCTGATCTATTAATATATTTTAGTAAAGATAATAGTGGTTTCACCTTGTAAGAAGTGTAAATGTCAAACCGATGCATAATAAATGTTTAATTTAGTGTCCCATTGTGTTACTTTGTCTCTTAAGCTTTTTTGTAACTCTTATTTATTCAACGATTTGATCATTAACGACACCACAAAAAGCATATTCACATACAAGACAAATACTGAATAAATAGTTGTTGTCTACAATTGAATGTTGTATTCATTAATAAAACATTACATTTTAGACAAACAATTTACCTCAAGTGCGAATTATAGAGCTGGGATATTTTAAAAGCTGAATGTTGTGTACATAGAAGGTCAAGGCATGCGCACAAGGACGTTGAATCAACGTGGATGTAGGGCTGCTGCCTTCAGGAGCGACTGTAAATGGCATGACTTCTCAAACAGGACAGTGAACCTATGCTGATGTGACGTTCACGGATCAGGAAATATACAATAATTATCAAAATAATATATTACTAATATGTATTGTTTTTATTGTTCACTATACGGCTATATTAGCACTTCGCCATTTACACATGGCAGTAGCGACCCAAACGAACCTTGAATTACTTTAACACTGACTTGAATATGCTCAGTGACATGTACGAGGGTCATGGAATGCAGCATCAAAAGTAACGCACTGCCGCAAAGTTTCTAGCTGTCAACAAACTGGAACAAGTTTTGTCCTTGTCCACACACGCTTCGGCTAGCTTGCGTAAACGAGTTTGTTTTTTTAAAGCAAAATGTGAGTCTACTCTAATTGTCAAAGGATAGACAGATATGTTGAATGTCGGAGGTGTAAATAAAGCAGAGGGCAGACATGGAAACCTGCGTTATGTCCGCGCTGGACAGACCCGCTGCGGAGCTGACGGTCATGGATGTGTACGACATAGCGGCGGGGGTCGGACAGGAGTTTGAGCGGGTCATCGATAGGTTTGGGTGCGAGTCTCTAGTCGGGGTGGTGCCCAAAGTAGTCCGGATCCTGGAGCTGCTGGAGGCCCTGGTGAGCAGCGGAGCCGCCGGACAGGAGGCCGATGAGCTGCGGAGGGAGCTGGATAGGCTACGGCAGGAGAGGAGCGACAGATTCGGGCAGGAGAAGAAACACCAGAAGGTTTGTGCGCGCGTGTACCGGTTTATTAGTTTACCTGTGTGTGTGTGTGTGTGTGTGTGTGTGTGTGTGTGTGTCACCTTACTTACTGACTGTGTGTACTTGTTTATTCATTTACCTGTGTGTGTGTCCGTCTGTCGTTGCGTTGGCATTTGTATTTTCCCCGAGTGACAGCTACAATGATGAACAACTGCAATTCCCCCAAAACCTTTTCTAAAAGTTATCTTTAAATAGCAGTCTAATTAACTATTTATAGTTTTTGCCTGCAATCCGTAAGTGATTCTGTTAATCAATTTAGTAGTATTTGTGATAGTCACAGATAAACTCGATAACGATATTATTAAATTATACTATTGCATCAAATTAGTTGTAATACCTTTCCTACACACTACGACTTAATTGCTATGCTATCATAATGATAAGGTAGTAATTAATTTGTGTTACACTAAACGATACACATTACTACATTTTCATGAACAGCACACTTTTTATAAACTCAAATAATGTGTGATTACAACAAAACTAAGCGATTTGGAAGGCAGCTAAATCTGATGTAAAGTCTTATTGACTTGGTCATGGCCTCATCTTCACCCAACTATGAAGACACATTGCAAACAAATACCACTGTGCAGACCCTTGTTTGTGTTTGTCCTCATTTATATGTTTTCTTTACCCCTTATGCTCAGGAGTTGGAGCTGGTGGAGGATGTGTGGCGAGCAGAAGTGCAGGACCTGCTCTCTCAAATCAGCCAGCTTCACACGGAGAACAAGAGGCTGTTAGTGAGCCTCTCGCTCAAAGAGTTCCCCGTCACAGAGGAAGACCTGCAGAAACAGGAGGGTGGGTTGTCTGCAGACTTGACTCTCATCCAGGATTTGACTGGGAGGTTACCACTATAATCATATATGGGATAAGAAAAACTGTTTTATTTTTTTTTTAACATTAACTTCATCATCACGTCATTTTTTCCCCAAAGGTTTCCTCAACTTTCCGGGTGGAAATGCAATATTTAATTTTCAAATTATATGGTAATAGAGACCAATCCGATACGCTGGATTGGTATCTATGCCAGTATGGACATTATTAAGCGGTAATTTGTAATGTAATTTAAATAATTAAGTGTTCCCGATATCAGTTAGATTCATGCGAATATACGCATGATTTGATATAGCTATCTTAACTCATGCATATAACTCATTGGGATGAGTTGGCAGCCTACTGTCACTAAAAGAATGTATATGTGTAGCTATCAGGAGGGAAATAGTTTTAGTTAATCTCTACGGTGATTATAGAAGGTAGTGATGATTGAATTGTGAGTTGGCAATATAAAATATACAAGTGTTAAGAATATGAAAATGTACTAAGCATTTAATACAATAACTCCTAATAATCACAACACAGACATCTGTTGCTGTTTGAAGTCTTGGCATGCATGTCATGCTGTACAGTATCTTGTGATGACTCTGGATAGGATGCTAAATTAGTTTAGTCTTGGCTGAGAGTCCCAGGACAGATTTGATTTATGTTACGAATGTGTGCTCACTGCAGATTTGTGTTGCACCGATTAACCATCTGCTGTATGTCACACATAATCGCCGTATGTTGTCACATGGCATTCCGCAGTATATGCTGCATGCTTTCATGTTGATGGGGAAAAAGGGGTCTGTGAAGAGAGGCAGTCAGGAGCTTGTAAAGAAGACTATTTTTAAAGCGGACCAGAATATATTGCTCCTGTGCGAGACTTTCACAGTGGCTGCAGCTATATTTACTGTCAGTGCCACAGTGCCCAAAGTGCTTAAAAACATGCTCATCCAAATGAATGGGGACTGAGTGATATATCACTCTGCTTATTGACACATTATTTGTCTTGAAATACATTCATGGAGTAGTATATGCTTTAATATATTGATTTACTACCATTTTAGTCAACCATTGGTTTTACTTCATTTTAGTGCAGCGGGACAATGAACAAGCCTGAAATGTGTTTAACATAATTAAACCCATAACCAGTGTGGGTTTGACTTGAACAATTACATTATATTATATTTCCATTGCCATGTGGTAATACAATTGCAAAAAATGTCTATTCTGAAACTCCTTTTATGTTATGTTTATATTTATATTTTGTAACCGCTTGCCAGACACGTTGCATTTTTCTTGTCAAATGGATTTCGCTGAATTTGGTCATTTCATTTATTAAAAGGGTTGCTGTTTGACACAATAGGAACAAATAGTGAATAGTACGAAATAAATGGTTGAGCAAGGAAATTAAGGAATCCTCCCGTTCCACCATTGATGTTTTATTTTTGTATGATGCTCAAAGGAATGTCGGAGAAAGAAAAGCAGGTGATGAAGAAGCTGAAAGACTTGGTGGATAAGCAGAAGGATGAAATCCGGGCTCAAGACCATGAGCTGACACAAAAAAACGAGGAAGTCGAGGCGGTAAGAAATTACACCATATACAGCATTATTACTGACAACCCTTTTACATTAGTTGACAATTTACCTCCTTGGACCAGATTTTGTGAAGTCACAATATACATTTCCTCAATATAGCTCCAGATGCAGCAGCATCGGCTGATTAGAATCAATCAAGATCTTCGTCACAGGATGGGAGTGATGGAGGCTCAGGGCAAGGCACTGATCCAGCAGAGGGCCGAGCTGGAAGCTGCAGCACAGGCACGGCAGCAGGAGCTGGTCGCTCTGCAGCTGGAGGTCACAAGGCTGAGAAAGGAGCTCCAGGGGTGGGAACTGGAGAAAGAGGTCACTGATATAGAAGAAACCTCTCTTACCAGATCTGGGGTGGCACCACCTACATCGTCACAGATGACGGTAAGAAAAAGAGAAAGGGATTATCTTCAGAAGGCTGGAAACCATGAACAACATTAGTTTGAAATTAGGTTCAGCCATAGTTCGTTTCTGGCAGGCTTTAAATGGATCTTTTGTGTTACCAATCCAGTCCCCAGCATCTAACTCCATCAAACCAAATTCAGTGTGGGTGGAATGTGGAGGGGATCCTGGTTTCCTGGCAAACTGCTTTGAGCGTCACAAGAGTCCTTCACTTCACCCAAGGTCATCAAAAAGAGAAAATAATGAGGAAGAGGGTGACAAAGATGAGGACACAACAACATTGTTACTGGTAAAAAAAACAAAACCTGTTTAACTCCCTTCTGTGCACAGTCTGACTGTTATAGTAGATGCCAACACTATTTACATAAAACATAAAGCATGAGCATACTGTCACGTTGGTGTGTCCTGAAGGTCTTACAAGCATGTTGGATACATTCCCTATCCCATGAAAATTTGCAAAATCTTAGTTTAAAAATAACGTTTTCAATCTGTTTTGTGTTCAACTTCAGTGTTCATTTTATTTTATTGTCACGTTACTTAATTCTTTCATAGCCAATGGTTGATATGAATGACTACCACCACAGAATTATTTATCGGTTCAACCTTTCTGCTCGAGAGAAATGCTGAATGTATGTTTTGACTGCAGAAGGTTTCAGATGATACAGACTCGGGGCAAGAGACGGGCAGCCTGGAGCAGGACTCAGACAAACCTCGCTTCACCCTGCAGGAGCTGCGGGAAGTCCTGCAGGAGAAGAATGAACTCAAGGCCCAAGTGTTCTTGCTACAGGAAGAGTTGGCATTTTACAAAAGGTATGTTTTGTTTCCAAAATTAAGATTTTATTAATCACAATTACACGTGACTCTGGTGCAAGAATTAAAACTTACCTCTTATGCATCTCTCAGTGAGGAGTTTGAGGACGACATCAGCTTCATGGTTTGTCCTCCATCTCCTCCACCATGTTCCAGTTCCACTGATCAGGCCGAATCTGGAATCAGACACTTGTAAGTAATGAGTTGACTTGGCCTTTGCACACTTTTCTTCTTTGACAAAGTTTACCTTTGTATTTGTCAGTTAGGGCCAGCATCTCTCCACCCTGTTCTAATGTTTTCCTGTGCCACTCCATTGGTGTAATCTATCATCATAATGTGTCTTACGAATGCCATCAGAGAAACATTCTTAACTGATTTTACAGGAATCTATAAAACAAATAGCGCTTGTTTTTAATCATGTAAGGGGGCCATAGCGAGTGTCTCTGTGGTCATTGAGGGTCACAGAACATATAATTGTGATGTAATGGGAATTTTATATTCTTAGATTAGAGATCACAACAACGCTTCTAATACTTTTTGTGTGTTTTTTTTGCTTCATAATATCCCTCTTGTCTCTATCTTGTTGTGTCACCATTTCCATTGTCATCTCTGGACAGGATCTTCACTGCCATAATGCCGATGGTGGCAGCCGGTTTGATTGCAGATGACCCTACATTGTTGCCATTAAGAAGACTTTTCTTTGTATAAATAATATTTGTTTAAATTATACAATTGGTTTAATTTTTCCCACTCTGTGTCTACCCCTGTTTGTTTCTCTCAACAAAGCTTGTCCATCAACATATTTTACAATAATTGCTTAAATTGCTGTATTACTTTATTTTAAACTTAATCTGTATGTTGTTTATACAGTTGACATTGTAATGAATTAACTTGTGTTTTTTATTACTGTAGTCCACTTTTATAATACATTTTGGCCATATCTGGACACCTTAATATGTATTTATAAGTAGCGTCATCCAAACTTTTGATAGTGCCGATTATGCTGTAATAATAATGTCAAGCATCCAAGTTTACCACTGCATTGTTTTATTTAAAATACAGAAATTATGTCACTGCATTTCTCAGAGAATAATGACATCAAATGTCAGCGATTGACTTTGCCATAAGACCAATAAATGGAAACTCGTATAGATATATGATTTATATCATCATATATTTATATAATCAAATTATTGTCAAGAGTGTGAGTCATTTTTCAATCTGCAGCAAGTGAGCTGGATGATCATGTGCCTGTAGTTTTGTATAATCCACTGAATTGATGAAAAGAGGGTGTTACTGTATACCTGCAGCACTACATTGTGGCACCGCCTCCTTTAATTTCAGCCAGTGCAATCACACTGGTAAGATACCAGTACCAGTACACCTATTCCAACAATGGTTAAATAATGAGTACTGTAAAAAGCCTGTCCCAACAGCAAATATATGTGCTGTGTTGTATCTGGAAAATAATGCTTCTTCAGAATAAAGTCATAGTTTCATTTTAAATCTTTTAAATGTTGTTATTGTATTGTGCTATATGTAGGCCGATAGTATATGATTTTGTGGAGGCAAGAATCTTTCCCTGGTCATTTCATGTTAATAAATAAAAAAATACAAACGATAGATACAAATAATCCTGTATTGAATCCTCGAGGAGAAATTCAGGAATAAGTACCGATATGTTGAGAAAGTAAACAATTATTAGAGGAATATACAATTAATTATAATACTAGAGCACTAGAACTCAAAGTTCCAACATAATGTTGTGATAACGTCAGCAATGTAAACGGTGTAAACTAGATCAGTACTGTATATATGATAATTAATGATACTTGGTGTTTGTCGTATAACATCAAAGCGACATTTAGTGTGGTAACGATACATACAAACCAGTCTAAAAAAGGCAAATAGAGAGGGAGAGCAGTACGAGCGAGAAAGATCACGTGCTTTCCCACCTGATACTGAGAAGAAAAACTAAGAGCTGTAACTCAAACGTCCTTCATTACTGCGTGTCTGTTAAGTGAGAAAAAGACCCGGATGGGCGGCGTTAAGGGAGTCATCTGTATCTCTTTACGATCTTTGTGTCTACCTGTCGCTAGGATACTTTGCCCTCCTCTCCACCGCGTCACGCCATTGGTGGAGGCCCGATGGAGGAAGCGCTGCCGCTCTGGAAGTTTTACCTTCAGGCAGTAAACGTGTTGAACTCAAAACCAAAAAGAAGAAAGAAAGGGACTATACCGCGTTGTAAACAGTAGTTAGCGGAGGAGAGTTAACTGTATTTTAGCTTAGTTAGGACTTGTATCGTTTCGTCATGGAGTTTGGCGAAGAGTCTTCGCCGGCTCTGGCTTTCGAGAAAGACGCGTTTGAGCTCACGGTGGAGGACGTGTATGACATCTCGTATGTAATCGGACGAGATTTGTTGAAAATAAGCAGCACAGGTGAAGAAGTGTCGGACTTACAATTCCGAATAGTTCGCGTGTTGGAAATGTTCGAGACTTTGGTGAATAAGTACAACTTGTCTCTGGAGGAGTTGAGGATGGAGCGGGACAACTTGAAGAGCGAACTGGACCGGATCGTCCAGGAGAGCTCTTCCGGACAGGGCACGGTGAGTGGTACGGGCTGCATGTAGACTGAAAGTCTTTGTCAGGCGTGATGTGGATGTTGAGAGATGATTATCCTGTCTGCCGTTGAAGCAAACAGCGGGTCCAAACCAGCTGCTGGTGGACCTCACGGACCCCAACAGGCCGCGCTTCACCATGCAGGAGCTGAAGGAGGTTCTGCAAGAGAGGAACCAGCTCAAGGCTCAGCTCATGGTGGCTCAGGAGGAGCTTCAGCTGTACAAAAGGTAGAGTCCTCTCTATGATGGGATCTAAAGTGTTGTTATTGTTAGTTCTGCATAAGATTGTTCATGTATTGCTAATTAAGTTGTTTTCAGTGGAAACTATTGTGAAATCTGAACGCTGCCACGTATGGTAGCATTCTTGTTTTAGGCTTATGATTGAATAAAATGAGAATGAGAGACTTTTGAAACCATCTGTTGGCCTACTGACAATTCTCATATTAATACACATCTAACACCCATAAACTATTGTGATACTGATAGTTTTTTAAATGGACACTATTATCCTGTATTATCACATGCATATCTGCCATTACTAATACAGAGACTGTATGTATACAGACATGGCAGGCTTGTAATCAACTGTTTTTTATAAAGACATTATTTGTATATGTTGCTAATTTGACAAATTTGATCCTGAAATAAACCTCAACAATACTCATTGTTGAGGTTTATTTCAGGATCAAATTTAATTTATATACCGCAGTTATACAGACATCAGCAGCATCTTTTTGATAACAACACTGATAGGAGTTTAGAAGGGGAAAAGATTAACCTTATTGATAGCTTCAACCTGATCGTGTGGATTCAGTATTTACAGCGTTATTAAAACATTCTCAATAATACGGAAACTACTTTCTTCTGCAGTGGGATTCTGCCACAAGCTGAACCAGCCATGGTGGAGGTGGATCTGGAGACACAGACACCTACAGGTCACAGGCCAGCAATAATAAATGATACAAAAGAGGAGAAGACAACAATAAGCAAACTGTGAGTAGAACAAACCAGGCACGCGTGTTATTGTTGTTGCACAACGACATGCAGTTGTTCCTTAATGTCAGCCATGAAAAAAAATACAGAACACTAATATACAGGCAACAAAGAAGTCATTTAAAAGTTTAGCAAGAACAAACTAACATTTATTTTGTATCTTTTAACTTTGGGTGGAAAGAGTCCAAGTAAATGTAATCAGCTGCCCCATGACGTTGAAGTAAGCTAGTAGAAAGATTGTTCGCACAGCCGTCTCCTGTCTCCTAATGATGTGCTTGTGACCAAATGAATTCATGCTGATGCTTAGGATGTTTTTGTGAGCATTGAACGAGAGAACTGCTGCAGCCCATCAGTAATTACATTTCGTCATGACTAAATGATGCTTTCTCGTTTTTACTAGTATGTTCCATGTTCTCTCCACCATGCTCAGGAACAAACGTCTCACGTTAACTCCCGACCTTTTCTCGTTATAGGTTTTCATTCAGACGGAAATAAGTAAAATCTCTCAGAAGTGACCATGGAGAAGAAAAACAGGAGTTGCCAGTCTACTTAATTAACCACTTTTTTTTTTACCATGTATGCTTGTTAGTTTAACAAGCACTGTATTTTAACCTAAAATTGTTTATCATCAATGTAGTAGAAATTTATATCATGTTGAAAGTTTGATGAAGATATGAAATGTAACTGGAAAGTATTATCTCAAGTGTTGGAAATTATGTTAAATGCATTCACTCGAAATGAAGTAATTATAGGCTCAAAAATTTACTTAAATATTTAATGTGTTGTTTTACAGATGATACAAATTATCATCTCAATGTAGACAAAAAAGATTGTATTGTTAATCCAATAAAGTCAGAGTCCACTCAACTTTGTTGCACATATGTAAAAGGTACCGTCGACATCAGTTGTTCTACAAGTCACTGTACAACAGAAATGCAGCTGAAAGGCAACCGTCAAAACAGTTTGACAAATATATTTCTTTATGTCTCAACTCCTCAGTAGCTGCATCTTCAACTGCACCGTGAGATGGATGTAAATATGACATTCAGGAGCCCCACTAGCCTAAAGGTTAAGGTTTATAACCACAACATTGTATGCTACCTTCTAGCCGGGACCTTTGTTGCACGTTATTCCCCCTCCCTCCCTCCCCCTCATCGATTTGTCCGTTTAAACACTGTCAAACCACTGTACAAAAAGTGGAGCGGGTCATCTTAGATAAGCTTATTTCATAAATGTCCCAGATCACCTTCAATTTATTCCTTAATTTACAGCCCAAGTAATAATTTACAACAGTAAAATTGAATTCTTAGTTATACTCATTACAAAAAGCAAACACCATAGACAACGTGAAACACTACTTATCCCGGAGAAAAACATTTCACGCTTGCATCAATCTGCTACAATTAGATAAAAAAAATAAAAGCATGGTAAAAAAGTTGCAAAAATACACTAGTTGATCGCTCTCATAAAATGCATTTTACTTCATAAAAAAGCCTTTTGAGTAATGTTCATTTCTAGCTTCTTTTACATTAAACCGAGAGACAGAAGAGAGCACCAATTCATCTGTAATATTACCACCTGTGGTCGTGGATTTAGTATTTGAGCCAAGGGTGAGCCAAGACTGAGGCTTTACTCCGGTCCCCGTAGTCATACAGCAGCTCTTCCTCTGCTTTGATGTCTCTGGAAGCCACAAAGATGAGATGAGGGGTTCCATCGATGGCGTGAAGCCGAGTTTGACAGTTTCCTGTTTTACTGTGGTTGATAAGTCTTCCTAGGCGGCCCGTTTCCTCTGTAGCATCCACACTGTAAAGCGTAAGCAATTCAAGTTTAGACAGTCACTAAAACACAAGACAGGCATCCAAAACAGATGTCAAGAATATATATATTTTTTAAATTCAAAGCCTGACACTTATGACATGTCTTTACAAGGAGACTACTTTTTAGAAGACTGCATTTCCTGAGACAGTCCAAATCTTGACAACTATATTTTACATACATTCCTAAAACATCTGTGTATACGTAAAAAATAAAAAAAAAGGAACAACATAGTCTGAGTCTTGAGTTACCCTAAAAAGTTCAAGGGACGCAACTAATCTGCCCAAACATTTAATTATTGTATAACCAATATAGATTTCCTCAGTCAATCTTAACTGTACCAAATACACTCAATTTGTTAAGCAAATTCTAAAGACTTTTCCAAAGCGTTTTTAAAAAAAACTAAAAAAAACACTTGTCCAAGCATGCAAATATATTTTTACTAATTCCATGATGTTTACACTCTTTCATAACTGCAAGGACCCTGCTCTATATGGAAGCCAGCAAAGGTAAACAAGAAACATGCGAAGAGCGATGGACATAATGTGCAACCTAACTTGAGTTTATAAAATTGTACGGCATAACAAATAGTCTTAAGATAATCCCTTTGATTCAAAGAAGAGATCACAAGGGAGTGAATTGAAGAAAGAAACTAACATGTAAAAAGTGTGAAACAATAGGTCAGTCCTATTAGAAGGTGGTGACGTTTGGACTTACCAGTACGTTTTGGTTTGATACTGGAAGTAGTACATGTAACAGCCCTTTTGGGGATCCTGAGTGTACTGGTCCTCTCTTATTTTAGCCGCAGCTAGTTCTAGTAGGTCTCCATGGTACTCCACAACAAACTCTCCCTTTTTGAAGATCTTGGCAGCAAATATTCCCCTTCCTTTTCCTTCTATTGGTTTGATCTATTGACATTAAAAATCAGCAAAGAAGACACAGTTGGCTATAGTGCAGGGGTTGCTTTACGACTACTCTAAAAAATAAAAAAAAATTGGTTAGGGATTTTTTACCCAAACTATGCATTTTGCCATTAAAAGATATCCAATGAATTCTGTTGTTACTAAAGAATACCATTTACAGCCATCAACATCTGTTAATGTGCAGAAATGGGAGAACTGCAAGTAACAACATCAAAATACATGGTGAAATGCATCCAACACATTTGGACTAAACTAGGCAAAGTACATTTTGACCATTAAATGTTACCTGCAATCCTTCTTCAGTGCTATTCTTTATCAGGTCATCAATGTGTCTGTGTTCTTCACTCTGTTGACAATTTTAGTAATTGGGTCAAGGTTAAACTTTCTGTTACGGTTAGAGATATAGAGTTGCATAACATAAAACTATCACAAAAAAAGTCCCCAAAATAACCAATAATAATAACCACAGAAAACATTTTTCTTACAGACCTTTAACTCTGTCTTTGTTTTTCTTTTACTCCGTCTGATGGGATAATAGTCTGTGACTTTTCTGTTTTGGGGAGCTTTATTCTCCGTTCTGAAAAGAGACATTATGTAAGTAATGGTAGTTTGTGCAACGATCTGCGAAAGCAGCCATGTCTTTTGTTTTTCTAATGATACTGGCTTTGTTTTTCTGTGCTTACTTTTTGGCTCCGAGTTTGCGACCAGCTCTACTCCGAGGTTTGTCTGAAACAGTGTCGTCTGCTGCAGACTTTGAACTTGTGTGCGTGATTGACTCTTTTTGCTCAAGTTGGTCAGTGGATTGTTTTCTGATCCCATGACAAGCCGTTTCAGGCTTCTGCTCCTTGGACTCATAACTCTCAGATTTTATTTCATTAGGTATGTCTAGAGGAAGAAACAAAGACTGAAAGTGACAGCTTCCCTTCATAATTTGCTTTAAATAAACACTGCAAAGTAACTTTACTAAAAAAAATTTAAAAAAATAGTGAGTCAGTGAACACTGCTACCATTCACAGAAAATGTTTCTGTGGTACATGTGAATCTACTGAACATACTGTAACATAGTGGTGGCTCACAGAAAATACATCATATGAACTAGAAATGACCAAACAACAACATTTTAGATTAATTAAATCAATTAGTTCTAAATTTTAATTTGGTACTCACCTTTTTTTAATTTAGATGTGAATGCATTAGTTGCATCAGATTCTTTTCCCTCCTGGATCAGCATGCTTGAATGGTCGCTCAGAGGGGATCTAGGTTTGCTTGGATTCCGTAGACTTTGTAAAATTGACTGGACTGTACCTACACAATCCTACAAAAGTATAATTATTTACCCTGGTGAAAAAATTAGAAACCCTTTCATTCACTTAAGGACTTGGATACACATTCACCTAAATCAGATGTGACATCTTATGAAGCCATGTTTAGAACCTTGTAGCTGCTGCAGATTGTATTAAATGTTTTTATTTGAGCTACTATAACTAACAACAGGCATGCGAGAAAACAAAGTAAACAGACTGCTAGCTTATGAAGACCTCACTGTTCTGCCTGCCAACTGTAAACATTAAAATAGTATAATAGTGGCGTATGTATTAGGATTAAATTATAGTTTATTAATAAACTAGGCACCTAACCAGTGCCATATGTAAATACAAATTATTCCTTTTAAACGCTTATAGTACAATATTAGAGTACGTGCCGTTAATTGAGTAATTCCTCTGGTGACAATGTGTACATGTGGGTGCCCTTTCTTTTTACTCCTTTTGGTTGGGCATTGGGCTAGGTTTTGCCTGAAAGGCTTAATTCTGGGTTAAAGTAGTATTTGTAGTACAGCATGAAACGGAGGCTGGACCCCAGTGGCAGTATCATCACCTTTTTTCGGTTGGCGGTTAACACAGAATGTAGTCACACCAAAATAAATGGCCGTTTTCTTCTGTATTTAGCAAACACAGAAGCGTAAAACTAAACAACAAAACATGCCTTGTTATTTGCGGGTTTGTTTTCCTTTGTCTCCTTCCGCGAGGCGACTTTATGTTCAACAGAGTCCTGAGACTTTTTGTCGGCTTTCTTCCCTTTATAAACACGAAAATACATACAAATGTTAAGCATGGATGTCTCATTTACACGACATTATACAAAGCACACTATTGCCTGCGAAAACAATTTAAACTGCTTTTAGTAACGACCAGTTGCATGCATTTAAAGTATTTGTTGTATCTTTAAGCTGGTGGCGTTAGCTACACGTTCACTAACCTTACTGTGTGACATGCAACACATGCGGAAACGACAACACATTCGGAAGTTTACCTTTTGCCATGTCAGTTCACAGAATAAAATGAGAGGACAGGGAGTCTATTTAATTTGCCCTGTGTCCACGGGCTCCTTGCTTTGCTCAAGTTCCTGTTTCAATCTTCAACAACGAGTATGAGACCACTTCGCTGCAATGTGAAGCGTGAGAGCGTCGTGGATTTAAAAACGGTCCTGAACTTCTCATTGGCTTATTGGTCGAGGCGGGAGGGGCACGAGCATGAAGGTAGTTATCTCATTGGCTGCAGCTCTGACGTCACACGGTCGGTCAACAAAGTTTGGCTTGATACATGTGTCCCACCCATATAGTCTATGGTCGATTTTACTTTAAAGCAAGTATGTATTATAAAACAAAAGTGGCAAAGTATTTTATTAAGAAAATAAAATATGTGCAGTTGTGTTGAAGGAAATTGTCCTGGGGATGTAAGAGTCCAGGTCAGTTCCCCAGGCTTTGTTAATGAACCAGAGTGCAGCTAGAAAGAAACTGTTCTTGTGGCATGAGATCTTGGGCCTGATAGACAGTAGACTCCAACCAGAGGGAAGGGACTAAAACAGTTTATGTCCAGGTTGAACGGTTTGCTAACATTCAGTGATAACTTGTGCTCAATGGTATGCAACGAAATTATCGTTAAAACAGTGTTCCAGCTTTAATATTGTGGACTGTGTTTTCAATATAGAATGAGCCAGCAGGAAAAGCTTCAGTGAATTCAGAATTGAAGCTGAAACTGCAACTGCAACAATAACAACTTCCAGGAAATGAGTGAGGGGAAAGTATGTCATCAAACGATAATGTGAAACAAATGTGTATCCAAGACAAATAACACCTACAGGTAAAGGTAGTATATTTGCAACTTTTATCTATATTGTATTTCAAGATTCATGTTTTTTTTCCTCAGGAGAACATCTCATCAAGCATTGACAACATTTTTTATTTTATTTTGTTCTTTTGTTTTCATTCTCCAGTCTGCATCTTTATCTCGTTCTGTAACTTTGCATGAAAGATGCCATACAAATACAATGAACTGTTTACAGTACACCCCTTCAGGTTTAGTGTTTTAATCTGTGTAGGCATAAAAATACAAATTCATTCCCTTTAAAGATTTCAAACAGTGTCATTTCCAGGTTTGGAGTTTGCGGCCAGAGTTTCTCTGAAGAGTCTTTTTCTCTCTAGATTCTCATTTACCTTCTTCCTCTTCTCTTGTTTCCTCAGCTCAGACTCTTTCTTCTTTACAATAACTTCACTGAGTTCACCTTTATAAAAGACATCAAGTTTCTCTCGCATGATTTCCCGAGCACGCTTCCGATTTATATCCACGGATCTGGTTTGATGGCACTGCAGGGGGAGATACAAGAAATAACATTAACATACAAATGTAAAGAACTTCCCTGTGAATCTCAACTTTTAAGACAACCTGGACAAGAAGTACTTTCATTTTGACAACTACATTTAAATGACAACCGTGGCTGCAGAGCATGTAATATAATTAAAAGCATCAAAACAACTACGGATGTTGAGGTGAGACTGATTTGTCAACTGAGGTTTCCAAGGTTAAGAAATGCAATCATCATAACGTTGACAATATCAATAACACGTGGAGCAATAGCAGTGTTTACAGTTATGCACAGGAGGGTTTTAAAAACAGGATTAACCTTCACAACAGTCCCAGTGGGTGTGTGCTTGAGCACCACACAGTTGCTGGTTTTGTTGGTGGCCTGTCCTCCGGGTCCAGATCCTCTCACAAACTGCTCTTCAAGCTCGTCCTCGTTCAGGACTGGGAAATCTATCAGGTCCTTTTTACCAGCTGTCAAGACACACGTCAGTCCAGACGGGAGCGGCCTCAGCAGGGAAACTCTGTGAGGAGCCCCCCACATGATCCGAGTGGACATACTGTATATGCAGCTGATTAACGGGGAAAGCCGCAACATCTATTGCAAGTCAGAGTAAAAAGGGAAACACAGCACGTGTGTTACCAAATATTGAATATAAATAATTTGACAAAAACCTGCCGTCCGTGCAGAATTAAGACTTACTGTCGGCTATAACATATTCCGGTCTGTCTCACGGTCATGTCAACGTGTGTTCTCGTCTGTTTTTGGTTCAGTCTTCTCTTCTTCGTCGTTTCCGTAATTTGTCGCGCAATCGGCAGGCGTCGTATTTTTCTTCGTGGAGAGAAAATAAAGTCTGTGTTGACCCTCTGCCGCCACCGTAAGTCGGTTCGCTGAACAAACCCCCAGTCGGTAGGAAACTGCAGAAATGTTTTATTAAACGCTGGCTGTCAACTTCTAAGGTTTGAGCTTTCTGGTGGGTGTTTGAAAAGCATGACTTTGCGTTAATGGTTGTTATTTGTCGAAGGTAGATATTAAAGTTAACAGGGCCGTGTCTACAAGGGCTAGTTAAGTCCTCCTGTTTAACATTCAGTATCTGATTGCCCTGAAGGATAATTAAACTTCAGGTGGGAAGAAAAGGTAACGCTTGTTCTCTTTCTGTAGTGCATGTGACTTAGATATTCACATTTACTCAAGTTATTTAATTACATATAGCTGTAAATAGAGGAAGGATATACATGATTTGATTAATAATGTGGAAGCTACAATTTGTGAAATTCACATGACCTCAAAGGTGGCCCAATCTCAAGGTGTTGCTTTTCTATGATGTGCATATATACAAAGATAGTATTCAAAGAATACAGTTGTGTGTTGTCTTTGATTTAGAGAATCATTTGCTTATACACCCCTAAATCATGTTACTGTATGTTAAGCCAATATATTATTGTCAGAATAAATGTCCCTGCATGCCAGGTCATACCATTCTATGTATAATTTTGGAGCCTCCCAAATATAACACACTCACACTAAGATGTGGCGTAGACCTAAAAGGTTATTTGCTCATTTAATTAAGCTGTTGCGTGTCAGCTCGGCGCAAGGCGCCTGTGTATTTGCCTTCTCCTCTCTGCAGGCCAGTCATGCTACTCTGGTTCTCACAGATGTCAAGTTGGCCAATCAGCAGAGTGGGGCCCAGAGTAAAAGGAGGAAGCCTGAGGAGTTCACTCTCTTCGTTTTTGTTCACTGCCTGCTGTTGTTGTTGTTAAATTGTTAATGCTTGTGGTGGAAGGTTGAGGACAGTGGGTGAGTTGAGAGACTTTATGTTTGTATACACACATAGTTTACCTTTGTTAACTTCAGGATTATTGGCCAGTGTCGCACCTGTATTTGTTTTGGTGAAGCTAGATTGAGATAAATATTGCAAAGCCATTTTGTTTGTTTTTGTTTTCAGAGGTAGGAGTTTAAAGCCTTGCTTTGTTATATCGATCTCTATATGTTTGACACAATCAGTTTGTCCCAACCTCTACCACATTGTATGAGAACCTTTGTTTGCATATACTCAAGTATAAAATAAATCACCTTAATTGTTCATTTTAATCGACTCTTTCGTTTTCTTTGGTTATCGTGTTATCGTCTCAACTTTATCCTGAGACGTAATAGATTCTAATTAGTGTTGACATCAACATCTGAAATGTTGATAAGACATTGTGACTTGTCAAATATTGACAATGGCACCAAAAGTTGATGTTGTTTATTAATTACCACTTTACCTGACAGTAGTTTTACTTTATTTATTTGTCATTTACACTACACAATATGTACCTTTTCTTTTTGTATTGTTTTACACTGCACAAGACATTGATAATGTTTAATCTAATGCTGTTGCCTAAATTATTTCAATTAAATCAATTTAACATCCATCCAAAATTTAACATCCATCTCTGCAGTGTTTAACACTTGTGAAGGAGAACAATCTTTTATAGTTCCTAAAGGATTCCTGAAAAGTCCAATTATTGTAATAACGATAACCATTTAACACTTTAAATAATTTTATTGCGAAATAGTTTAACATGGCCAGTACAAATGGACTGTGATGCAATGCTTCCTGCTCTCTCACTTGATAATTGCTATAATTAGTAAATCAGGAAAGTATGTAGGTCACCAGGAAAGGACAATCTCTCCGATGACCTGTGATCATATCATGGCTACAATACAACCATAATTAATACATTTTTGTCTATTTTGCAAAAGACTAACCTTTCAAATACAGTGCAACCCGCAGTATTTGGAAGAAATCTGTTTTATAATTTACAAAAATGGACATCTTCACAATCTTTTTAATTTGTGGTCCACCACACAATGGTAAAAATAATGCAAGTAATTGCTGCCAGATAATTTACAATTCAATAATACTATATTATGTATAATTAGTGATGAACTATGTCAATGACCTGGTCCCCTACCATGAACCAATATACCATTTTTGAGAATATGAGATTAAATGTACAGTAGCAAAGCAGATGTGCCAGGTGAACTGAGTTAGGGTAGGTTTCGCTATCATTACATGCCATACTATAACGTACGCTTACTGGCATGAGTGTAACACGACTGCTATAAATGCACCTTTGCAATTTTATACCCAATAATATTGCCATTGCCTGCAGAAATGAGTGACCACTTGTGATTCTAGTTCAGGCCATACAGTCCGGTGCCAACAGGGGGCGCCCTGCGACCGAAACTGCTCATTTTTACATATGCGAGTCTAAATTTCGTCACATCTACAGAAAGAAAGACCAACACCGGAAATGAAGTAACTAGTTCCTCAGAATAACATACAAAATGCGTTTGTGCTGCTGATTCTTATGCTTACACCAAGAATGTGTATAATCAGAGTCTTTATTATGACGTTTCAAATGGGCCTTTTATATCCATAAATCTCCATTAATAGATGGATTGGGAAAAATTGTCGACTTTTAATTCGAAAATTGTACCGGAAACGTGATTCAATTGGGTTCCCTTGACAACATTGTGTGTCGTGCCTGAAAGGAGGACTGTGAAGTCTTGCAGCGGCTCGGACTCGGGGAGGGACAACTTATGGCGGTTTCGCTTTAACTGTTTGCTTTTCTTTCTTCCCGGTTCTGAGGACGGTGGCGACAGCAGCTGGACTGCACTCCCTGCCGCCAACTCATGCGAGAGTGGCTCGGACAATCCCGGACATTTTTCTTACGTTAACATCGCTACTTTGGCCTTTTCCTGTCGTTCGAGGAGATCCAGCGTGCGGTTCTCCAGGCGCGAGGATGTGGGCAGATTCAGTAAACACGGGTCGATACGACGATTGATATGTCATGTGACCCGATCCGGAGCTGGTGATGTTTCTTTACGTGTCATCCTTACATGTCGTACCCGTAGCCCTTTCCTCCGCCAATGGGCCAGACAACCGGCGACGTGAAGGAAACCGGTCGCTGAGTTTCGATGCGCTCGTCTCGTTGACGGCACCGTGTCCTGACCTCGTCGAGTCGGCGGCCGTCTCTCGTTGAAAGCAGCCGTGTTGCATCGTGAACGCAGTGACCACGGGACGCGGGAGGAGGGCAGGTGAACTTTGCTTTGCTGAGTGCCGGAGTGTGGTGGAGCCAGGGGGTGCCAGGTGGAGCGGCAGCATCGGGTCCAGGTATGTGATGAGCATCGCAAGCAATCAGTTTGTCGTTACCGTGCTGCCATGTTGCTAGGTAACTACCCGACCGTGGGTTTACTCCAGTTCACATGTGATCGTTCGCTCCCAGAGATGCAACGCCATGTTCAAATATTACTCTTTTTATAAGGGTTTTTGACACCATGTGCTGTCGCAGCTCGCCGTCATATTTGTTTTAACTCACTTTGTGCTATGCGTAAGGCCTAAAGAAGTTCAGCCTACGTGTCTGCTCTCGGCCCTGTTGCTGTCACACAGGCATGCTGGTTAAAACTCCTGAGATGTTCCTCTCTATCGGGAATGTAAGCAGGTTTAACCTAAACATCTAATAGCAATAATATAAGTGGCTGGCATCATTGCTGGATCGTTCAGTAGACTTTCCAGTGATACCCAGGTGTGAGAATGTATTTACGACCGCCCCTGCTGCACATTATAGCATGTTTGAGTTTGACTCACCAAGGTCTGTTTAACTTAGGTTGCAGTCAGCTTCACTAGAACAAGGGTTTTTGCATGAACTCGGCCCATTTCTTTTTCAACAAGACTTAATGAGTTTCAACATCTAGAGTCACTCAACTTGACTTAGCAAGTTGGGTGAATCATTGAAGCAGTGCTGACTCTGAGGCTGTGGTGTCTGATGGCTCTGATTAGGACAGGAACTGATGGTTTCACTGGTACCCCGTTTCTTTCTATTTTCCTCCTTCAAACAACGCATGCAGTATGTTTTTGGATTTGGATTGAATTCTGAGACGAATGTTGATAATGTTTATCTGGGCATCAGCTTTTTAAGAGCAGTGTAAGATATCAGGAGACGCATACCGAGATATGTTGTTGTGTTGTTTTGGGGCCTGAAGACTAGTGAACTACTATGCACACAGGGTGAAACCTCACTTTGACATGTTAAAACCTGTCTCACTGAAGCCAACGGTTGTGAGGGTTATGTAACACACACTGTATCAGCTGCTCTGTGATCTCTAAGATGTAATTGGTTTTGCCATTTAGAATAACATAAAAGTGCAAATGCAGTTTGAAGAGTGGACAAAATAGATCTATCTGTATTGTGACACAGATTATTATCTTTTAGACTGATGACTTGTTTTAGACTGATGACGTTACCATGCATATCTGTTGTAACCTTATACAATAAGGTAGAGATGTCTGTAAACTTGGCAGCAGCTCAAAATATCTGCCTAACCAGTTTTTTGGTTGCGGCTTTTCTTCCCGCCAACTAAGAAAATACACTCAGACAGATGACTTCACAAAGCAAAGAACGACGGACTTCTTGCTGCGATATAATATGCTTTGAATGTTTAAAAACATAATCATTTCCTTTTCCATTGTTGTTCTAATCGTTAGAAGTGAATTGTGGGTAATTCTTTCAAGTGTGTTTTGCAGCATTGCAGACAGGTAGACAGGTGCATATATAGACCTCAAAAAGTCTTCCAAGCCTGCACTGATTTCACCTTCGCTGATAATTGTATATTCGTTTGTGATATAATATGTTGCCTATACAATTGTTAATATAACTAAATAAGGTTAAACAATTAAAAGTAGATGGATATCAATACCCCTCCCTCAGAAAATTGCTCACTGGAAGACTTTAGTTTTTATTCCTAAAAGATTTCCAATATTCATTCAGTATTAATATTGTATGAGTTTCCTAGAAAATAAGATTTGTAGCGTCAGGATTGCAAATTTAATCACAGCCATGTTCCTAAAGAAGTTTGACACATTCCAGAAGTTGGTTGAGTTTAGTGGTTCCTAAGTTCAAGGATAACCACACATGGACATCTTTACCTGGTGTGAATCAGTAGTTTTCTTATCTTGCTGCAGAGTATTTCTTAGCCAAGGAGCCATAATGTAGTAAAACATGTTTTATCATGTTTTAATGTATCTACACTGTTTTTTTTTGTTCCGTGTTCACTAGCTGCATTTGTTGAATCAAAGCGGTTGCTGTGTTTTGTCTTTTAACCGCCTCAGAAAGCAAAGTGGAGTCACTGCAATGACCTTATGGATAAATGAGGATAATATTTTCTAGCTGCACTCGGATACTATGCTAATGTTTGCTCATTTGTGTCTCACAGGTCTCTTTCCCTAAAACTACTATTAACCACTACTCCACGAATGTTATTCAGTTACAGGAGTGCCTGACAACCTCCTGATGGTCAGGAGGAAAAGGCTGTGAGAATATGTAAATATATGCTGTATGTCCGGGTGACTGTGGTGTGGAAAATTCCTGACAGAGGAGCCTGTAGCTTGTGAGCACGTGTTTGAGTATTCATAGCACTGTATCTGAGAGAGAGTTTTTTTTAAATGTATTCCTACACGTTACAGGTCTTCTGTTCTCCTGCTACATCCCTCGGTTTTCTCATGATTGTCTTTGAGGTAAAAAATTAGTATACAGCCATTTTAGTCAAGGAAACCAGAAAGACTCACTTCCTGTCAGTTATGGTTTCAATGACGTATGCAGCTGCTCACCACATCTTTTGGTTCCATGTATATTAGGGCTGCTGAACAGATGAGATTGCTGTAACAGGAAGAGCACAGAAATATCAGGTACAAACGCAGTAAAAACTACATGAGGCTTTTTTGAGGGGCGTTGACATTTTTACAACGGCTGTTACCAACAGTATATGTTGCACTATAAGATATAGTATAATCATAACTTGATTTTCCTGTTTAAGTGGTTATTGGACATTTTCTTCATGTTGCTCCATTGATTTTAAAAATATTCTTTTTTAAAATCTGTTGTAATATTTTAATACAGTCTGTCGGTTTAAGCAGAGGAGAGGTATAATCTTGGTTATTTACTTCGAGCAGACCATGGATTGTTTAGGAAGTCTATTGCATGTTGATCTTTCACTATATGCACACAATCACTGTCACACAAGACAAGGGGGTATTGATAAAATGCAGTGCATATGTGACTTTAGATTGTACGGCTGTTAAACAGCCATACAAAAGAAGACACATTTGACAAGTGTGTACCTAATGATCTCATTCCTCACTGAATTGTTCATATGGTTGCATCAGCAAGTTTCTCGTCGTGGCTTTGTTCGGATATTTACTTGGCATAGGATGTAGGAATACCGTTTGTGAGATGATTTTACAAACCGATACTGAAGGTATTACATGTGATTCACAACAAGCCTATCATGTTATCTGGGACTGTTATTTTCCCACACCTGATAGCTCCTGGGTACAAACATGCTTCATCTCATGTTGCCATCATTTCTTTGATAGTCAATAAAGACTGTGAGCACTGATGGCACCGGAAGGGATTTTTATCTTATGAGCATATTATGTGCAGAACTTTTAAAATTAAGTGTTTAATCAATTCATCTTTAAAAAAAAACATCCTTTGGTATTTATAATTGTTTGGTAGAGGACTTGAGATTAACTTTTTATTTTATTAGCTGTGCAAAAACAGGAATTATTTGAACTGTTTTTGCATCTTCAAACTGCCGTCATATGACGGCAGTTTGAAGGATAAGCAAACTTTAATGTTTTTTTCTGAAATAAAAAATATTATTTAAACGATCGTAAATGGAGCGAAGACGTGTCTGCTTTTAGGCTAGACGTTTCCATTCAATGAACTGTACTCATTGTCATGAACAGCTCGACATCTGCTTTTGAATTGGATTCTAAAGATGGCTACATGAGGAACATTACTTCCTGCACTGCACACACACACTAAGAATTATACCAGTTTCAAGGAGTCTTTTGGGAAAGTAAATATGATTATATTTTAAATCAATATTGATCCACTTTGATGATGAGCAGATTGGTTTGTACATCCCTATTTAGAGTGAAACATATTTCTCTGAGCTTCCCAAAGGAAGTAACTATTTTGATATTCTTACATATTTGTGTAGATGTATATAGGGACGCATAGCCAGCTGGCTGCTTATCTGAAGCTCTACTTTGTCTTTTAAGTCATCTTGAGTCGACAATCAGGCATCATTACAGTATTTCAGATGAGCCCCCATCATGCATCTGGGTGCCAGCCAAACACTGACTGGAACATTGTGTTTTCTCTGCACCTTGAGCTCCACCGACTGTCCTTCTCCAAAGCACCCGACTCCTGCCTCAGCTCCCTTTTAACAAAGCAGGTGATGCTAATGTTTGTGGTTAGCTGTTAACTGGGACAACAACAACCTGTCCTCACCAATCCCCGATGAACCAGCTGATGAATGTCACTTCACTGCTAATGCTCCTACAGTGGGGTTGTCTGGGAAATGAGACAAAAATGAACGATTTGTACAGGCGTTTGCTATTTTCCTGTCCCTTTGGACACCAGTTTTGTTAACGGTGTGGGTGGACTGGAAGAGCTGAGGTCTTTTTATAGCAGTTGACCACCTCCCTGTGTCCTTACTTGAGTTTAATTTTATGTAAGAGGAATGAGGTCTGTTATGTGCATCCTGGGGTGTTGTTTCGTGGTGATATTTATTAGACTTGTGCAAAAGGTGAAATCGAGACACTCTGACACAAACCCTCTCTACCAGGAACCTTCTTGGCGCTTCAGAAGAAAGATGCAATAATATCTGCTGCTGTGAGGCAAAGTCCCAGTCGATAATGTATCAACTAATCTAATCTGCAAGGCTCATAGTCTGCTGTGAATTACAAATGAAGTGTACTTTTTTCCCGCTGGGGATTTTCCACGTGTCCACCATATTTAGCATTACATTCATTTATCTTGTGTTTCATGTCAGTATGGACTATATATGCCATTTTATATTTGTTTCTGTTTTATTGCATTCCACCCCCCAACCCTTGCAGCGCTCTCTGACTCACATGGATCATGTAAAATAAAAGCGACAGTGCTGCTTTATGTCACTTTACCCACACTCTTTTCTTTTTCATGGGCTGCAGACACCTGATTTCTCTAAAGGCTAAAAATAGACTCCCTCAGACCCTAACTCCCCCTCGTCGATGCCCCCTCACTTCTGTCCCTTTTCTACCACGTACAGGCTATTTCTTTGGGAAGTCTCTCTGCGTTGTGCCCATTGTTCGCTTCTATGTGCCAGACAAGCGCTCCGCGTCTCTATTCAGAGCGTTGTCTTTCTGTGTGAGAAACGTCAGAATCCCTTATGGTATAAGACTGAAAGAGAGTTTTCGGGTTATTATTGCTCTCATAAGAAAATTCCAAGGTGCTAAAGCCGGGTTTTCCACAGAGCTGCAACCTGACCTCAGAACCTTTTGAAATGTGAAACAAAGTCCTATGACCATGAGCATCTTTGAAAATGGCCTTTTATGGTCAGTGTGAGAGACTGCCTCTCTCTCTTTGGTCACTGGGTAGAACACTTTTTTTCGTGCACATTATCTGTGCTGGTATTTCACCTAAGGGCAGCAGACGACTTCTGCTGTTCATGAGCAGCTTTCTTATCATTGACAGTTAATTTGCCTTGATGCATAGCATCCTCTGAATGAACACAGGCCTGCACACTGGTCTGATGACTCTGATTCAAAAGAAACCTAAGACTGATAGAATGGTAAACAGTGGATTTATTTATTTTGTTGTCGTGTCTTCCGACCACTTGAAGCACTTTTCCGCTCCATGTCATTCCCCCATTCACACCCACTGATAACCGAGGCGACCATGCAGGGTGTGCCCATCAGGGGTTAAGTGTCCTGCCTTCTGAGCCACAGTTGCCACATTAAGGTATGAAGAAACAGATCGAGATTGTTGTGTTAAGATCAGAGTTGTGTTCTGTCCTTACTTTTATCAACTCATTGATCTGGTACTTTTGCAGAGGGGTTAGCTTTATATTACTGTACCTTTTTATGGATGAAAGGTCATTTGCTAAAAACACGATTAAACTTTCCTCTCCTTGCTTCTCACGGTTCCTCTAGTTTAATAGTTGGCTAATGTGTGCATATTTTTTGGTTTCTCAGTCCTCAATTCACACCCAAGTTTTCAAATCCATCCTCTCAGTGTCTAGAGCATGAAAAATAGGGCACAAGATGGATTTCAGCAGACTTTTATTGATATTTTGAATTTAAGTAAAGTGTTAGCAGTAAACACAAAGGTACTTTTGCACCTTGGCTAATGTGTATCACACCCACCACTGTATATTTGATTTAACATTCTTTTGTATAGACAATTTTTCTACATACAGTATACTACAGTGACATATTTAGGTTGACGGTTTGTGAGAATCGGAGGCTGATGCTGTCGCCAGAAGACAGAAACCGGAGAGCAGTGGAAATGAGCCGAGGTTGGGAAGAGCAGAGACTGGCAGAAGTGAAAGTGGAGACAGGGGAAACAGGAGAAAGAAGTATCGGCCCCGGCAGCCTCTGGTCTCTACTTTTCTCGTCACTCTGACTTCATCTTGGCAACCAATAAGAAAAGAGCCCAGTGTCTCCATGGTAACTCCCCCAACCCCTTTCAAGCAATGATGGAGAGGATAAAGAGGCCAGAAAGGAAATGTATTTTGGCTTTTTTTGTAGTGAGTAGTATCCATTTCATTTGTCTTTTTTGACACAGTTATTAAAAAAAGTTGCATTGCCAGTTATCAGAGTGCTAATAACAAGTGCAAAATTGAAATCAATCAACTATATTTCTCCAATGGCCACAAAAAAGCCACTATTTTCTCAAATATAAAATCACACATGCTTTATTTGCCACCTCATTTATATCTCGGTGTCAGGTTTGAGCTTCTTACAGATATTGGAAATATTCTTACACTTTATTTTACATTCAGTCATTTTCTTTTTACTTTTCATCTCAAATGCCTACTGTGTGTGTGTCTGTGTGTTCATGTGTTCATTCAGCCAATACCACTTTTCACTATTGTAAGAGTTTGCTAGTGGCAATGATGGTGGAAATCCATTCGTTGTTATTCCTCCGAGCCTTTGTACTATCAGTGGTGAGCAAATACTTCGCAACAGGCTCCACATTCGAGGGTCTTGATTTTAATCAGCATTTTGTTGCTAGTGAACACTCATAAAGGAGCTGATGGAGATGTTTGAGAGAGATAATCTATATCCACAAAAGCATATCTTGCCCTGTGGTCTCTAGCTACATGAATTAGTTAATGGGATAGACAAAATTCTAGGGTAGCGATGCTTTCCTCTTCTGTGCCTGGGTTACATAATACTGCTCTCCGCGCAGTGTATTTAGGCTTTCTAAACGCTCCGAGAGAGTGACAGCGAGGGGAGATTCTCATTTAACCTTGGAACATAACTGATTAATCCAAGTGTAATTTGCATAAGGTCATCTAATTTTGGATTTCAGTGTGAAGTGTGGGGTTGATTAGAGATAGAGCTGGTATGTAACATGCCCGTTTTGGAAAGCTGGGGACTGATGAGCACCACTGAGACATAAGAACACAATGCCTTTTGTGTATTAATGCAGCTTAAAGTTCTCAGCAGTCACTGGGCACCAGATTTATGTAGAATGTTTTTATTGCATGCTGTGGGGGTATCTAATCTAAACTTAAATGCTTCCGATGTAGTGAGTTTCTCTGATCTGCCTCGGAGTGAACCCATGTTTGCCATGATTTTGTTTATAAACCGCAATATACAACCAACCATATATTTAGAAAGAACAAAAACCAGTGGCAACAGCTATATGTCAAGTGTTACTTGTTGCCTTATGTTGTAATCAGGTATTGCAATATCTGACGAGGAGGAGGAAGAACACAATGGACAAGATGTTCACAGGGTGTCAATTATTTTTATTTTAGCTTTCACCTTTTGATGGTGATGATGAGTAAAGAATAAGGGCAGGTTGTGCATCCTACCTCCTTAGCTTTTGGAGGCGCATGGGCCTCCAGAGGGACAGGAGAAGAGATGGCCTCTTCTTCGGGCACATCACGGGAGCTTACTGTAGAGTTTGTGGACAAGGTGAAGCACCACTATTTATTGTGACTTTGTTTGTTATTACTTGTATTTACCTGATTCTACCGCTCTGCTGGCTAATGGCACGGCTCGTGATGCTAGTTACTTATGTTGTTGAAGCAAGTTGTGGTCTTTGATGCTAAAGTACCTGCTCTTAGGAGATCATATTATGTGGCTTTTTTTAATTTATTTTTTTTAGCTCAGCCTCATTTCAAATTGCAGCTTTTATGCAGTCTAAATGACAGCCCTTGCCAAATGGTTTCTTCTCTTTTATGCTTCCTCTTTTTAAGCCCCTTGTGGTATAACATACAAGCCTTCCTGACCTCTTTTTGAATATGGAGAAAAGATAAATGTTTGCTTACCCCTTTGTTGCTTTAGTGAAGTCGAACAACGAACAAAACATAGCCTTTTGTCAGAAAGCCTACAACCAAACTCCACCTGTATACGGAATAGAAATGTTCTAGTCGCTGTTCCATGAACTATAGAGATTGGAATATCTTGTATCAATAGTCAAATGTATGATTAGTACCCCTGCACATTCACAAATATGGTATAGATAAAAAGTTAGCATTAATACAGATAGATTTAAAGATGAGGATAAAATATATCTTTCTTCATTAAAGCCTAAGCAGGCAGTTTGTGAAAGAGCTAAACTGATCGTGTAATCAGTAATCTGTGCCACATGTTGATCCAAGTTATACACCTGATAAATGATGTGTCATCTTTTGCCCTTGGACAGAATGAGCTCATCTTATTTTTCCGTCTTTTTTTACTACATGCTTGTTTGAAATATGCTTCATGGGCTCTTTGGTACAGTAAACTCCATCACTCTGGCCTTGGAGTGTACACAGCCCAGAGCAAACAGCATTGTCCTAAAGCCTTTTGACATTTTAACTGGATTGGTGGATAAGCCCATCAACTCAATCAAGGGTTCTTGTCACAGGCAGAGGCTGTGTTTGCAGCAGTTGTCATAGCTGAAGTCTCTGCAATGTCCAGGCAATCCTGTGTGAAATTGATCTATGGTATTTTAGGCAGGGGCGAACATTTCCCACTGGTATTTTAAAGGGGTCTCCTCTTGGGTCAGTCATGAGGGAACCCCTGCTCCCCCTCCAGCTTTTCTGGGATCCTCCACTTCTTCTGTTGCTCTGGCTCAAAGTGGTGCTCTCTGTTTGTTTGTCTGAGCCCTTTATCTTATACTTAATTTAATATCTATTGTACTGTTGTTGTTGATTGTCTAGTCTATTGTCTTATGTTACAAATGCTATATTTGTGTAAACATTCCTGGTGAATAAAGGTATTCTAATTCTAAAACAGGCTTGAATTTAAAAGAGCACATCAAAAAAGCCTCCTGTGAGTCAACACCTCCTTCCCAGTATTGTGCTTTGTGTCGACAGCAAGGCCCAGCTGTTGCTCTTTGTCCTGTGGTCAACCTGTCTGCTCTTCTTGTAGATTTCCATCCTAACATATATGTTGTACCTTCAGAAAGATTTAGTAATGACATATTCCGTTATTGTGATGCAGGACAGCTTTGGGTGGCAAAGGAAATGGATCTTGTGAAAGCTTTATTTAATGTTTCGGGGCCAAATGGTAGCCTCTGCTCTGTGGTGGACGTAATCCAGTCTTTTCAGTGTAGACATTTCATCTGTTTAGGTTAGACACTTCTTGTTTATGCCTTTTTAGAGGTGAGCACTTGTTTGTTTATTTCAGCTGTAGGAGTCCCAACTGTGTAATTGTGTTTACAGGCAATGTCCTTATGCCAGCTGTGGTGTTTAGCATCATATTATCGGAAAAAGTCTTGAATATAAAACAATTCAAACTTATTTATATTTGTCATAAACACACAGGTGCATACATGAAATCTGAGCATTAGGAGCAATGGGCTGCTGTAAAGTGCCCGGGGAGAAACTTTGGGTTCAGTGTCTCACTCAAGGACACTTCAACATGCAGGCAGGAGGAGCCGGGGATCAACCCCCTAACTTTATGGTTAAAGACGATCCCTTCTATCTACTGCGCTTCAGCCTCCCCATCTAGGATGATTACACACACCATTAGTTATGTAGAGGGCAAAATTTACAGTTTGTTTTTAGTACAGAGAACAAGGACCATAGAAGGGAATTAAATTTGAAGCACATGTGCTGCACGGATTACTTTCAAGCAGATGTGTGTTTCAGTAGTTGGTGTCAAACTGTGGGATTCTCAATATATAATATTCAGTTCAAGAAAATGTACAAGGTAAAAAAAAACAATAGACAATATGAAGTGTCAGGTAATCTTTTTTTCTTTGTTGATCATGAGAAACTTTTGTGAATAGGTCTTGATTCTTCTTTTTCTGATATTCACTGTATGTTTATTTGCTGTAATTAGCTGTATGTGACAAACCATATTATTCTATTGTTTGTTTATGTTTTGTTGTATGGCGGAAAAAAATAAGCTTTTTCTTCTTCCTGCTCCTTTTTAGATCAGGGAATACGTACGCCGAGTTGTGTTTCGATCGTGAATTGCTTTTTTGGTTTTATTTATTTTTGGAGTTGCATGAATGCAAGATGAGTCGGTTGCAGCCTTATACACTTCGGGGTGCACCGTCCTGCCATAGGTAGCCACATGTGTAACAGGCCAAAAAAGTGGTGGTGTGTTGAGGTACAAATCAGTCCTACTCAAAGTTTGTTGCAGCCATCGTTAGCTTCAGTTTTGTCCGAACAGGAGCAGGAACATTGGAGGCTGCTTTGTGATGAGCGCTGTGCAGTGGCGTGTGCTGCTATTGCGTCACTGCCTAGAGGGGGCAGAGACGGTATTTTTAGAAAGGAAGGAGCATATTCTCTGAACAAACAACGTCAGGCACTCTGCTTGCGTATGCTAGGATTATTGTAACCGGGCTATTTATAGTTTGTGGATGTGTGTGAGTGTGTGTGTGTGTGCGTGTGATTTTCTTTTTTTTCTGGGTCAAGCATGGTGCCAGTACACTCTCGAGGCTGCTGGTGGATCATGCATTACAGCTCCTATGCTGTGCACAGCATCTGCATCATTCACAGGTTTAACCAAGCAGGGCATTTTTAGGTCTGTGTCCGCAATGCTGCTGTAAAGGAGACATGTTGGGGATAATCGTGGAGCAGCTGGACACTTGAAATCCGTGATTTGATCTGGAGTTTATCATTAAAGGAGGAGATATTGCTTATTAGTGCTGAGGCACAGCCACAATGCATACAAATGTGTGGGCTGTTATAATTTTATTTCATTTCAGTTTACTACGACTAAATACTAAAACCAAATTTTTGTGGAACGCAAGTTTGGGTGTGTCCACCCGAATAGGAAAGACACTGCTACGAAAAGCAACTCTGAAACAAAACACGAGAAGTGGTTTATTTTAACACGATGAGATCAACAGATTGTAGGGAGGAGTGGGAAGCTGAAGCTAAAATGAACGTGGAATCTCTGCCCAACAAGTATAAAGACAAGAAATATTAAAATGTTTCTTGTCTCCTTTAAACATTTTTGTCCTGCTTGTTGCATGTAACATATTCTTGTTTATCCTGGAACAAAATTGCCACATGGAAACTGTTACTTTCTCTGAAAACTAAGCAAAGCAATATTATTGAAATAAACGTTTGATTAAAAATATCCTATAAATTACTAATTGTACCACTGTAACAATTAGTTGAGCAATGAATCAATTATTCTGAGTTGTTCATCTGGGAAACTAATTGGTCCTTATATCCATTTAAATCTTTATTGGAAAATGAATTTATTAAGACAAAAACAACAACAGATCAATTCATGGTGAAGATAATGGTTTGTTGCTCTAACACATAGGCATACTGTCATAATCCTGCTTAACAATTGGGCTCATAATTCACATGCATCACTACAAATCCCAGTACCCCCTCACATCACCCCAGGCTGCTAATTCATCCTGCTGGATAGAGAGATGTTGTGAATGAGCGGCATCCCTCTGTGAAGCTGCCTGTTGCTTTTCCTGTCTCTCTCCGTTTGTTCCTCTTTGGTGCCACGTTCTTGCAATGTGGGTTGCCAGTTGGTGGCAGCTGCCTGGACTTTGATTCACCGACAGACAATCGCACAGTAAATGAATCTGTGTCAAACAAATCAAAATAACTGTCACATCCAGAATAGTTTGCCAAGAGAAGTTTGTTGCAGCATCAGTTGCAACCCACATTCAAACTGTTGCCACATTGTTGAACCAAGCTTCAAGTAGATTGTCAAGCTGTTTTTAATCAACACTGTCAATCCGGGTGAGCACTGTGACCTTCTCCTCTAAAGCCTGGCACTAACACCTAGAGGCCTCTCTCGGGCTCCTGAGCTGCAGGCTTTTCTCTGGGCCTCTCCAGGCTAACCTAGTTTTATCCCCGTCTTTCCCAAGAGTGCAGTTATTTTCAGCAAAATGTGTCTTTCTGCTCCAATTTTGTCAATGTGTTGTTTTTGTCGAGCAACAATATTATATAAAAGATGATTTCTAGAAGTGTGCACTTTTTAATCAGAACACCAACCAGTCTGTAAGTAAACACCTGCTCCTGGTTGAAAAGTTATACTGGCTGCATCTTTGTCTTGGCAGTGTGTCAGCGAGCTTATGTGTCTTCAGTGGGGAGTTGTGGGGGCGAGAGCACTCGACCAGAGCCCTAGCCGACACCAGGATCCTCACCAAAGCTGGCCTTTGTTCACGGGACAAAGTGAGGCAGAGGGAATATTAATGTGATTAGCTAGAATAACCGGGTGCCAGAGCAAGGTCCGATTGTTTGCCACAGGTTAGAAAAGAGTGAATATTTGGGTTAAGCAATGCTGTGTTGTCTTACTTGGACAACCAAATGGAGGCAGAGCCACGGTGGTGGTATTGTCACTCGTCAGACACACACTGTACGATACAGTCTCTGGACAATGGTGACCAAGATGCTTTCACCAGCCGTTTCAAAATACAGACTGAAGTATCCTTTTATTAACTCGACTTTTAAATCTTTTTGTTGTTGACGTGTTGGGAGATGTGGACAAACACGTACGACAAACTTATTCCTGATGGCTTTCTGCTCAAAGGACCCATGTTTTACAAGACTTTCCTTACATACATTCAATAATGTGCTTCATCACTTATTTTGATCTTTCGTCTCCCGTTCCTTATGGACTCCTCTTCAATTCATGTTCCACTTTAGCTGACAGTGTGCAGTCAGAATCTTGTTTTGTACTTTCTTGGCTCTAGAGTTGTTCTTCTCTTTCTGGTCAAAAACAGACTTCTGCAACTCACGCCACCCACACGTTGGTTATGTATAGCCCACACCTACCCCTATCTTCCCAGTGGTTTGAAAACAATGCTTTGTGTAATTCTGAAGCTGCTATTTGTGAAACCTTGATCATGCACATGGGGTTCTTACAAGGTTATGTAAGGCTCCCCACTCAACTGTAATCCTTCTTACATTGAGTGAGCCCCCCATGTGACGGTGCTGAAGTGTTGGGGGCGACAGGGTGGCTGTTTGGACCTTTGGCAAGGCACGGGTGCTCGCCTTAGACTCCAGCCGCCTGACCACACACACAACACATACACACATACACACACACAGAGCGGTGACTTGTATAAGAAGAGAAGTTTATCCTGGAAAATTCCTTACTTGGAACTTGCACGCTGGATGGAGACACAACGCTGATGCTCGTCCTCGGTGCCGGGGTTTGGACCAGACATACAGTAATTACATTGAGCATATTCCCTGAATGATACTCCGGCTCTCCTCTCCTCTTCATCTGTGTGTGAGCAACAGAATACATTTTTGTTCTCGGTTATGTGTAGAGGAATTTTACAGCTTGCGTGCTGCAATATTTTGCTCTTGAAGAATCTTTTTGGTTGCTGATTGAAGCTGGTTTCTGATCTTGAGTGATGTGTGTTGATGAAGACCTGCTTGAGGAACCATTACCCTTTTTTAGAGATCCATAAATCAGATCAGAGTTAAGAGCATTTTTTGACTCGAACAAACACTGGCTAGATGCAGGTATTTATTTTTTGTAATATATTCATAGCGTGCATACCTAATGCTTTTATTTTGTTCTTCCCCCACAGGAATCGTCAATGTGGACTTCAGCTGGTGATTTGACAAGTCGCATCTAGGAGCCGCCGCGAGTGTTTCCTGTCCCCTCTGTCCCTCCCTCCCCCTTCCCTTGTCAATCTTCTCCCCGATCCCTCGATCTCCCTCCTTTTAATATTCACCATGCTTATCAAGGAGTACCGCATTCCCATGCCCATGAGTGTGGAGGAGTACCGTATCGCCCAGCTCTATATGATCCAGGTGAGGTCACAACTCCATATTCCTCACCGAACTCTCATCCACACACATTCAGCTGAAAACCGCCAGTGGTGCGGAAACCAGAATACAAAAACAAGCAGTATGAGGGGAGAAAAAATAACAGTGCAATTGCAGCGTGCCCAATTATGAAATGATTGGTCACACGGTCTGACGTCAGTGAGGTAATGGAACAAAGAGAGCTTGTGTCCCGATAGATTAGCAAAACTTTATGAAGCTGGCTTTTTCTTTCCGTCATAGACTGCATGTTTCTTCAAGAGGAGGGTGGGGGCACCCTGCTTTCACTGCAAACTCATTGCACACAAAATAACGCAATGGATCTGGACTTACTGCTTTGTCCGTGTCAGGAAGTTTAATTTCTCTCCTCGAACCCTTAGCTGGAGTCTGTGGAAGAGCTTTAGGGTTTACAGCTCTAAGCGGGAACAACTTGATTTATACAGCTTTGATTATCCTGTGTGGCAACATATTTTCTCTTTATATGACATGTGTACGTGAAGGAGGATAAATTTAATCCTGTGGTACTACCAGGTGCACTTTGAGCAGCATTACCCAGGAGAGGCATGGAAAGCAACGACAATGACTTGGAGAGAAAAAACGGCATTAGTTACTATTATTTAGACATATTTTTGAAACATTCGGACAATTAGGTGCATTTTTCTTTTAAAATGTTATTGTTTGAGGCAAATGTTTGGCACTTAACATTCAGCAGTTGTGCTGGGATTTGAGCTGCACGGGTGTGTAATGTGTGTGTATATATATATATATATATATATATATATATATATATATATATATATATATATATATATATATATATATATATATATATATATATATCTCATTGCTTTTATGTTTGTTCAAGAGTTATCAGGTGACCTGTTTCTTGGTTAAAAAGTGTACTGCTTCTTCAGTGATCTTTATATTGTGGGTATGTCACTGAAGGAAGGCTTCGATCAGGAAATAATAATTGTCAAGTGTGTGAAATATTCTTATATACCTAGTTTATACTCTCCTTATACTCATGTATATGAGGTAGTTGAGCTGAACAGCAATACAGCCCTCAGGGTGCAACTTGATTGGAGAAGTAGGAAATTCTTCTTTTTTTTTTTAGCTTTTGACCTTCTCATAGACGGCCCTTTGTGACAACTTTTAATCTGAAAACCCATTTGATTAGTTTGATTATATTGAGAAGGTCTTGAATAAGTATTCACCCACTGGTAGAACAATACTTCCAAAACAAGACAACAGTTTTGCCAACCTGTATTTGCTCAGATGGCCTCTCCCGTCTGTTCCCGATGTACTATGAAAACATTTTCTCCCAAAGCAATGGAAGGTTAGCTTGTTGTAGTGTATTAACAGTATAAAGGCCTTTGTCCTTTTTGTAAATTAGTCTCCAAAAGAATATCAGACTTTACAGTTGACAACTGTTGTCACCCCCCCAAACCGCCAAACAGACCGGTAATCCAGTAGCGCTGAAGATGGTAGGGAGCATGACTCAGTTGTCATGCCCTAAAGCAAGCAGACGTTACAAGACAGCACAAGCTAGTCACTGCGCCACATTTTGATGCACTCAATTTCTTTGGCACATTAGCTGTATTGAAAAGGGTATTGTAGGAAGTTAAGTCTGTGAAACGCATATCTGCATAACTTCATTCCCAGATTTTCTGCATGCCCCGTGTTAGATCCTATCAGACAGGGCATTGTGCAAATAAGACGCGACGCATGTGCGAGCAGCTTTACACAGTCTTGAAAGAAGTTCATATGTGCATTCTCAAGCATGTAAGTGAAAGAAGAGGAATTATTGCATTTGTGACCCATAGTTGGCTCTTCCCCTGACCTCACCTTCTCTCCACAGCTTTGTTTCTGTGAGGCTTCTGTCACTATGACAACCATGACATCAGCAGCGTGCCGATGGTCAGGTTTTGTTCGAGAGAGCGAGTGAATGAAAAGAGGAAATGGAGGATAAAAAAAGAGGTTGCAAAGGAGGGAGTGAGAGAAGGGGTGGAAGGAAAAGAGAGCTGTATTCGAAGCAGAGAGGATTTTGCTGGCGTCTGTGAATACCCTCGCTTCACTGCTGTATGTTACCAGGGCAACTGCAGCATGTAGGCAGGCCTGCCTGCCATTCGTCCCCAGTGTTAGCCTCATAGATGAAGTCAGGCCTCGGGATAGCCTGGCCATATCCGCACCTCAGCCAGCTATGCCCCACCCAATCTCTCCTCCCACTTTCTTTCCTTTGCTCTTACAATTGCGCCTTCTCATTTGAAAGATAATTAATAAATAAATAAATTTATTATCACCACATCGGGATTTGCAGTAATGCACAAAGCAAATGCTGAATGTGTGAAAAATTAAATATGAGAAGATCTCACTGCGTCTCATTCATCTGCACACATCCATCACATTCTGACTAAGCAACTGTATCTGTGGAGTGAAGTGAAAAGAAGCATCTCCAACAGGAAACACTCCTCGCTAACTTGATGGCAAGAGGAACAAACCAGGACGTGACTCCCATCCTGTCAGAGTGGTCGGATCTAAACACATACGGCAGGCTTTCATTGTGAAAGGTTTATTTGTAAAAGTTTTATGGCTGTTTAAAGAACGGTTGGTGAGAGAGAAAGAGGGCAGGACTTGAAATCACTTTGTCATTGTGTGCTGAACCAAAAAGTATTTTACAGTAGAACAGTGTAGAGAAGAGCCCTGTCTCCCCTTTGGAGACACTCAACATGCCTCCAGAGACTCTTGAAAACTATTTCTTCATCAATGTCCTCCACAAGTACAATTTGTACCTGTACACAAATGAACCAAACAAAGATCACAAATCATAGGGGATAGTAATACATAACCGCTCAACCGGAGAGAAACACCCGTTGTATTTGGCAGGTTGCTGTCTCCTGTCAGCAATCTAGTTACAGGGATAGTCCGCAGTGGAACATAATGAAACTTATTTTTTACTGTTACCTAGACTGCTGACTTTACATCCAGACATTACCGGACAACTGTCTACAAGTTGTCTGTATACAAATGAAAAACAATTGCACTTGGAAAGAGCAACAGCAAAATATCTTTCCAGATATAATGATAATAGTACTCACTATAATGGACAGACCTTATTTTAAGCCAACTGTGTTTTGTGTTCTGGAGTGAATTCCTTTACACTTCCATTTGTGAAACTATGTATACACTATTGTTTACATGTGTGTACATTTACAGCTGCATACATTTCACAGTGTTCGTATGCATAAAGGTCACTACATTTTTCAACATTTGGTTCATGTCTCGCGTCCTGGTTGGCTGTACGGCCGGTTAGATGGTGTTGTGGCGTCTGTGCTGTGTCTTTGGATCTGTGTCTGGGCTGTTGAGAGCAGAGCGGGTGGCTAATGAATGACCTGTCAGAGGTAATGAGGTCCGGAGCACTGGACGATTCAGTGGCTTCCTCCTCCCATCACTGACTCACTGCGTTGCCTCCATCCTGACTGAAAGAAATATCTCCCCGTTATCCCAGCACTGAATACTGTGTTCATGCTTTGTGTGTGTTACATTATGTTAAAAGATCGTCCAGCGGCTGATGAGAGCAAGATGATACATCAGTAATCTCTGACATTTATGGTCCTCGCTCTTTGCGCCCTGTGTTTTTAATATCGTCAGCACTTGGACTATGCTCTGTTGTTCACGTTTCCTGCTTCACTGATTGCATAACAATCCTGTGCCTTCCTCTTTCCATGCCACACATTCCTGTTTTTCACCTAGTGAGTCACCTAGCTGTAAGTCACCTCAACTGCATCTGCAAGCTACACCCAGCCTCTCTTCCCGTGTGCACCTGTAATGTAAATATTGATAAGGTGTGGCTCCATGAGCCGGTTTTGGGCTTTCTGATTTGCAATTCAGAGCTGCCAAAGCTTTCAGGAAGCTATTCATTGTCCATTCATCGACTTCTTTTGCTTGTTTCAAATCAAGGATAAATTCATTTGAACGTAGCACTCCATTTACACGACACTACTTGTATGCAAACATGAAAACTTAACACACTTCAACCTCCATGTATTAATTCTTTCAACAGAAAAAGAGCAGAGAAGAGAGCTGTGGTGAAGGAAGCGGGGTGGAGATTCTAGAGAATAAGCCCTACACAGATGGACCGGGTGGTACGGGCCAGTACACCCACAAGGTTTACCATATTGGCATGCACATTCCCAGCTGGTTCCGCTCCATCTTGCCCAAAGCAGCACTGAGGGTTGAAGAGGAGTCGTGGAACGCCTACCCTTACACCCGCACCAGGTGAGGTTTGCAGGAAGGACACCTCCACGCCCCTTCAGAGCAGGAGTGGGAGTGTATTAAACTCTGCCAAAGTTTGCAGAAAACTATAAATGTGTTCTTTCAATGGTATAAATGTTCAGTGCAGAGGTGTCTAACTACAGCGGCAAGTAGTTGTACTCCTCCGTACACGCGAAACAGATCTGATGATGCCCATCGTGGAATCCTGCTCTGTGCCTCAGTAAAAGAGAAAATGATGACCTCAGAGCAAGTTGTCAGAATATTGCAGAGCAGACCATCAGATCGGCGTGTGTCCAGCAGCGCATACAGGATGTCGGATTTTGATGGGGCTTCACTCAGAGGGTGTCAGTGTGTTTGTCTGTGTGCGCCCTGACAAACACAGACGTGAAGCTGCTGAACAGAGAGGTGCCCTTGATTATAGTGTCAGGATATTGATGGACTGCAAGTGCCTGTTAACATATCTATTGAAACAGTGACAGCTTTGCTGCACACGCCTTAGATGCAACAGATGGGCATGGCTCACACGTTTCCTATCCTCAGCAGTGAGAGGGTACCCTTAATAACATAGATCTGATCTAAAGCCGTTGAGAAGTCTCTTAATTGGAAGCAGATGTCAATCATAATTCAATGTTGCTTTATTGGGACAATTGTTCTGTTTTACTTGATTCTGTTCCCTCGCCTCCTTCAGATATACCTGCCCCTTTGTTGAGAAGTTTTCCATTGACATTGAGACCTACTACAAACCTGACACAGGCAACCAAGCAGATGTCTTCAACATGTCTGCAGTAGAGAAGAGGCAGAGGACTATTGGTGAGATCATTTAACCCTGAACAAAAACAACATAAGCTCAGATGTACTTATTTTATTTATTGTGTATCAGGTTCATTTAACTTTCAAAGTCCAACACATTAGATCAGTATACACACTGTGTGGCTATATTAGAGAACCACAATTTCATGATACTTCCTTCAATAGTTATTTAAGGAGACAGGTTAGTAGTAGACTTAGTCTGATGTCTTTATATCTGTCCTCTTGTGTGTCAAACATAAGGATCAGACGAGGCCCACTTGTGGAAATATAGTGCAACCGCATGTTTGTTCTGTTCGGTTGTAAGCCCTTTGAATATGAAGCTCCTCAGAAATGAATTGTTTTAGGGCATGCAGTGCCCCAGTTACAACATTGATTGTAATCATTTTAATGAATGACTTATTCTTGTATGTAACCCTGAAATCCAGTTAATAAAATAATTTCAAGCCTTTAAACACAATGCCTTAAAACTACCTCACCCCCTTATGTACTTTATGTACGTTTTAAAGCTATGTTTAAAAACATGCAGTAATAGCATAATTGATGCAATTCATTTAAAACACCTAGCTCTATTAGTCATTGCTTTCTGGATTTGAACTACCTTTGGCAGACCCCATCGACATCGTGACGGATCCAATATTGCCTTATGAGTACAAAGCCGAGGAGGACACACGGCTTTTCAAGTCAGACAAGACCCAGAGGGGCCCTCTGCAGGACGACTGGATAGAGGAGTACAACAATAACCCTGGCAAGACCCCCATCATGTGTGCCTACAAACTCTGTAAGGTGGAGTTTCGTTACTGGGGCATGCAATCTAAGATTGAACGCTTCATCCATGATGTTGGTGAGTATGCTGCCACAAATGTTACAGCACGGTATCAGGGGTGTTATCTACTATAATGATATATAATATGTATAATATACAATGATCTAAATGTGTAAACCTTATGGTTCTTTGAAGTAGTTGTGTGTGATGTTTTACCGTTTCTGCCTAGGACTGAGAAAGGTGATGGTGCGTGCCCACCGGCAGGCCTGGTGCTGGCAGGATGAGTGGTACGGTCTGACCATGGAGGACATCCGGCAGCTGGAACTGGAAACCCAGCTGGCCCTGGCCACGAAGATGGCCCAGTTCAGTCAGGCGGAGGAGGCCACAGAGGCTAACGGAGGTGCTCCATCTCCGGACAAAGAGCAGGAGGTTAAAGAGGCGATCAGCTCCATTGAAGCTGAGGAGGTGGTTGTAAGCTCAGGTGGAGAGACTCTCCAGCCTCGAGGTGTACTCACCAAGCAGTGGTCCACTTCATCCCGATCCTCCCGCTCATCAAAGAGAGGAGGTGAGGAGCATGCCTTCTTGACCTATTCATCCGTCACTTCTGTGTGGGTGGCTTAATTGTTCAATCCGTCCTCAGACTCCTTTCAAGTTTGAGGTATACCAACAACAAACCATGTGTAAACACAGCCAGCTGTGATAAATGAGACTTCGGAATTCAACAAGGTCAAGCATGAAGCTTGTGCAAAGCCAAAGTAGCACAATGCTATTTCTGTTTGTAGGATTTTTGTGTGTTGATCCTTTGTAGTAAAGTATCAAACACCCCCCTCTCCTGTAAGCTTAAAAAGGTGCCTCTTTAAAGTGACTGGTTTGCTGTTGCATAAAGATTTGCTGGTGATTGAAGTGATAAAAACTCTGTAGCTCCACAGATCGTATCGTAATGGCTCAGTTCTGAGTGAAGAAGCCAACTGAAATGTATTGGTTCAGCTCTTCTAAAAGTAGACAGTAGATATTGCTTGAAGACGCATACAGTCGAATCAAAAATGCCATGCCAACTGAAAAGTCTATCCAATGAGAGAACATAGACAACATGTGTTGTTTTGTGGTTCCGTTGTACACTGGTGTATACAGCTCTTAAGCCGAATGAATCAATGTAGAAGAGCTCCGAGCTTAAATTGCTTTTCTGTTCGATGCCTGACTATTTGGAATGATTTCATTCTACTTGACTGTTTGTCAACTATCCCACTCACCTCTCCTCACCCCTACAACTCTGTGTATCTCACCTGGGTTATTTTTAGCAGCAGCTGTGACATCACAAACTACATGTTTGAACACACCCATCTCCAGTGTCACCCCTACCTCAAGGCAGTGCTCACTGTGGCTGCCTCTTGGACCCTGACTCTCATCCAGCGTGTCTCGTCTCACCCCTGTAACATACCCTTGTGGTTCTTTCCTGGGCTATTTTTAGCAGCAGTGCTGACGTCACCGACTAGAGGAGGCTGACGCTCTTCACACTGATCCTCCCCTCCACCGCTGCTGTTTCGCCCTGTGTGCTGACAGCTGCAGCTGTGCCCCCCTCTCACCAGTCTGCCACTTAGAGCAACACCCCCTCTGTCCTCCACACTAATGATATACTGTATATGAAGCATAGACAGAAAGAGATGTGATAGACATGGCCTGCCTTTAGTATTGCCATTTTTCCCGGCTGGCATTTGGTAGTCGGAGTGCTTGTAGCTTGTCTGTGTAACATTGGGGCCCACTTCTCACGCAACCCCTCTGACCACCAAGCAGTCCATCTGTGATGCCCCACAGAGATTGTTGCATGTTTATATAACACTGTGTGTGTGTGTGTGCGTGTGCGTGTGTGGGCTGGGGGAGATTGTGCAATGTTTATTTGTTGTAGAGTGTATGTGTGTGAGTGTTAAAAAGGGAAAGAGAGAGGCTGAAACACATGTCCCAAAATAACAGTGAATTTTTTGTTCATGTGCGGTGTTTCAGTGAGCCCATCACGTCACAGCATCTCAGAGTGGAGGATGCAAAGCATAGCTCGAGACTCAGATGACAGCTCTGAGGAGGAGTTCTTCGATGCTCATGGTAACCCAGTTTTCATTTCTAATTGGAGTCAATAGTTGGATCAATAGTGTTGTGTTTGTGTTCAGTTTTTTCAAGAACCTGCTTGTTCTCCTCTCTCCTGACTCTGCATGCATCTCTTTAACCACAGATCAGTTCTTAAACTTCCCAGATACCCAGCATGCTTTGGGGCTGCAGTTGAAATAGGTGGGTGTGGTACGACATCCTGGCTCTCTGCTGGATGAGACTGGCCGAGGACACGGGTCAGGTGTATCATCCTGTTGTCCAGTCCAGATTTCACAGTTACTGTATCTCTGTCCATCCGTCCTCCTCATTGTTTACTCACACACACGATCCTTTACAATTCACAATTCCAAGCAATAAATGCGGGGTGGTGGAAATTATTTAATTAAGTTATAATCATGACGATTAAATGAGAATAAAATTGTCATTTATTATATATGTGCAGATTTAGCTGCATTTGTTTGTTTCCACCTGTTTGAAGTGCAATAAATATCTACTCATGTCATTGTGAGAAGCTGGTATGCAATCATTACACTGAATAGTGTTAACAGTTGATCATTTATTGCATTGAAGTGTTAATGTTTGTATGGACTAATTATTGCATGTTGGGAGCATGTTATCAAATGAATGGATTAAATGCATGACCACTCTGTCATAAAGTAGTGTACATAACCCTGTGTCTCAGTGACTACTGACATGCTGCTCCACTGCCCATCTCAGGTTTTATTTACAGATGTTCTGATGCTGCAGTTATTTCATTATGGTCAATAAATTAGCCTGGTGTATCAGAATGAAGATACAGTGTATATGAACAGAAGTGCGTGTGCTTTTGTGCCCGGATGAATCACATGGTAGAGACGCACACATTCTATTTGGAGAGAGGCTGAGTAATACAAAAGCTCAGCTTGCCTTTGGTATTAGAGTTTTACCTTTTTGAAAGGTCTGTAGTCACGTTCCTCTTGCAGAAATTCTCTGTTACAAACTATTGACAACCACATTTATTTTTGACTGTCAAGTTCCCCTTTTGCTGTTTTTTGTGCAAATGAATAAAGGAAATCTTTCTGAGGAGAACTCCTCATAGATGCCACATTCAGTGTGTCTGGTAATGCAGTAAGCGTTCTTCAAACCGGATAAAACAAATGTAACTGCTACAATTACACATTTCTATAATCTAACTACTATACAACTTGCAATTGAAGCTGGAAATAAGGTGAGGGTAAAGAGTTATCAATATAATCAATATGCTTATTTATTGATGAATAAATAAAGTCAATAGATAACATTTATTGATTAAGGTAAAGCGTACACTATTATTTATTGATTAAGGTAAAGCATTGATTATATTGATAATTCATTACCGTCACTTTATTTTTTAATTTTTTTAGAAATTAAAGAAGTTAAGCAACTAAGCTAATTACTTTACAAATAATAAAAGAAAAAGTTACTTGTGTGTACAAGACACACAATCTGTACGCAAATGAAATGAATGATAGAAGTCTCATTCTGGGATTTGTGTTTCTGAGAGACAGTCTGCAACTTCCTGATTGCAAAGCAACAACAGTTGTGTTATTTATTGTATTTTAACTGCAGTGGAAGTAAATGGAATTACATGAGATTTCTACAAGTCATTATGGGGTAATAAGGGATATCTCTTATATTCTGCATCTCCTTTTTTAATTCACAGATTCATGTCGGTGGATGGATAACAGTCCATCAATTAATTTATTTAAATTCAAAAGATGAATACTAGTTCAAGCCTCTTCTCAGTAGGTAATGGTTCCGGAAATGGAGTTGTTTTTCTACTTTAAAAATCCATTTTGGTAATATAATTTCACTACTTATTGGCCACTGTCATCTAGCACACAGGTACAAAAATGATACATCAATCATGAGAATACTCAGCGTAATATGCATTTGATGGCCACCATTAAGTCGTGATAAATATTTATTGAGTGATTTATTAACTTCATCTTTCGGGAACGCTTGACAAGGTACCTTTTATGTTGGTCAACGTTACATAACTGAGGAAGCCAATGTCACTCAGATGACCCTGTCAATCTTAATAAATTGTTTATGCTGTTGGCGCTCCAACAAATTTGTGAACCCTGGGTGGCACATATACTTCAGTTGATCACGATGCATCTTGTGTCGCCCCTGCAGAGGATCTGTCGGACGGCGAGGAGGTTTTCCCAAAGGAAATCGCCAAGTGGAACTCCAACGAACTCATAGACAAGATTGAAGCTGCAGACACAGATGAAACACCGGGTATGATGAAGAGTATGAGCACTTCATCATGAAAAGTCATTCTGCCTTTGAAAGTTGATGTTAAGAATGTGCGTGTGTTTGCAGGTGAGCTGTTGAAGGAAATGACGGTGGATTATGAAAGAGCAAGCTGTGAGGAAAGACTTGATGAGGTACGTGTGTTTGACCGTGAATGTGTATTTACAAAACACAATGCTAACCAGCAGAATTATGTCTGAAATAAATATTCCTAAAGAAATCACGGACAAAGCACTTCAGGACCCAACGGCTTCAGTTAAACATGGTTTCATGATAATAATAATAAAAAAAAGGATAAGAGAAGGGCTGTTTTGTCCCTGAGCCTCTCTGTCCTCTTGTGTTCAGATGCGTGGCTCTGTTAGCGGCCAAACCGATAGCTCTCCCATTCCCACCATCACGGTAACAAGGCACCACTCAGTAAGTACACATGTTGGCCTGAGTGCACTGTGGGCTACAGTAGCTCCACAGAGGCCCCCGACCCCCGTGAACAAACCCAGTACTTACTGCCCATGCCCTTTTTTTGTTGCCAAAACCTGTAATCCTCAACCTCACCAACCTCTGTTCAACTTCTGTGTACTTGCAGCTGTGGCGTTGAGTGTACATATAGTGCTTCTTTGAAAAGTTTTGTGTCAGACTTCAAAGACAAAACTGCACATTATGTTGTATTTAATGTGACTTGTCATCAGGAAGCATTGTCGTGGTTTGCTGTTAGTTGAACAGTCGTCCAGGTGGAGTGTTGGTTGTCTTTGTTCTGTTCCCCTTCGTGGTTCCTTACCCCCGCTCTGGTTTTGAAAAGAAGTTTGTTTGTCATTGTGCTGTCCATGTGACTCACAAATCTGACAAAACACAAATAATTCCATACACAATAACTCAAGCATTATTGTTTATCTGTGATGCTTCCCACTCTGTAAGCATGTTGTCTTTGGTCGTGCGGATGAAAGGGATATCTTCATGAGTAAATATATCATTTATTCTTTTCTCTGTCATCCCCATCCATCACCCGTGTTGTGTTACTTCTCTTCTTAGGAGAACTCGTCCCAGCAGTGTCTGCAGCCTTCCAAGATCCATGTGCTGATCTTAGTTCTGCACGGAGGGAACATCCTAGATACAGGCGGCGGGGACCAGAACAGCAAGCAGGCCGACATCAACATGATTAGTACGGCTTTCGACACAGTCATGCGTGTTCACTACCCCGCGGCGCTGGGACGCATCGCCATCCGCTTGGTACCCTGCCCTGCCATCTGTGCCGAGGCCTTCTCCCTGGTGTCTAAGTAAGAGGGAACACATGCTCACATTTTGTCTGTACGCTGCAAGCATCGTGGATCATGATTGACGGCCTCTGTTTATTGACTATGATTGCTGTTTGCTTTTAATGGAAATGATCCCGGTTGAGCTCATGACACTCGCTCCTCCTGTGTTTGTTTCTTCCCACACCTCTGTGGACTGCCTTGATCTGAAAATAACTTCACAATTTAATTTTCTTTTTTTTTCCTTTTGTGTCTTTTGCGGCAGCCTGAGCCCATACAGCTACGATGAGGGTTGTCTGTCGAGCAGCCAGGACCACATCCCTCTGGCAGCTCTCCCCCTCCTGGCAACCTCAGCTCCACAGTACCAGGAGGCCATGGCCGCCGTTGTCTTCAGAGCCAACCAGGTGTACACAGACTTCATAAAGTCTCTGGGCGGGGCAGCGTTCTCTGGCCAGGTCAGTTACTGAAGTTTAATATGCCATTTTATGTAACGATTTCTGTGTTTTGTTATTGTTCTTGAAGATACATTTTATAGCTACATAATATCCTAGTATCACAGCTGAGCCTTTTGTATGAAAACTTAAACAAAACTTTAACATCTAGACATTAAAATGCATCATGGTATACACTCAAAAACCATAAATGCCTTCAACGTTCTATTTTTTACTTTTTAATTTTTTACATATTAACCTTATTTGTGTTATTGAACTGTGTAGGAGCAGGTGTATGGATATTTTTGAAAACCTAAACCTTATGGATGTATGTCAACAATATAAATATTGTTTTCGTAACTTTATGTCTGACCTATTTCAGGTGTGCCTCATTGGGGACTGTGTGGGAGGAATCTTGGGATTTGATGCACTGTGCAGTAGCAGTCAGACAGTCAATGAAAGCCAGAACAGCAGTCGCAGGGGCAGTGTTGTGAGTGGACAGGTAAGAGACAAAACAATCTGGGCAGTTCATACAAATGTCAAAAATATATCTTAACCCTCATATGGTTATTTTTTAGACTTGACATTGTTTTGACAAATGCAATCGGAAATTCCAAAAGACATCCCCTCTAAAAATATGCCCTGCAACTATGATTTGTACAATGTAAACCTTTTATCTATTATATAAGATATATGGATTGTGTTCCTGAATCACCCCTGCAGGACCAGGATCTCCTCTCTCCTGGCATTATTGTCAACAGCGGGCTCGGGTCTGCCTCTCCGACCCTGGAGGGCAGCCGCCATCTCAGTCGCAGTAACATCGACATCCCTCGTGCTAGCACGGGTGACGACACCAAGCAGCAACTGCAACGCAAGAGAAGTGACTCCTCCACCTACGAAGTGGACACAATAAAACAACACCAGGCCTTCCTGACCAGGTATGTTGAGCGGGCGATGACAAAAATCATGATCTGTGAAATAACCTCAGTCTCATTTCTGGTGTTATGTACTGTCAAGAGTGTGATTTATTTTTAACTCTGCACGCGGACATTACTTTTTGCTGTGCTTCCAGCTTACATTCCAGTGTTTTGCGGAACGACACAGTGTCACGCAGGTCCAGCAGCAGCACTATGCTGGATGGAAGCTCCCTCGGGAAGTTTGACTTTGAAGTGTCTGACTTTTTCATGTTTGGCTCTCCACTGGGCTTGGTCCTCGCCCTGAGAAAGACGGTCATTCCTATGCTGGATGGTAAGCTAATTATATTGGATATGTTTTTGACACACTATGCAAGACTGAAAAATACCTTTTTCTTTCTACAAAAATCAGCGTAGTGACCTCTATGGTGCATACCAACAAAGTGTTAATTGTATGTCTCCAATGTTTTAAAAGCTAGTACGATATCTAAAGAAAGTCTGTGGGAAGGGTTTCCGAGAGCTCTCCTCTCTCATGTCTTTGGTTGGTGTCTCCCCCTAGTGGCCCAGCTGCGGCCTGCCTGTCAACAGGTGTATAACCTGTTCCATCCAGCTGATCCCTCAGCTTCCCGCCTGGAGCCTCTACTGGAGAGAAAATTTCACCTCCTGCCTCCCTTCAACGTTCCCCGTTACCAACGCTTTCCCCTGGGAGATGGAAACTCCGCCCTGCTTGGTGAGCCCTCTGCACCGGTGATGAATAAAAGCATCAGCGATATCCATTCAGTGTATATCCGGACATTAACAGTTAATTAATGTAGAAGGTATGTCAAGTTTTCTAGAGCAAAAATGTCTTGACAATTTCCAGTCACAGTTCCTGTTTTCGGATTTTACATGAAGCCAATTTCTGGCAACGGCTTTCTTACTTGCTGCAATTAAAACTTTTGTCAAGTAGCGGTCCTCTCTCATCACAACACTTTGAATGTTCCCAAGATGCATCACAGGGCAGGTGTTCGGGATCTCGTGTCCCAAAATAATTTTAACAAAATTTACATTTTCTAAGTAAAGCCTTATCTTTGTACACCTACAAAAAAAGCAGTCAGCTCTTTTGCTCCCACACAGACTCCAACATTGTTGTTGTGCAGGAAGTTGCATGCTTTTTTATTTTAGGCGTAATGAAAAGTGGTCTTCCAGCAAAATTCCTCTCATATTAGTGAGTTTGTGGATGTACGCTGTCTCTCACACATTTGAAACCATCCTTACTGTGTTATAAATTCTGAAGGTAACTAATGAGCCGAGTATTTTCTTGAAGGTTAAAATACACTTTTACCTTCTACTGTTGAACCAAGGCTTATTTAAGTTTTAAAGATAAATTCAAGATAATTTTTTTGAAGTAAGTTCAAGCGGTTTGATGACGAGCAGAGATGACAGTATATGACTGACTAGCAGTAGCAATTTATAAGAAATGGGCTCGACTCAGCTTTTTTTTTTTCTTTCTACGTTCAGTTCTTATTGCTTCATATGTTTTTGTGTCTTCCTTGTCTTCTCTCTCTCTTCCTGTCTCGGCCTCCTGTCCCCATATCTGCGTACGTGGCTCTCTCTACCTCGAACCCCCCTCTGTCCCTTCTGCCCCTCCACCTCCCTCTCTAGTGGAGACAGTGCAGAGCAACGCTCAGCTGCTACTTGACAGCGGACCTTTTCTGTCCCTTCGCTGTCAGGAGACCATCAGCGAGACCTGCATCCCTGTGCCTATGCTAAACTGGCAGGAGGGCTTCCTCAAAGCCACACCCGCCACTATGGAGTGTGTGTAGCCTCTCCCATTCACCCGCATCTGTTCTCACCCCCATTCACTGTGTCTCCTTTGTCTATTTGTTATAACCTTTTTGCTTTCACGTCCAAGATGCTCTTATACCTATCATGTGTATTTTCTGAGTATTCCCATCTCTGTTGTTCCAAGAGTCAAGAGCTGCAGTCATGTTTCCTATGAATCCAAAACCCTGATAGACCATCATGTATACTGCTGTACCTTTCTTCGCAACATCTAGCTTTTTGATCTAAATTACTGCAAGATAATCAGTCATAATTTTACTGGTTAAATTGTTGGCCTCTGAATAATTTCTAGTGAGACATAGAAATATTACAAAATTTTTACAACCTGTCATGGAAATACTTTGGAAAATCCAGTAAGCATCTCATGTGGTGTTAAATGTAGTTGTTGCCATCACACATTCATGTCCCATTCAATGTTTTCAAGCATTTGTGTTGTGCATGTGAAAATTGTGCTGCGTGTGATGTTGTGTTTGTATAGTGTGCTGTGAGTGGAGCTCTACTCAGAAATCATAAATATATGGTTCCGATGTTTTTTGTTGTGATAATGGTCAGAGGTCATCTGATTTATAACATTTACAGACCCATTTCATTCTGGCTACAAAGACTTAAACATGATGTTGGCTAATAGATACAAAGCGCCATCATAAGAGACGAGGATCACACATGGGTGTGACTGTAACACATGTGGACATTCGTGATTTTAAGTGTTTTATGTACTCATGCTCCTGTGTTTACACTGGCATGTTCCAGATATCTGACCTTGGCTACATTACGGCCGCCTTTTGGTTTCACATGTCCTCTGAGACCATGGTGCCTGCCGTCACGTCTCTGTGCTGCCACCCTAACGCACATCCCACTCATCACTGTGAGTTCCCTTTACCTGTGTCTTTGTCTAATGGGATCTCCTTGTTTCGGCTCAATAGCGGATGTTGTTCAGTCTCATGGTGGTGTCTTCATGGACAATTCGTACCCCTCATCCCCTGTAACGGGCCCCTTTTCCCGGGGCCAGCGGAGGGCCAGTGAGATCAGCATTGCCAGCCAGGTCTCAGGAATGGCAGACAGTTACACTACCACCAACATAGCCAACAGTAAGTGTTCTCAATACCAACAAGCCTGTCTATCTCTCTTCCTTCCACTCACACAAACACTTGTCTAGTTATTCTCCCACTTTCTTTCTCTTTTTCAGTCTAAATCTTCTCTCTAATTCTGTCTCCCTTCCTTTTCCGACTCTCCTCCCTTATCTTCTCTTTCTCTCTCTCTCTCTCTCTCTCTCTCTCTCCCTCATCTTCTCTCTCTTACTCTCTGTCTCTCTCTCTCTGTTTCTCTCTCTCTGTCTCTCTCGCTCTCATCCTCATCCTCTCTCTCTCTCTCTCAACCCCGTTACTCTGACTCTATACACGCCCTGCACTCCAGCTGGAGCAATGTAGTTGGCCAAATAGATCTTTTTCTACTTCGCAGTGAGTTTTTATCACATTGTTCAAATTGAAAGTCCCACTATAAGCAAGCAAAGTCCTGAAGAAAAGCAAGTTTAGCGCCACTTTTCACTGTCTGTCTAACTTATCCACTGTCTCAATGTAAATGCAATGAATGAGTGCTGCATTTATCTAATGTGGACACCCGTGTCCCTCAGCCATTCCTGCATTGTCCACTCCTGAGTCAAGTGTCTGCAGAGATGACCAGTATTCTGTTGTGTTTTATGTGAGATTGTCTGCCAGCGTCCTCCCGTTCCTCAATATTTCACATTGTTACCAGAGCATTTATTTGTACCTCCCATTATTGTCCTGCACTCTGCTGTTCTAGCATCTCCAGTAAAGTAGAGGCACTTCAACTATTTGTAACTGATTTTTGTTCATGCAATACCAGAGCATCAGAAGACTTTCAACAGCACCCCTGCCCTACTGCCTTTAATGTGACTGTACTAACAATATTTTTGTTACCTTTGACATCCACAGTTCTTTTTAAGGCAGCTTCCTGGAACCAGATGCATCGCAACATCACTCTTCAAACAGTTTAAACTGTGACTTACCAACATTAAACCATTTTTCTTTAGATTTCTTTCTGTTTGTTTTCTCCCCATAGCCAAATCATGCCAAAATATCCATTCCAAAAAGTTCAGCTTTTTGTCCCAACTCGCCCTTTCATCACAAAACAAATTCTTCCTGAAAAGTCCTCCTAAGTCCCGTAAGAAAGCGGCGGCTGACCTGGCCGAAGGATCTCCTGCTGCAGATGTAGTGGCAGAGCTGGACGACGAGGCAGAGGCTAGTGAAGAAGGTCTAAGTCCTATTGGCCAGTACGAGAACTGCCTGTCAGCAGGGCTGCACTATGCTATATCTGATCTGGTTTCACTGGACTCCCAGGCTGAAGTTGACCAAGGTATTTTTCTCAGGAAGGGGACATCTAAAAATAACTTGAGGTTACAGTTCTTTTCTGCTCACTGTTCTATACTGTGTCAAAAGCCAAAAGGTCAATGCTGCTCTTTCTGGAAGCCTCTTTTTTTCTCCTCTTGTATTCTTTCAGAATTGAACTCATAGTTGATGATTCAAGGCAGTAATTTATATTCATGAGGCATAATGTAGAAATCCAGACTTTTAAATCCATAATATTTTTTTGAACCATCTTCAGTTGCTCATAGAATCATGCATCAGCTCTAACTGACTCTTTCTCTTCCTTTCTGCATTTGATTTTCCGGGAATAATAAACTACAGATGTTCTTCTTTTTAGCTGAAAAACTGCTGGGATCTGTGGTGATTGCGGTTCATGATTGAAGTCTTCTTTTTGCTCAAGCTTCAGGGGTGTTGCACGTTTGCGTGGCATCGCATACCTCTCACTGAATCCTACAGTTTCACCTTACGTGCCTGCACCCTATTTCCTCCGTTCCCATCGCAGTTGCAGCACGTTGGTGGGGCACAAAGCGGCTGGACTTTGCCCTGTACTGCCCCGATGCTCTGACTGCTTTCCCCACAGTGGCTTTACCGCACCTCTTCCACGCATCATACTGGGAGTCCACTGATGTTGTGTCTTTTCTCCTGAGACAGGTGAGTCAGCATGAGAGTAGCAGCCACCCTTTTAATAAGTGACCAACAGGTCTGCTTCAGAGATGCTAAGGATGAGTGGCTGAAATGTGTCCTGTAGGTCATGAGGCATGAAAACTCTAGCATCCTGGAGCTCGATGGAAAAGAAGTGACTGAATTCACCCCCTCAAAACCTCGAGAGAAGTGGCTCCGCAAGAGGACTCATGTAAAGATCAGGGTAAGCATCAGATCTACAAACGTTACTGTCAGGGGACTTTAGTGCCCCACAAAATTCTGAATTTCTTCCTTTTTCGCTGACATTTCTCTCATCCGTCAAATAAAAGAAAAATGTTTCATGACATTCACCATCAATAACTTTTTTTTTTTGTTAAGTGTTATGTATGAAATGACATTTCAGCATGTACCTTTCTTTCACTCCTTTGACAGAACGTGACAGCTAATCACCGTGTAAATGACGCAGTGTTCACAGAAGACTCCCAGCAGGTCGTGACAGGTCGCTTCATGTACGGCCCTCTGGACATGGTCACCTTGGCCGGGGAGAAGGTGATCTCTCTTTTGTCACCACACCACCAGCATACACAGACGGATGTCAGTAATGTCTGTGTGATTTGTGCTCATGGTTTTGTAATCCTGTACAGGTTGACCTCCACATCATGACCCAGCCTCCATCAGGAGAGTGGGTGTACTTCAACACAGAAGTGACCAACAGTAGTGGCCGTGTGTCTTTTATCATCCCAGAGGACAAACGTCTGGGCATCGGCGTCTACCCAGTGAAAATGGTTGTCAGGTGAGTTATTTTGACCTTTTCCGTTGGCCAATTTCACACCAGACATTTTGACTCGTCACAGTAGGAAAAGCGCAGGTGCTAAATACAATAGCGAGGTAATTGTTCTGCTCAAACATCACAGATAATCATGGCTTTGTGTGCATTTTATCAAGAAGCCTGGTTTATATTTTGGCTTTAGCTCAGTGTGTCGTTGTGTATGAGTGTGCTCAAGGGAAATGTCACCTTTTCATACTCTCTGTTGTTTCTTTCATTTCTCAGAGGCGACCACACATTTGCAGACAGCTATCTGACAGTTATTCCACGTGGCACAGAGTTTGTGGTATTCAGCATTGATGGGTCATTTGCTGCCAGTGTGTCAATCATGGGCAGTGATCCCAAAGTCCGTGCAGGAGCTGTGGATGTTGTCAGGTACCGAGCTGCTCTTCTTCTATTCCTGTTTTCTTGGGTTTTCACAAAAGCCCCTTTCAGACTGAAGTACATTAGTATGTTGCTTTGTTATTTACATCTTTATGCTGTTCTCCTGTTCCTCCTCAATGCAGGCACTGGCAGGATTTAGGCTATTTGATCATCTATGCGACAGGACGACCAGACATGCAGAAGCAGCGGGTCGTGGCTTGGTTATCTCAGCACAACTTCCCTCATGGCATTGTCTCCTTCTGTGACGGCTTGGTCCACGACCCACTCAGACACAAGACCAACTTTCTGAAGTCCCTGACAGAGGTCAGACTGGGAGGAAGGGAGGATTGTGGCGGATTTATGTGCAGTCCCGTAGTTTGAGCATGTGTGATCTTGATTTTTGTGGAATGAATGAGGAATGAATACTTTTAGAGGTGAAAACAAGAGTGCTGACATGGTATTACTTTGAGGGACTGACTCTCCCAGAAATAACGCTTTTATTCATTTGACTGATTTCAGGTTCAGATGAAGATTTTCGCTGGCTACGGATCAACCAAAGACATCTCAGTCTACACCTCCATTGGCCTCTCTCCCTCCCAAATATACATTGTCGGTAGACCCTCAAAGAAGATGCAGAACCAGTGCCAGGTACCATTTGATTATGTTGTGCATAATTTAGGGAATTGATCTTGCTTTTCAAATAAATATTACATCATGTAAATAGCTAAACTTCAATACAAAAGATTTAACATTGGACACTTATAAGGCCTAACACTGCCACTTTTACAACCAATTAATCACTAAATAAAATGAATTGAATTAACAATACATAAATGAATATCAATTAACTTAACCAGAAAGTACAAATTCTTAGATGTTTTATACTTGACAGTATGTCTCCTCTCAACAGTTCATCACAGAGGGATATGCGGCTCATTTGTCCCAGCTGGAGTACAGCCACCGTTCTCGGCCAGCTAAGTCCAGCAGTGCACGCATGGTCCTGCGTAAAGGGAGCTTCGGCTTGGGTGCCAACAGTGACTTCCTAAGGAAAAGGAACCACCTGCTGCGCACCATCTCCTCCCAGCCAGCCCCCAGCTCCCCAACAGGCACCATCCACAATAGACCGGAGCGTACACAGAGCCAATCAGACGGCGAGCGGCTGGAGGGCGCTCACAGCTACAGCCAGGGAGCAGCACAGCGCAGCATGAGCATCACAGCCACGTGCTGGGGCCGCAGCAGCAGCACCAAGCTGGAACCAGGCATTCTCAGCCCCAAATGAGATGAGGGAGACAATGTAAGAGGAGAGTGACTTAAAAATACAGGGCTGAGGAAGAGACCCATGACAAAGAGAAACGCCAAGAGGTTAAAACGGCTAGCTTGCACCAGATGGGTACAAACAACATGGAAACAATAGGTGCTACAAACCACTCTTTATAAACTAATGCCAGTCACACTCAACAGATATTTAGGAACGGAGGCTTTGGCGATATTTATTATACAACACACACAAAACTCAACAGGCATTTCAAAGAGCAGGAAACTTTTACACAGACACACAGCTTGTAGGGATCCAGACTGTTTCTACTCCCTGTTCTTTTAGTACATATTTATCAGTCTTGAATACAAGGTCAGTTTTTTTTTCTAAAGCAGGCTTTTAGATTGGTGATGGTTCCACATACAAGCAGCCTATGCTGTGTACTTAAGCAAACAACACAAAGTGGCTACAGACAGCCTGTATCAGGTCCAAGTTCTGATACTGCTCTGCAACTGACTGCTGCCACTGCAAGTACAGCAATTACCATGGAGATCAACTTTGAGTATAATAGTTTTAATATGATGTCTTTTCTATGTGATAATAAGATATGTTCTCGTTTGTGAGCAGAGCTAAAAAATCAGGTAAAACTGGATTGGATGTGTTTCTTTTCCCAGTGTGACCAAACGGACACACAAGATGTACCTTTTGAAGATTATTTTATGAAAACACCATTTATCAGCATGTGACGCCTCGTTAGCTGCAACACAGAAGGGACTTGACTCTAGATTTAGCAGTAACGATTTCAAGCAAGTCAAGGTAACGAAGACACAATAGGTTGGTGAAGATGGACCTTCGACACTGGCGTCTGGGTAGGCGGGGTCAAATAGAAGAAGAACACTGGCCAGGAGTTCCCAATTAGGGTGACGGCACCTCAGCTCCACCCAGCCAAGGACCTGTAAACGACACACAGAGTACCAGGGCAGCAGAACCGAGGCAATAGGCCTCTGAGGTCGTCACAGCATTAGAAAGGTTTTTTAAAGGAAGCTAACCATAAATTATTTGATCAAGATTTACTACTTGTTTCACAGCCGACTAAATATATGTCGAACTAATATTTCACCAAACCTTACAATCCAGTTTTGCTTGTTTTCTAGTTGCCCCTCAAAACAAAGAACCATCTGAATATCACATGAAGCGAACAGAGATATTACCCTTTAACTATGGTTGCAGCAGAAACGGTTCCTGGGATTTTAAAGCACTGCATTCCACCACACGGCGCTGCTGTACCTTCCTGAATCAGTAGTGTACAACTCGGCTATCGGGAAAGCTCCTGCTACTGTTCAGTTAATGTGCCAAAGTAAACAGTATAGAATGATATGCTGTATATGATCAGAGAGGAAATAATTATGGTCTCCTGTGTAAAAATTGAATAGATTGTGTAAATATGTAAGTGAATGGCTTATTGAGGCTTGTATATAATTGTTATATTACAGTGCAGATCTGGTATCTGGTCCACTGAAGACCAGTTTCAAGTGTCTTCTTTTCTCTGGGGGTAAACACCACCTCATTCAGGATACACTTTAACGATTGATGATAATAACTATTCTTATTTAAGATTTTAGATATTTTAAAATGTATTGATTTTGTGAACAAAGTGTGTTTTAAGATTACTTAAGTTGCAGCAGCCAAAACTCGAAGAGGTCTTTGCCTGGCACAGTATTGTATTTTTATTATGTTATCTTACAGATCTCCGGAATTGTATCAACAGAACTGCTATCTTGTGTCATATATTGTATGTTTATTATCTATTTTGGAAATTTGGGATTTGACTTCTCTCTGGTTATCCCTAGGCTGTAAATGAGGCGTTGAATGTGCTCATAGATAATCCTTCTTGGTAAGGTCTCTTTTCTCTGTTCTGCTGCACCTTTAGAGGAAGAACAATCAGAAAATTGTAAATTCTGTACAAAATGCTTTCAGAAGTAGGAACACAGAGCTCTGACTTACTTAATGCTGTTTGCCATTTATTACTGAAATTGGTACACATGGGTGATTTATTCGTTCAAATGATTTTATTTGGCCCTCTAAAAGGCATGTAGAGAGCCGACTGTAATGGGCCAACACGGCTCAGATGAAAGGGAAATGTGCAATATTACTCAACCGCACCACAAGATCAAGCAGACTGTTGAGGAAATGTTACAGTGCATTGACAATCAGTTCAACAGGCACATGTTCTACAGACGTCAAATTGCAGAGGGAACCTGAATACATCTTAGCACTCAACAAATGCACAGAGACAGATGCACCATTTTTGAATCCATAAAAGATTTCTCACAAGAATGTGCCACTGACCTGATCAACCCTATTGGATCCTGATTTCAGGAAGGTTAGGATTTTTTGCAAAAGGGAAAATGTAATGGTGATTTTGAAGGCTGTAGTTTGGTATGCTGTTGAATTGTATTGTTCTCCTGTAAACTGTTTCTAATATTTTGTGCAGCCCTTTGATATCAACGAAGGGAGACTTAATGCTAGATAACTCCTAATGTATAGGTACCTATAACTCCTTAATCCGGGCTGTTTCTACCTATCCAGGTAAAGAACGGCGCTATTACAAACTATACTACAGTCCCTCTGCATTTTGATCATTTCAGAGATCTTGCTTTAAGCCATATAAATAAAACCCTTTCGGAGGCTGCTGATTGAAGAATGGCTGTTTGTTAATCAATACTAATTAAAAACAAAAAGGAAAAGTAATGCTATGAAACATGCACTCATCTAAAGTTGGCAACTACTGAGCCAGATGTCCTTACTCAGAGAGCTAATCTAATGGATATTAAAATCCAAAACGTATAAAGAAGAAGCGGTGCGGTTCTCCGTGAAGTTTGGATAACTCTGATCAGACACTCGCTATGATTCTGCTACTCACACACATATTACCAGAGGCCTTACGGTTCCCTTTTCTGCCTTACATTACTATTGTGTTGTGTTGAGGCCGAGATTGAACGCCACTCCCTCCTGAATTTACTTCACGGAAATGGACGGACTATTTACTTTGTCCAGATGGAAAAGGGCCATGTTTGCTTAAAAGGCTGTGGCTTGTTTTCACTTTAACGGAAAGGTACAAAGGAGAAACCTTTTTTTAAAAAAAATATTTCACCAACATTAGGCAATCTGTTGCCGTTTCAAAATGTCCCCCAGGTTAATGCAGTGCCCCCACTGTAACATCAACAATTAGCATTCATAGACTGTATATCTCTGTATGGGCAATATACCTTGGTAAATATTTTCCTTGTACAGGGTGTGTATCTTGTAGGTTTTGGATAACTTCATTGTATTCATTACCTTGTGTTTCATGTACAGTGTATAAAGAACATAAAATAACAACTAAGTTATATTTTGGCCTTTTTTCCCCATGCAAAATGATAAAATTGTCATGAAGAATATAATAATCAGCACGATAGTAAGAGAGAACGGATAACTCAAATCTAGGACAATTCACTGCAGCTTACAAACTGTATGCAAAAGAGTCGGTGTCGACGCTTAAACCAGCTTTGTGACGTACAACACAAAGCAGTTGATTTCAAATGAAGTCGCATCATCCTAGGAGCAGGTACAGAAAACGGACAACTTATTCAGGATTAAACCTTTAATGTATTCACTGAAATACTTTAAAAAACATGGACAAATAAAAATACATTTACCATCGCATGTGATCACTATTTAGGACCTCTACCTTGTGTAGAGTTCCTTTTGCAGATCTCAGAAGACACAAAAGGGCAAAGTCGCTCACCAACTCCAGCATAGAATAAGGCAAATCAGTCGGAAATACTGTCTTTTACCAGGATTAAACATGGTCTACATCCAGAGTGCATGTCCCTTTACTTTTGTAAGATCACTACTGTGCAGTGAAATCACAGGCGACCGTTTGATATTATGATATAACATTCATCTTATTGAGGCCGCACTACTGAAGAGGATCTCAGCATCTTCTACCTGTTCAATCCCAGTTTCTTCTGGAATTCTTTCCCGTCTCCCTTCGTGGCTTGCTACGGGATGAATGGAAGCTCAACGTTAGACATAAGGGACATCTTTGTTTATTTCACAACGCTAGAGTTGAAATTCTCTTTTACCTTGTTGATTTCTTTGTGTTTTTCTCGGCTCACTATCTCCTCGATGATCTCTCCTTCTCCTCTCACCAATCTAGACGAATAAGAAGAAGAAGCTGTAGAATTTATTACAAGAACATGTGTTTCCGTTTGTTCGCTGGCTTACCTGGTGCGTCCTGTTTCTGGGTCCACCACCCTGCGGATCACACTCTGTCTGGCCTCGTACTCCTCTTTCGTGATGGGCCTCTTAGTGGAGAGTCGGGCCTTCTGCTCATCTGTCATTACTGCAGAGGAAACCAAATATAATACACTACGTGTGACGTGTGCATTCTCTTACAATATTAATATTAGGTTATATTCTGATAAATACATTTGTCAAGTCGTATGAAAAGTTGCCAATAATCTTTTAGACTATAAATTGACAGAAAAGGTGAAAAATACCCACCACGATTTCCTAAAACTTAAGGAAACCTATACAAATGTAATTTTTGCTACGACCAACAGAACTGAAAAGGAATTCAATTTGCAGTTCTGATTAGTTTCCATTATTTCAACAACCGGAAAACACTGAAGTAATGTAATGTCCCACCAGGTCCGAGCTCCACTGCTCCCTCATCACTTTGCCACACCTCCAGGTAAGATGGAGGCTTCTCCACAGGAGGACTGGGCAGCAACACCACCTCTGCTTTCTTCTTCTCCTTCTTCAGTTTCTTCTTTTTCTCCTTCTTCTCCTTTTTCTTCAGCTTCTTCAGCTTCGCCTTTTTCTTCTTCAACTTCTTTTTCTTGGCTTTACTTTTCTTCTTCTTTGTCTTTTCGTCACTCGACGACGACGAAGAAGACGAAGACGAAGAAGAGGTGGACGATGATGAGGAAGAGCTTCTTCTTCGCTTCTTTCTTTGTGTTTTCACATCTGAGGGAAACAGAAAAGGAAGTTCAACGGAGTTCAACTTGTTTTGCTCTCAAAGCGTCCTACTTTTTTTAATGTCCCAACCTTGACTTTTGTGCGATGTTTTCTTTAACGATCTGCTTCGACTCCTACTGCTGGATGAGGAAGACGACGATGATGATGAAGAAGAAGAGGAGGACCGTCTTCGTTTCTTCTTCTTCTTCTCGTGTTTTTTTTGTCTTCCAGCTCTGTCAGATGATCTGCTGCGATCCATCATCGAGACGATACAACGAACATAAACCACACGGGTGAGTAGAAAGCGGCTCTAGTTTACGGAAGTGTGCGCGTCTACAAATGTCTTCCGTCAGCGTCTGAAAAAAAAAGTGTTAAGGTTCCTAGTTCCTTCAGTTTACCCAACACGTACACATAGTTTGAATATGTTATGGGGAACAACGAAATATGGTAACCAATTTGACATATTTACCATAGGGACTATGTAATATAATAATAATAATAATAATATATCTTTATCTAATATCCACTCCCTATTTCATATGCCAATGTTCTTTTTAATATATATATATATATATATATATATATATATATATATATATATATATATATATATATATGAAATCTTCGTAGGCTCGTTCGTAAGAGCAGCGCCTGGCCTGGAATCCAGATGAGAGCAGGCGGCAACAGCAGAGGCCTTTACAAAAAACTGCAATCAAGTCGGAAAGTTTTAGGCTGCTTTCAAATTATACACAGGAAGTCACAGAAAAAAATGATTTCTGTTGGTTCCAAAAGTTAGGCTACTTGTAGTTTACCGACCACGTTTGGCTTTATTCATATGTGTTTATAAATACACATACAATTGTGATGTTTGAAATACTAAAAAAGTAAATAACTATAAACAGTATTTATGAATTCCCATTTCAGTTATCTTTTATTTTTTTAAAGATCAATGCAAAATCTCAAAATGTTCTTTGATTACATGAAAACCAGTGTATAAATGTGTTGCCTATAATCCACATCACGTCAGCTGTGTGACTGGCCGTTTGAAGGTCAGTGGGTCTTAGAGAAGGTGGGCTCTCTGGTGACCTGGGACGCTCCTGTCTTTGAATAGCCTTTGAACAAAAAGGCCAGATCTAAGGCAGGTTATAGTGACATCATGACCACAAGACACACCTCCATATTTGGTTGTGTGTTTTCAATCAATTGACCCCAATGGGTCCTACCGAATAAGCTTGTGGTACCTCGCATAGCAAACAAAATATAAATGAGAAAAGATTAAATTCTTTCTTTTTTTGTATTTATATACATATTAATAAACAAATTATAGCATAAATTAAAGCACATTTTACAACTTGAGAAAATTATTCTGTATATCATATATTTTATCCTCACACACACACTTGAGTATGCTCATCCCAATCTTTTTGCTTCCATGTCACTTCAAAATGTGTGTGGCCATTCAGAACTGTGACTAAGAGGCAATTCCTTTTAATAGTGCCTGAGAAGTGAGTTATGGCAACATCATAGTCATCGTTTTACAATGTAAATGAGACACTTTGTGCACTGAAAGCATCAATGCGAGAACATACTTCCAATATTTATTTCAAAGTTTTTACAAAGGCAATTGTGAATTTTTAAAGCTTAGAAATTGATAAACATATTTGCTCCTGCTGGTGTTAGCCCTTATCACCCTTGTTACATAAGGCTAAACTAACTGAAAGCAGCACAACAAGCTTCAATACTTGGTTTCAACTGCTTACCAGCTTAGAGTTAAATGCTGTAAGCCGCCTCCATTTATGGTTAGATAGTATGTCGAGCAATAAATAAATATAGTAGTTTATGATTTCTTCAAACTTGAAAGAAATACATTGTATTATAAATACTGAAACACAAAGTCGCAGCTTGCATGAGTGAACGTAACAGTCTAAACATGGCTGGACAGTTCGGAACCTGTCAAAGATGTCAGCAGTGCCTTAAAGCCAACATCTTTCCAGTCCATGTGTAACAAGAGCTCGTCAGGTCGCTCCAAGTAAAAAATGAGGAGGTGGTGGTGTTTGGAGGGGGTGGAATGTGTTGCCGGCGCTTGAATTTTCTTCAGCCCATTAGGAGGCAGCCGCCATGCGGATCCGCTCTTGAGGTAATCGCAGAACATTCTTAGCTGCTTTGATAGTGTTCTTCATGAGCATTGCCACAGTCATGGGTCCTACACCTCCGGGTACTGGGGTGATGAAGCCCGCCTTCTGTCTCACACCTGAATATAGACATAAAAAGGTATGTAGTTACAGACACCCGAGACGCCGAGCATGTTCACGCAGAAATACAATCACGTTTGCTGTCCAGCCTTACCTTCAAAATCCACATCTCCAACAAGTCGGCTTTTTCCGGTGACTGGGTCCTGAACTCTGTTTATTCCAACGTCTATAACTGCTGCGCCCTCTTTGATCATGTCGGCTGTAATGAGGTTTGGAATCCCTGATAGTTCAGCACACACACACACACACACACATACATACACACATAACAATTAGACAACAGAAACAAAAATGTCCTCAAGAAAAATGAGCTTTAAACTATTTAATCATTGTCAGAACAGAAACACAAACCTGCAGCAGCCACAATGATATCAGCAATTTGAGTGTGTTGGCGAAGTTTCTCCTTTGGAGTGTAACGGTGAGAAATAGTGACCGTGGCATCGCCTGCAACAAGATTACCATTTAGGATTTGTACCGCATATTTAAACCCTCCATCCAAAAATATGAACAACAGCCCACAGTAACCAACCTCCGGGCCTCTCATGACGGCCGTCTGTATGCAGCAACATGGCAATGGGCATGCCCACATTCTTGGAGCGCCCTGCGACCACAACATTCTTCCCAATAGTAGGAATACCTGAAGGACGAGCATCCAAATAGTTAGTTTAGACAGTTTGTCCAGCGACATTTCAACCTTAAGACCAAGTAAGTGATCAGGCTTGTTGTTACCTGTGCGTTTAATCATTTCCCAGACTCCCCAGGGCGTAGCCGGGAGCATGGTAGACTGATCCAGGCACATGCGACCTACATTTACGACGTGGAAGCCGTCCACATCCTTGGTCGGAGAAACTGCATTGCAGATCGCACGCTCATCAATGTGATCTGTCAGAATACGAAGACTTCATTCAGGACAACTAGACGTCTGGGGTTTTGTTCAAGTTCACACGCGAGTTTGTAAAAGGTCAGAATTGCAACTTATTTAATAGGCGTTTTATCTTTAACTAGAAAGAAAATCCCCGCGGTTAAGCAGTTTAGTATCAGTTAAGCATTGACTGATACTTCCATACACTAATAGTATCAGTCAATGCAAAGTCTGCCTGCTAACAACAACAACCCATACAACGCAACAGATGCATGATTCACAATTCTCATTGTTCATCTCTCAGCCCCACTGTTGGACTTTCTTTGTACCTGGCAGAGGCAGCTGGACCAGCAGGCCATCCACACGATGGTCTGTGTTGAGTTTGTAGATCAGGTCCAACAACTCCTCCTCACTGATGTCTGAATGCTTGACGATCGTCTCACTAGAGATTCCTGTGGGAGGTTCAAGTGAGAAAGCAACTTAAAACACAGCCATTTGTTCTTTTGTTAATATATTGTAAAAAAGGTAAGGTTTACACATGCATATGAGGACTGTGGGCTTTATTCTTACCAACATCAGCTGCAGCTCGTGTCTTATTCAGGACGTAGGAGTGACTGGCTGGGTTTTCTCCCACCAAAACTACACTCAAATGGGGTCTCCTGTGGCCGGCTGAAACCCATTTATCCACGTCGGCCCGGGCCTCCTCTCGTACCTGACGTGCTAGTTTCTTTCCTGAGATGACCACCGCCTCCTGTCTGAGAGTTAGGCAGAGAAAAAAGACTGACGTCAGAGGACAAACCGTTGGTACCTTATCTTATGTTCCTGCGGTTAGTCGTGCACAGAAATAAGTATTCATATGACTGCTCATTCTAATATTGCAACATATTCTACACTTTCAACTTGAATAATCTTTACCCTCTCCAAATGAATTCATATGCTGTACTTTATCTCCTTAATTTTCATTAAACAGACACCAGAAACCTGTAATCGATCTCACCATCCAGCTGGTGCAAGCACAAATTCTATCCTCTAAATTTAGACACAGCACGTCTCCACCTGACAGAGTCATCTGCTTCATGAGCACTTGTACTTTAGAGTTGCAGTACCATATGTTAGAAACCAGCAAGAGTCAACCGATAGTGTAGTTCACTGTATGAGTATACAAACTGACTTGACCTGAACGGTTGCCTTGTCAAAATGGTTGCATAACAAACAAGAAAGCAGTATCTAATAACTACAGGGTAATGAGCCAAACAGTTATGTAACCACCCTTTTATTCTGCCAAAACTAACGACACCTCACAGAAAAGCGTCACAGCGTCGGGCGAAATGTGTGAGGCCATGGGCCAATGAGTGTACCAGGTCCCAGAGGAAATTAGTAAAAGTTGCAGGGCTTCAAACTGCCCTTTAGCTTCATACAAATTTAAACAGAAAGACGGTCTACTGCATGGAAAAGGCCTTTATTCACATGTGCATACATGTTACAAGTAAATTACTAGTCAATGATAATTAAGGCCAACCTCAGAGGAGTTTGGGGTTTTGTGCATGTTTTTTTTTTCATCTTTAGTTGTCATTGCATGTTTTGTTATTTTATCTTTTTTGTTTTCTTCTGTACGTTACTTGTTGCTGTGTGTATTTCAATGCAAAGTTTGTTCAGTTGGTTTGTAATTCAAGTGCACCAATGCTTTAAAGTTGTATCTTTGTTGTGCTACATGGTAATAACTCAAGCATGACTTGGTCATTGGTCTTAAATTGTGTACCTTGTGCCTTTGGAGCTGCAGATCATGTGCAGGGGCCACACATGGTTTGTTATTTTAGGGAGTGTGTGCAACATTATCTCATTACATTTATCTCAGCTGTGCCGAACTGCAAAACAGGTAAAAAACCGTGCGATAACATGACAAAAGTGTACATAATTTCTGCTAATTCTACTGACCGCAGGTCATCCACAACCAGCATGCATGTGTATATGTGTTCCCTGCATGCAGCTCAACACCTCGGTCTCCAGCTGAAACCTGGGTCCTCAAGCTCCGGGTGCAAGAGCCGAGATAGATTTCATCATCCAGCCGGCCGCTGCAATGTTACCGGCATACCGCTAGGGGCGCCTCAAAATGTGAAAAAAAACCGCGGATATTTAAGCTAGTACAATAAAATATAGCAAACCCTGCATATTAAACCGCAAATATGTTTCATCCGTTTGAACACAGCACCACAGGAAACAAGCACATTCAGAAATGTATTGAAGATAAACATATCGTGTAATGTTGGAAAGGAAGGCGCCGAACATGCCGTCAAAGTAGGATTGCATTTACCCAAATTAAATCAGCTTTTAGAGCTGGCGGTCTCACTCACCTCGAGGCGGTCGTGTGCAGTTTACAGACTTGAAGCTGGGAGTGTTTGCACAGTTTCCTGAGAGTCCTGATGGCTGCCATTCTGACCGGCGGAGAGGAGAAGAGACACCGCTTACGTAACACCACACCCGGCCTGACAGAGCGATGTCTGTGAAGGAAGAAGCTGAGTGTGGGGCAGGAGTGCTTTATAGCCCTTCCCCCTACGCGGCTGTGCATGCGTCACAGTTGTCTGACGCCACACCTTCAGTGCACAGATAATACTGTAGGTTTCCAAGAGCATGCGCCGCCCTTCAGCTGCAGTGTAATATTTCAAACTGCAAGGCAGCTGCAGTGTAGTGGAAGTATTCGGTAGATAGGAATTAAATAGTCAAGTGAAGTACAAGTAACTCTGAATTGTTCTTTCTTGAGTGTATTTATGTAAGGACTTTACATAGAAGTAAACATACACATTCACTTCTGCAAAAGTAGTAATACTTGATTAAAAAAAATACTCCATGGGGTATTGCATTCAAAAATAGTAAATGTACTGAAATATCGTCAGGAAAATGTACATGAAACATCAAAAGAAGAAGCACTCCCTATTTAAACATCTTTATTTATTATTTGATCCTTGAAAGTTTAAAGCCCCTATCAGTTTTATATTGTGATATAGTATTGGATTATTATTACTGATATACATGGAAGCAACATGTACTGGTTGAAGTGGAGCTAATTCTTGCTACTTTACTGTGTACTATAATGTACTTTACAATACTTTGAATCAATTATGCTGTCCATAAATAATAAATAAAAAACATATTTACAAAGTAAGTAGCAACAATCCGTCAAATAAATATACTATATAGTATACATTAAATACTCAACTTACTCAAGTGCAGTACATCTACCTCAAAACTTCAACTAAGCAATTGAGTAAATGTACTTGTGTGACTGTTACTTTCCACTATGAACTGGTTGACCTGTTGAGGCCCTCCAAGACAACAAATAGCTGTTGGGCCTCCAGACGTTATTGTGTATGTATATTATCAATCACGTACAGTGTACGGAGCAGACTATACACAACCCATGGTTCAATAGCTATTTTCTGGTAATTTGATTGACAAAGGCTTTATTTAGGAATCAATGTTATATGAGAACAATATATTCTTAAAAATTAGATGCATAAGCTACATTTGTTCTTTATGTTAAAATTACACAATAAATCTGAGTTTAATCAAATTAGCAAAAACTAAATGGCACTTTGAACGTGTTTTTTTAAGCCCCTGGACTGGGGGCCCAACCTACTTTCCCCTATTGGCAAGATAACAATCTACCATTGCTAATTTATCTATCTGTAAATCCATGAAAGAAGTTGCTCCCAGTCTCTGAATAGACTCACATTTTGACTCAGCTGCACTTACATAGAACACAATATTGATTTAGTTTCACGAATAATTAAGTAATATTTTTGAACAAAGACTGGTTACCAAAGGTTGGGCGTCAGATTAAAGTGGTTTCAGAATGAAACAGGTGTGTTTCTGTGTTTGAATGTTCCTTTATTAGATTCGTGATATGCTAAGCGAATTCCTAAATACTGCTTTAAGTATATTAGGAGACAGAAAGTTACACGTTTATTGTAAGTCCATGTGGCGAGCGGCAGTAGCCACGTGCAGCCGGCAGGGGGCGACAGTCTGCCTGTGGGACTTTCGCAGAGAGCCGATAGAGGAAGAGCCCCTTTGGGTGCAGTTCACGTTAGCCGAGAGAACGTCAACGTTTCTGTTAGCAGGCATCGCATTTCTTGTGTCCAACTGAAACACAAAGTTCTGTTCATCCAACCCGAGTTACGAGCTGTAATCGAGGCTCTCCGACGACTGCTTCTCCACAATGAGCTTCCTGTTGTGAGTAAAATAAACACGGTCTCTCGCTCGGTTGAGACGGTTAGCTGACGAAGTCCCATCAGGGGAAGTAACTGGCGTCAAAGTCAGACACCGTTACAGATCTCAGGTCAGCCGAAGTAGTTTATGGTAAAGCTGCAACGACTTGTTCTTTGCGCAGTCTTATCACTCGTTGTTGTAACCTGATATGTGAGCTGTATATATGTATAGCTTCACCCGCCAGGTATCACGGCACTTCTTTAACTAGTTAGCAACGCTCTAACTTGGCTAACTAGCATACTGGTTAACGCTAGCTGACGGCTGGTTAGCCTGCGTAGCTGATATGGTCACTTTTAGTATTAATTATAATAATTATATCATTAAAATAATTAATAATTAGTCCTCATTCACGCCGTTGCTGCCTTTCCCTCGTTGGGAGATTGCTAAACACCGAGCAGTGTAATTAACTGATGTTTACAGTGTCACATTTCCTGTCTGTGGGATTGTCACCATAACTTAATTTACATGACACACATTATACAGTCACACACTTCTGTCACACTAAAAAAATAAGTCAAACAGGTTGGACAAAATGTTTGAACATCTGGGACATTGTGGCAGCGATTATCACGAGTGTCGTTTCAGTAATAGTTCAAAAGATGTTGTCTGCACAAACTAGACAGGAAGGAGCCCCACATGTGAAGGCCTGAAAGGAGCTTCTATCCTGCACGAGCCTTTTAAACATGTCACTGCCCTGTTAGCCCCCAGACAGTTACTTAGCTCCACGTTTGTTTCTTTGCAGTGGCAGTCGGTCATCCAAGACCTTCAAGCCAAAGAAGAACATCCCAGAGGGCTCCCACCAGTATGAGCTGCTGAAGCACGCTGAGGCAACACTGGGCAGCGGGAACCTGAGGCAGGCTGTCATGCTGCCGGAGGGAGAGGATCTCAATGAGTGGATTGCTGTTAACAGTAAGTTGATGAATGCTATTGACCGATTTATAGAGAGCAGCACTAACTAACACAAACTACCACTTCTAAGCATGAATGACCTTTGTAGAGAGGTTGATACATATGTTCAGAAATTGAGAGAAAAACTAGATTCCTTATAATTGTAGATAATCTATTCTAAAAAATACAGGTGATAAACTGTCTACATTGTATAAAAAGACCAGATAGCATACGTAAAAGTGACACTATTTGTTATTGTGATAAGCATGATCATACCAGGAAAACAGAAATATAATTATCGCTTTTCTTTCAGCGGTGGATTTCTTCAACCAGATCAATATGCTATACGGCACCATCACCGAGTTCTGCACTGAGACCAGCTGCTCTGTGATGTCTGCTGGACCAAGGTAACGGCAAACGTCCTTTTCATGCATGCAGCTTCTCTTTGAGTACAGGAGCTCTCATAGGTAGATATTCTGACATCCACAGGTGTAAATAATAACATGAACAATGGCTGATTTCCATTTAGCTGATATGTTTTATGGGTCCTGGTAGTGTGCATGCTGGCTTACTATCACACTATCATGGCTTATTGGGACTTTTATATAGAAGGGTTCAAGGGTAGGCTCTTCAACTCCCACTGAGTTATCTCAGTGCTGTTTGGGCAAAATAGAGCAGAAGCAGCAGGAAATGCACATGCCAATGTGGTACACCGTGTGCTTGTACTTGTTCGATCCCCCCTCCCGTGCATATGAGCTTATTCTCTGGATCCTCCCCCCCGCTACTTTCACAACAGCTCTCTTCTCTGCTCTTTTTCTGAAGAAAGTGTAATGGAATTACGTTGAAGTGAGTTGGCAATGTGTTCATGTTTGAATATAAGTAGTTACAACTTCATGTGTAACCAGCTTCTGACAATTTAATTAAGCTTAAATACTCTTGTATCTGGAAGGTCTAACTAATGCTTTGTCAGTTTTCTGACTGAAAACACATCATGAAGACGAATCAAAAAGTCAAGATAAAGGACCAAGTTAAAAACTTATTTTTTAAATTTTGTATCGTATGTGATCCCCAACATATGTATGACATTTACTTTGTAACATATAATCTTTGCAAAAGAATTCCCTATTGCAATGTTTTACACAGATGTTATATTTTGTGACATCTGCCTCTCGGGACAACAGATGGCAAAAATCCTCTTGGCTAACTGGTGCATTACAGAAATGTTTTTATTAATGTGCTTATCAAATACACCATTAAGAAAAAAAACAGCTTAAAGTAGTCTAAATGTGATTTGGCAAATTCCATTGAAACAAGGAAAACATTGAGGCTGATTTTAACATGGAAATCATGGAACTTAAAATGAGCTGGCCGTGACACAGGATGTTTACAAATATTAAAAAAATAACAACAATGCAAATCAATGACGGATACATGGCTCTACAGCACAGTGATACAGGGCTTCATAATACATAAAGGTAATATGATTTTCTCAAACATTTTCTATGAACAACACATTGCTAAAGGCAGTTAGCATTACTTTACAACAGAAGAGAACCAGGATTTGATCAGAAACAGGGTTTGCATGTTAGAAGACATACTCTTTAATGTTTTCAGTTTTCCAGACATGGTAAATATTTTTGGTACCTCAGATGTGGCATGCATGCCTGGTAAAAACTTAATTCATGATGACAGGCATTTATAAAATAGAGTTTAGGTAAGTTTAATGAGTGAATGAAGGTGTATTAAGCTTTTTAAGTGGTGTAAAAAGTGACAATAAATCTTAGACTGGATTGAAGCCTTGTGAACTGAACTTAAGAGGATCATATAAAAGAACCCAACTAAGGATTCAGATGTTGAATGGCTTAGACGGTCAAAGTGAATACAATTTAAATGCATCATCTAAATGTCACATGACAAAACAGGAATGATACGTTGCATGTGGTCCGAGTCGGGCTGTTTAGTTTAAATTTAGATTTTGCACTTCCTCTATTCTCTCGCTGGCCAATACTGTCTGTGTTCAGTCTGTAATCAGGAGGAAGAGACCACCGCTCACTTCCTGTTGACATAGCCGTCTCCATCTTCTGCTTCTTATCTACTACCAAATATGTGATGTCCTGACCGAAAAGCAGAACGATTGTTTTTATCAATAGAGATTTTATGTTCATGTCTGATATGTAAGTAAATAATGCAAGACTTCAAGAATTTATTGGGTTGTTTCTCTATAGATATGAGTATCACTGGGCAGATGGCACCAATATAAAGAAGCCCATCAAGTGCTCAGCGCCCAAGTACATTGACTACCTGATGACCTGGGTGCAGGATCAACTGGATGATGAGACCCTTTTTCCCTCCAAGATTGGTGAGTTTTAAATAAAAGTAATAGTCATTTTTAGCAGTTCGTAAAAAAACTTTCAACAAAACCTTTTGAGCTTCACTTTTTTGTTGAATTGTGTTACGCATCTCTTTCCCACCATTATAAGACTTGTGCCGACTTTGCACATATTATTATACTATCATTATATTAATGGCATAACGTTTTCCTGAAATCACAATCACATCAATATTTTTTTTATTAGAATTATTTCCGGCTTATGGTAGCAATTACCAAAATTAGCTTGTGTGACAGGCCTATTAAAAATTGAAAAAAAATCTTAAGACATTTTTTTTCTTGTCAAGTTGAATTTGAATAAAATTGACTGAGTAGTAATTGTGTGAATGTAACTAGTGCTTCATATCTAATAGTACCTGTAATATTTGAAACCCTATGTTTGGACTACAGAGGACAAAGATATGTCACTCTTTAATACGTCTAACTGCACCGGCTCTCTTCTATGCAGGTCATGTCACATTTTTATGTCACTTTGTGTGGGTGCAGAGATTGTTCTGCTACTCCATATTCATGCTTACATGTTGAGAGGAAACATCCCATGTTCTTCCTTTGACATCAGTATATTTTATCACCTTCTGTCCCGCAGGAGTTCCCTTTCCCAAGAACTTCATGTCTGTGGCCAAAACCATCCTGAAGCGACTGTTCAGGGTTTACGCTCACATTTACCACCAACACTTTGACTCTGTGATGCAGCTGCAGGAGGAGGCCCACCTCAACACCTCCTTCAAGCACTTCATTTTCTTTGTTCAGGTGAGATTATTCCACTACAGTGTTGGATTTAATAACTGCTGTGTATCTAATGCCTCATTCAGACATGCGTTGTAATTCATATATGCTCTGTTAACATGTTTAAAAAGGAGGTCTTATGTCATTTTTCCACAAAAGTTGTTCCGACAATCTGTCTGCTGAGGAACTAGTAAAACTTTGTCATAGCTCAAGTGTGAATACAAGCATTTACAGAAAAAAACATAGACAAGATAACAACAACAGCTTTGTGTAAAAAGACAGAACTTGAACAAACAGATTAACTCAGCAGTTTCCCATATTATGAGTCTAAAAGTTGGCATAACCGGAGGACTTATGCATGTGTGGTATGATAAATGATTTTATCCAAGTAGTGCCTAGTTCCACTATTGTACAAGTACATTGAGGGTTAAGCATTGCATTAGACCTCTAAATGTGTCAATGCTACTACATCCTCCGTCATATTTTTTTTAATACAGGACCACAAACAACTCTTATCAAATTGTGTATGAGCAGCAGAGTTGTATCATGTAAACAGTTTTTATTAAATGTGTTGTCTTTTCTTGTAGGAGTTCAACCTTATCGACAGGAGAGAGCTTGCTCCCCTGCAAGACTTGATCGAGAAGCTTGGATCCAAGGACAGATAGACATTTCATCACACCGCTCCCTCATTTTTTTAACAATTTATTTCCCTCCTTTGTCCCTCTATGTGACGTCTGCTACCTCTACGACTTCTCGTCTCAACTTTTAAAATCTGTGCCTTCTTCTTCTTCATCTTCTTCTCTTCATTTCATTTCATGAATGTCTGTACTGTTCTTTTCCTTTTATTCCTTTTGTTGTCTTGTATGCTGTCTTTGAGCCCTTCCTTCCATTTTGCCACTTTAAATCATATAAAATAGTGTAGTGTAGGAAGAATATTTTTTCACAGGACTGTGGTAAATGACTCTGTGGGAGCAACCTACTGAATTTTATATTGGACCAAGGACATTTGGAAGTTAAAGTGAAAACCAGATGGTTTCCTTCAGTGTCTAAACACTTCAGTTATCAAGAGGCAAATTAATTATGTTAAGATTTAGCTATTGTAATTACGGTGACTAAAATATCACATCTTTTTTTAGATGTTTTTTAGTGTTCAGTGGAGAGTAGATAGCGAGAAAAGTAGTGACATGACACTCGCATGACATTACAAATGAGTGGAAAGCATTTTCAGTCTATAAGGAAGACGTGCAAAACCAGCACCGGCACATAGCTGTCACAAGCTGGTTGTGGATCTGTTTTTCGACGGATGCTAACATACTTCCTATTGACACGCTCTTTGACACAGTTACATGTTAAAAAGATGCAGTGATAGGTGATTATGAGATGCCCATATATGTTCTTGCCCCACAAAAACACCACCATCAACTGCATCATGGCTATTTCCAATTTGGTCATGCAATATTGTGTTTTGCACATTTTATGGCTATTTTCTATATTAAAATAGTGTGATGCAAGATATGGGGTTTACAGTGATACTTTTAAACTGCTTGATAGTTATTAATAGCCACTTAAAACTTTTGTTATCATGGGCCCATAAAGGAGTTGTATAGTAGAAATTATCCTGTTAACGACAAACTGTTTAATGTGTATTTTTTTGTCATTTCAGTTCATTTTGTGGTGCCGATTTCTTTGTGGAACTCTGCATATTTGAATTTCAATGCTGGTACTTTTTACGAAATATTTCCCCTCTTGATTGTAAAATAGAGCAATAACTATTGCACCTGTGCACAATGAGGATGAGTGCTCGGAGGTAAATGTAGTTTTCCACAGATGTCTTTATTAGTCTTGGGGCATGCTTCACAGTCCTCATAGGCTTACGCTGGCTACAACAGCAGGGCTGTTTGTACTGCCGTCCTTTTACAAACTCATTCAGCTAATATTCCTGATGGCGTTTTATTTGACAAACCTCGAGCAAGGGAATTGTTTCATAACCGTTTTTAATATTGGACATAAATTTAAATCAGACAATCGTGTAACCAATTAAGAAACGTTAGATAATGTAATGCTTCACCAGGAACCAATCAGTGTGAGTGGGTTAATGATGTACTATTTTTTTTAAGATGTTGAAAGCCTTTCAACAATGTGAAAAAAACAGCAACTTGTTTTTCCACCTTAACTAGGATTCATCCACTTTTGGCCCTCAAGCTGCTTAGGGGAAAACAATCTAGCAATCAACCATTAAGTTAATCATCTATAGGCGTATCAATATATTTTACAAGGCTGAGTAATTTCATCGATTGTATTTGAAAATATAACTAGTCCTTTCTTTCAATCTAGCCACATATTTTTTTTAATGTATTGCTTTTTCCTCACAATTTTGTTTTCCAGCTCTTGGCATGGAGTTACATTTCATATTACATTGTAAAAAATACGTAGCTGGCTGTACCTTTTTTCAAAAAAGGAATAAGGGCTTTGAAATGAATTTTAAATTTTTTTTTTTATATATTTACAATAATGGTCCAATCTTGGCATGTCATTTTGACTGGGAGGAGGTGCGATGATGTATGTACTGCGTCTGAACATGTGCTGTAAATAACATCAGTGTTTTATCTGAACAAAACTGTGCCTTACAAAAAGGAAAATGTCTGATATGACAGTATTGATAGATCAAAACCTTAATAAACACTGAAAAGACGATGTTGTGTTGTTTTTAATTTTATGTGTATATGTGCCATGGAGACGTGTGCAGCAGAGACAACTATTTAAGTGATCATGTTATACAAGCAAATTGTCATCGTTTGCTGAATGGCTGCCTGAGTCATAGATAAACCAGACTATGTTTTATAGTCCGTGTTGAGGAGAAGAGATTTACATCTAACAGAGTTGCGTAATTCAATTACAATGTAAGTATAATTGTAATCAGTTGCAGATACTGAGAAAATACTGTATGTAATTTAATGACAGTTACTAATCAAAATGGTGTTACATTTAAACATATTTTTTCTGTTTCACCTACAATAATGTTTTGGAGTCGTTTTAAGAATTTGTTATGTTTATGTAAAGTTATGAATTTGAGAGGCCATATGAGATTATTTTCTACTCAATCTCATTGTTGTGAGGTTTTACAGGCATAAATGTACATTTGCCAAAGTAAAACGTAACTTCAATGTTTTCAAGCAAGAAATGGACCAACATATTAAGACAATAACTTTAGCAATCAACAAAAAGGCTATTAAAACTGACCGTCTGTTCGTGGTGTTACGGTATGGTGGTCTACGGTGGCAATGCAGCCTTGTCCACACCAACCTCTGCCATGCACATGTACATGGCCCTTAGATTTTACTGTACGGTTTTGAAGAAGATTGACTTCAAAGTCAGCTTCAATGACATAATGATATTCACAATGTCACAATTTTCAATATTCAAACAGCTATAAAAACAGATCCTTACTTTTGTAAAGTAAAATTACAACGCAGTCCTGTTCAAGCTGACCGCTGCTATAAAAGCAGATCCTTAAACTTGTAGTAAAGCCTTGTAGTAAAGCCTGAACAAGACTGCCCCCCTATGTATATGTGCAGCAGAGGTCCCCCTGAACAAGACTGTGTTGTAATTTTACTTTACAAATGTAAGTATCTGTTTTTATAGCAGTTTGAATATTAGAAATTGTGACATTTCATTTGAGCTTTCGAGCTCGGCTTCTCTGTGCTGCGTACCGCCCCGTACCGTAAAACCTCGAATAGAGGTGTATTCCGAATTGCAATTGAGGCTCACTCGGCGGATGTGGACTCACTTAACCGCAGTGACTGTTCATACTTTGTTTCATTCGCACGTTTTTAACGACTGCCCAGTAGACTTCTGATGGAGTATAAAACACGAATACCAACACATGCCGACTATTCACCTGTCACGTCACTATTTAAACAGTGGCATGATGCACATCAGAGCTGCAGCGGGAATGATTTTATTAGCGCCGAAGATTGTTTTACTGCTTAACAGTCTACAATCTTCTTTCAGCAGGGAAATATTACTGTGTAATATATGATAAGCCTGGTGAGATTTTGGCTAAAGGCGATCACAGGAAGCAGAAGTCAATGGACACATCATCACTTCCGATGTCGACAAGAGGTTGAAACTCAAAGTTACGGAGTCACAACACTTGCTTGCTGAAACGGTTGCTAAAATGTAAATGACGTATATATCATTAACAGCGGTATCACTCTTTTAGAATAAATTGTGTTGGAATAACATATAGTAGATATAAATTAAAAGCAGGAGTGTCACCCGAGACGCTTTTACAAGCGCACGGTCCCATTCAACCAATCAAAATGCAGCATTGTACGCAACGGAGTGTATTTTACCCTGAGTACGGACTTACAGTTAGCTTTCACCCTTCGCTTTCAACCATAACCTTTAGTCTATAATATGTACACCCCTTAAACTCCGAGAACCACCACTGTGATGCATTCAGACTATATGCCATATTTTATGTATATATATTTTATAGGATTTGGTTTGATAGTGTCGGTGTTAAAGGAGGTGGACTAGACGCGTACGTTGACCGTCTGAGAGGCAAAGCTCAGGGCAATAATAACACATCTTTAGACAGCGCAAGTAGGAAATAAAGACCTGTTTTCCGTGACACCGTCGACTAGTTAGCGTTCGTCTGCGGGTTTATTTTTGATTACATTTCCTACAGAGGTGATTAATTGACAAATAGTAACATTACAACGAATGTCCTCGTTTTGCTCGGACTTGGCGGCACGTTGGCTTGTTGTCTTGGTAGCTACCTCGTGAAGAGCGTAAGAAGTTAACGTTCTTAGGTTAGCTAAGTTAATGCTACGTCGGAGTTGCTAAGCGGGTATTTAACGTTACGTCGCTCGCCAACGGCAACACGGATCACATTGTCCAACTTCTTGAGTTGGTTCGAGATGCTTGTTGACTAACCGTTCGCGTTGACTCGGAATCTCCTTTTAATTCCAGGCGATCGTTGTTTGCTAACGTTAGCTACCTGCCTGGAAACACTGGGTGAGCTGTCAACCATTAAGCTAGCGACAGTGAGCTCTCTGTACGCTTGCATTAGTCCTGGTCATTCAATTGAGTCCAGGTAACAGAAGTTGGTGCCGGTTCAATTAAGGTGCTTAGACGTCATCGAAACTCTAAATGTAACTTGTTTAACTAATCGTAATTAATCTCATATTGTATAGCTACAAACACGCACGTTAACTGGTAATATACAGAACGATCATTTAAATAGAGCTAAGTGCCACTTTCATGTCATTGTCTCATTAAAAACTAACCGTAAACCTTTTCCACAGGCTTCGGTTAAGTCATGGCAGATGAAAATACACAGTTTTGTGGCAATTGGTATGTATCAATAAAATGCAAGCGATAGGTCAACTTGATATGGGGGTGAAAATAGGTTTTTAATTTTCTTTTCCGTTTTAGCAAACATGACATTCCAGAGGCTAATTTTACTACCCATGAGATCCACTGCCGAAGAAACATTGCATTGTGTGACGTGTGCGAGGAGCCAGTGCCCCGGTCAGAGCTGCTGGAGCACAAACAGCAGGAGCATACTCAGGTAAATTAACAGCAATACTGGAAACTTAAATTAATTCAATAGATGTATGCTGTTTTCAAAGAATAGACACAATACGGAAACGTGGACGATGCTGTTATCTGCATAGCCTGGAACAGCTGATCATGAAACAGCTTAACAGCTATGTGAACATGTGACTGTTGTGCTTCTGGAGTAAAAAGTTTGCTTGTTATTTGTTTTGAGCAAGTGTCTATGTGGTAACAGAGCAGGGCACGAAAATGCTGATACTGGATTGCAACTGTAATGCATTTTCACTTTGATTTCAGATTACATGCAAGTGTGGTTTGAAGATTGAGAAGAATCATATTGATGTTCACCAGGTATTTCTGAAGAGCCTTTCTCTTCCTTGTTGATAATGCTAATATTCCACCATCTTCATTAAATCATAAAATTGTGTTTCTTTACGATTGTTGTTTCTTTCAGAGCTCTGAATGTTCACAGCGGCTGGTCCCGTGCCAATTCTGTGAACTGGAGATTGTTTTCAGTCAGTCCAAAGAACATGAAGATTATTGTGGCACACGCACCGAGCCCTGCGTACACTGCAAGTGCAATGTAATGCTGAGGGAACAAGCTGTGCATCCTATCTTGTGTGGAAGCCTTACACCACCCGAAGAGAGGAACAACAGTCGGACGAGTCGCAGTCCAGTAGATCCACAGCCTCCAGGGCCGTGGTTTGAAGCGCACTCCATCCGAAACCTCCTTAGAGACCAAGAGAGAGGCCCAAAGAATAATAACATCAGTGCAGCAGAACAACAGGCCTTTCCCCGACCATTTGATCCCAGAGAATATTACACTTCCAGGGGACCTCAAGGCTCAGCAGACTGGAAGAATACTGCCTCAAGAAACACTTTTAGCCAAAGTGAGTATATTACTGACCTATTGATTATTACATTTTCTGTTGTTAAGAATGTTTTCACCAGGCGCAATTGTTTTATGTGAATATATATTCATATATGGACCAAACAAATACCAATGTACCAGTGTGCATTGTTTGTATACTGTACATCTTTTGCTAGCAGTTTTCTCAACTGACTTTGAGGGCACTCTGTTGCACTTTTTTGGGTGTTACTGCCACCCACATGTTAAAAAATAGCTCCAAGTACCATTTTTTTAAACTTCCAATTTTGGTGACAAATATGACATGAACTTTACATCTTTTTAGAAAACCACTCAAAAAGTCTGTAACGCACACAAATATCTCAATGAAAATGTCACTTTCAACTTTTTTCTTTATAAATGCCATCTTTAATAAATACATGTTGTCGGCCTAAGACATGCGCTAGATGCACCTGGAAATTGTCTTTCCATGTGTATTTCTAGAAGATTTTTCTAATTTAGGCCCAAATAACATATTGCATGTCGCAAGCCTTTATTTTGTCTATTCACATGTTTGGGTTTTATCAGCAATAAAATATACAGAAAATGATAGGTTTAACATTATAGGTTACAGATAAAGATTAAATGTAACAAATCCTAATCCTAATACATTGGAATATCTGTATCTCCCATTTCCAAACTTGTATTTGCAGTTAAAACTGTTTTTTTCTTTTTCTTCTAGTGATGGAGCAGAGTGATTTCCGGACTGGCAGCAGCAGCAGCAGCAGCAGCCGTAGTGCGTGGCCACAGAGTGAGCTAACACTGAATGAGAATTCATCAGGCCTGGACTACATGTTGGCTCTAAGCTTGCAGAGTGATGCAGCATCGGTGGCTGGAGGTGTAGACGGAAACCTGTGGAGTGGTATCTGGGACCATAAGATTGGGAAGACTTCTAACACCTCCATAAACTCTCCACTTTCTCCGCCAAACAACAACTACCCAAACTTCACTACAAGCACAAGCACAAGTACAAGCACGAGTGCAGTCCAGGAACACGACCAAGCAGGTAAATTGCAGAAGATTGGATTACTTGTAAGTATTATGTTTTTTTGTTTATTGATTTTAAATGATTTTTTACAGATACCATGCTTCCTTGTGAGTTTTGCGAAGAACTGTTTCCCGAAGAGGACCTAATTTTGCATCAGGTTAGAGATTTGATTTGATCCTTTTTAGTTAAAGTGTTGATCAGACTCATGATGACAGAGTTTCGGTTCGTGTCTGCTCATCCCGATATTGGCTGATATGAATTTAGATGAACATTTTTGACAAAGATCCCGGAAATTTATGTTAAATTGTGACTGAGGCATGGTGGGATCTAAACATATTAATGCCTATAAACCAGTCCAAATAATTCCGATGTGGGCAAAGGACTAAATTCACAATAAATGGCCTTAAACAGACTTGCGAGTGTCACATTTTATATGTTTTAAATCTTGAATCACTGGGATAATAAGGTTATATGGAGTTTTTTTGCATATGTTATGGTCACCTGGATGTCATTTTCCCAATGACTGTTGTACTTTCAGCTGTCTGAAAACAAAGTTTTTTACGCAGTGAGGGAGGCCCAGAAACGGGGCTTTATTGAAAAAATATTTTCATTATTGATAAATCTGCTGAATTCTTTGTGTGGCATTTTAGCATAAAAAAGTACTTTAAATAAATTCCGAAGGAAAAAATATTATCTGTCCGTCAGGTAGTGAACATCTTTAGTCCGGTAACCAATGGACTTTCTGGGCAGAGTAAATATCCTGTTATCAATGATGCACTAACATCGTAATCTAACGCTAGTTCTCCTTTTTGAGAATGTATGTCTATATTCAAGTAAAACACTTTGTGTTAGTAGCAAAACCTACACAGCTGATACACTCTCCTACGCATCACTGGAGAAAAGGAGGGCAGACAGTTTTGTAATTCCAGGTCAGATCTGTATGTATGATGTAAAAATACAACCAGAACCTGACAGACCTGTCAGATATAACCAGACCCTGCTCATTCTGCATGAAATGCCTAACGTGATTCCAATCCCCACTATCAGTTCAAAGTTACCTTACAATTGCTGTGACTTTGTTGTTGTGCATTATGCTTTTCTTCTGAAACCTGCCTATGGGATCTCTCACTTCCAATTAGAATTGAGAAATAAATCTGTGTATGCACAAATCGAATCGGTATAAAAGTCTTAGATCCAGTCAGAGATCACATGGCTTGCAAACCGTACCTTTATGTCTGTTGTGTATGACTGTTCACAGTGCAGTTTCAGCCTTATAGTTTGAACAACAGGCCTTCATCTCCATCTCCACCAGCATGAATATTTTCTCAGATTTTGGCAGCTGACCTTTTCTTCTCTTTGTTTCAGACTGGATGCAGCCCTGCTTCCGCCTTTGCATCTTACAGCAAGCAGCCCTTGTCTCCACCTAAAGAAGACCGGATGAGCAGGAATGCCCCAGGGCTGATGCACAACATCCCTGACACACTCGCTTCAAACATCCCCACTTTCCATCGGTCAGTGTCCCCGGCATCCTACAGTCCTCCAGCCAGTCCTCTAGAGGGCGATGTGGTCATTCCATGTGAATTCTGTGGCATTGCTCTGGAGGAGGCTGTCGTCTTTCACCACCAGGTATGTCAGTAATCAAGTGAAATAGCCTAAAACTATTGAAATGTCACAAGTCAGGGAGAAGTACTTTATTTAGTTGCCCTGAGGAAAGGAATGTATTTTGTTCATGACTGGGGGGAAAATAAATCAACAGTACTTTAATTGCCTAATGAGCGATTTATTCTGTGTTCTTTATATCTAGGACAAGTGTGATATGCGTCCTCAGACAGCCCACCCACTGAATAATCTAACAAAAGCACCCTTCAAAAAACCACTGAGCCCTACCAAAGACGCCTTTGGTCAGATGTCTTCCGACTTTCAAAGGAGAATGAATCCCCAAGGTATTGTATGGAATTTACTTATATTACAAAATATTACAAAAAACTTGTACAAATGTGTTAACAGAAAAAGTATTTAGTATTCAATTCCACTCATGACATGAAAATACCACAATCAACATCTCTTTGTTAAAGGAGACATGCCATGCTCATTTTTAGGTTCCCACTTATATGTTTAGTTTTTAAACATCTGAAACACTCCTCCAGAAGCTCTGACTGGCTTGTGAGAAAGAATATGAAGCACCTTTGCAAAGGTAGTTCTCAAGCTCTGGGTGCGAAATTTTGTTCTCAGTATATTCTAATAAGTCTGTACGTGACAGAAGAAGGAAAGCCAAACCTGAATGGCTTGTTGAATCACAGGTTTTCTGATTTAAGGCAGCCCCACAAACAAACTGAATGTCTTATTTCACAGTTTGTGGGTTGGTAGGCACTCTAGAGACGCACATGTCGGTGCGCAAGCACTAAAAAAAGAAATGGTGTTGTCATGATACGTCTCATTTAACAAACAATACATGTGCAGAGCTAGTTTGGGCGGCTATTGTCTTCGGAGGTTTCGTTTTTGTGTCTAGGGTTCAATTGGGTTTAATGACACGCATTGTGTGTGTCCTGTTCCACAAATAGCCGACTTCTCGGATGTGAACTTTGGATGCGACAGAGAGACACCAGGCCTAAACCCAATGGACTGGCAGAGAGGTTACATTGGACTACCGAGTCAAAGGAAGACGTCCAACTGCGACGCTTCTGTAAAAAACCGACCTCAGCCGGGCATGGAAGCAGAGGGAGCTCATTCATCTTTCTGTGACACTGAGACGTCTGGCTCGACATCTCTAAAGGGGTAAAAGCAGTTGTCAAGTTGCTGGCGTCTCATTTCGTGATTTGATTTGAATCATTTTAGCTCTACTATGATTTGTGCCTTACTGTTATTAATATTCTGATTTTTATGTGTTTTGTCCACCAGAGTACATCTACCAGAAAATAAAGAAGGGAAAGGAAACAGAAGAAATTCATTGACAAAGGTACGCCTCAAGTTTCTTTTGAAAAACAAAACATTATTCTGTAGAGTTGATTTTTGTTTGTACCTTGAGAGTGACCGTACCTTCACTAAGATTATTCAGGCTTGACTCCTGCGAGCTTTAGTTGGTCCACGTTTGTAAAGCACTTTGTAACGGTAGTTTTTATACCGTGGGAGAGAAACATTTTAACACTTAAATCATTACATTTCATCAGAAGAAGATTAATTAAATTAATTTGAGCAAACCACAAGGGTAAATAAAATGTATTCATACATTTATTTCCATGAGAAATAGAACAGTTTTGCTGTAATGTAAATGGTTGCGCTGCTGCCCGGTCATTTAAGGGCTTGTATTGGAGAAAGTTAGAATTTCTGTAATATTGTTCTCACAGACTAATGAAAGTATCACTGTGTAAAGTCTGCTTAATTGTGGATTTTCCCTATTTAAGGCCACTCAACACATTTTTCCATTGTATTGTTTTCCATTTGCAGTTGCCCAAGAGGCAGAATGAAGAGCAGCAGGAAGAGTGAGAGCTTGTGGAGAAAAACTAAAACCAAATCTCCTGCTCGGCTTTCATTTATCTTCTTGCACACTTATGAAAACAAAACATATACCTATCTGATAAGTGCCTGTTTGAGTATTAGTTATCTTGCAGTTTATATTTTAATGAGTTTTACTATTAAAGTCCAAGTAATTTGGTTTATTAAATACATATTCTGCTTTACTTCAAGATTTTTTTCAAATGTTTGTATGTCTAACATCCAGCCTTAAAAGCTGAATTTGATTTAGATTTTTTTTTTAAACTGTAAAAGTCGTGTCCTTGCTCATTTGGGAACATTGAGAACATCAGACACATGACTTTGTCGGTATGCATTTGTCTAACTTAATCTCCACCTTGTTTCGTCAGCCAAGGACATTTTGTTTTCACCCCTGTTTGCCAGTTCTTTCAGGGTCTGTCAGTGTTCCTGTTGGTTTCTGAATCTTTATGTAACCTAAAGCACTTTGATAGATTATTTTGTTAAAAAAGGGCTTAAGGAACAGATTTGATAAATGTATGCATCTTTGACCATAAAAAAAGAACCCTGTATAATTGAACATTTGTCTTTTTATACTGTTGATCATTTGTCTTTAATACTCTTCAGTAATATTTTGTTTTGTTTTTTAATCATAACTGTAGAACTATATATGTGGTGTTACGATGAGGTGGCTTTTGAAGCAGTGTCTCCTGTCCAATCTCCTTTTGAAGTAGTATGAAACATGTTGTGTGCAGCACCTCTGCATAGGATTTAAGATTGATAAGATGTATTTTCTGTGTAACATAGGGTCCACTTCAGCAATACATATAAGATAGACACCCTTGTGCCACAGATGTTTGAGACCTTGTAACTAAAGACAGACCCAGAGTGTTTTCAACATCTGATAATCAACCTCAAGTATTGAGGAGCAAGTAATCAGTGCAATCTCCTGCTGTGGTGTTTTGGTTTGACTGTGGGCTCTCACGCCACATGGCTGACTATTTCTTATTAAGAACAACTGTCTTGATGCTCTTTGTCTTGTGTGGCTATTAAATGTTTGATGAGAAGATTCATGGCTCCAGCTTGTTTTCTGTCTGTTGTTTCCTACCCCTTTAGACGTTAAGCTCACTTCAGTTTACAAGTCGTGATACCAAGTCTCTGCATAGAAGTAAAGCAGTTTTATTCCCGTCATGTCTGGTGCCGCTTGTGAGAGGGGAGAAGAGCCACAGAGGAGCAGAAAGAGCTCTGACAACAATGCTGCTATTTCTAATGTATGTGATGTGGAAATTGGGACTTTTTTACTCACATAGGATCAAGTATATCTTTGTTGTGGTAATACTGAATTTCAACAAGATTGGAATAAACCAGAATCTTAAAGCTCTGTTGAAATGTGAAAAAATGGCTTATATTTATTTTATAGCCAATTTTTTTGGGGCCAATAAATAGGTGTTGTCTGAGAAGGGGAACAATGGAAATGCAATTAGCAGCAATGTATTTTAAAGTAGTAGTTATCTAAAGTAGTTCACAACATCTTGTAAAACCTAAATCACCAATGCTGTTGCCTTTAGTAAGTCTTCAGCAGTCATTTTGAATACTTTGAGGACAATACAATAACAGTATTCAGTATTTCCCCACCAGAAGTTTATTCCTGGCCTATTGGATTTAAACCAGACCTTCTTATAAGGAGATGAAGTGCTGTTGCGTTGTTTACCAGGTTCATCATTTCCTTATAGTTTTCTAGGACGTTTCCCAGAACGAATCTGGTATTAATTATAGGGAAATTAGAGACATTTTCAGACTGTTGTGTTGAGTTTATAAGCAGTTGTTCATTTCCAGGGGAATTTACTGAGAAAAAAAAAATCTGTATTTCAAAAACACATCCACGAACAATGAAAACTACATTTAGAGAGGTAACTACGGAATGTAAATACACTGGATGGCTATTGGTGAAAAATGTCAAACAATGTATAGACTTTTACGAAAATGTTCAGAATGATAATGTTTTTAAGTGTTTCCACACGCTGGCCTTCGGTGGCACTAATCACCCCCCATACAGGACGCTGTTTCCCGGCTTTGAATGAGCGCCGGGAGAAGCCGGCGACACGGAGGGGCGGGGCTTACACCTTTCAGTGGGAATCCTCGGTTCAAAAAGCTGCCAACGTCTCCTCGTGAGAGTGTGTGTGTGGACCGCTTTCTGCTTTCAGGACTACTCGACGGAGACGAGAAAACAAGACCGAATTATGCTCTCCGTCAGCGGGACACGGGTTTACTTTCGTTAAAGGAGATATTTGTTTTTAACTGCGCCGACTTTTGGGACACATTTCAGACAGAGAAGCAGCAACAAGTCGCGCAGGTGGCAGACACACGCTGACCGATCCACCGACACTCGCTACCCCATACCTCCTGTTTTCACCTGAGTGCGACGAGGAAGACCAAGATGTCCGTGGAGAGTTACTCGGCGCTGGATGAGTCGTCTCTCCGAGCCCTGGTGAGTGGATGAGATGCTCATATAAGGTGACCTCTGAGGGGACCCTGCTACTTCTCAAGTGACCTCTGAGGGGGTCCCCCTACCTCTCAGGTGACCTCTGAGGGGGTCCACCTACCTCTCAGGTGACCCTGCTACCTGCCCATCGAGGGAAAGACAGGGCTGAGGTCCATACAGCACACCTACATACTTTGCAAACATCACATTAAGTTGTTCCAGGCTGTAGGTTCCTTCAAAGGAACATGCATTTTTCATAATTATAGTTCTGTTACCTAACTTTACATATTGTAGTGCAACATAACAACTGCATTTAAGGGGCAATCCACATGCAAATTTCATTTATTCACTTCTGATAATCTTGACATGGTCTGCACACGTAAAGTGCTTTTTGTTGCACTGTGTGCTAACTTAGCGTCAGTATCCTTTACATCATGGCCATTAATTGCACAAAGAAAGACATTTGATCTCCTTGGGTTTAGGATATTCTAATAGGCATTTTCAACATTAATTTTGACACTTCATAGAATAAATAATTAATATATTTCGAAAATAAAAAGCGGATGAATACAATTGTCAGTTGCAGATTTAATTCAGTGTGTCTGACTGTACAAAGTCAGTTGGCTGGCTGGTGAGTTTCAGTGTGTTATTGCAGCTGTTGCTCTGACAGAGACAAAAATGTGGTGTAAATCCATAACTTGATTCGTGAAATTGCCAACCATAATGGTAATCAACAATTTATATCATTCTCAATTCATATCATTTTAAATGTAAAATCTCTCATGTCTGTACCATGTATGAATCAAATAATTCATTTTGGATGGATCCATGAAGAAAACAATAGCGGGTAAACCTTGATTTACGATGACGCATATCAGATATACCATCATGACAAGATGGTGTAAGAAAGTCGTATTCATGTCACTTGTAGGTGAGTCACAATGATAAACTATGTGTTGAGCATTAGTCTAGACTCTCGACGGTATGCCGGTAAGCGTGAGCAATAAATGGGTATTGATATTAAAGTAAAGAGAAACGTAAAAAGAGTGACTTCCTGGTTCACAGTCCCATTAGTCATCAATATTTCCTGAGGCAGAGGAAGGTGAGACACCATTCTGTCTGAAACGTATCAGGACACCTGCAACACACACATACACACACACACACGCACACACACACACACTTTTACAAGGATGCATGAGTCAGCCTGTTCAGACATAGTTACACAGGGTTTGTCTGAATCACAGTTCCACATACGCAACACTTGTACCTTAAACATCTGTCCTCATGTGTGTTTTTTGTTGTGGTATGTTGTTGTTTACCACATGTAGGATTTGAATTACACTATTTCATTTTACCTCTATCTTTACCAGTTGTTTTCCCAAGACTGTGTACGGTAAGAATAGTCCTTCTCAGAAAACCATTTTGATTTCTGTCCTTGTCGATCAGTAAACCTGACAAGAAAAGGCTGTTGACTTTGGAACAAGGCTTGGGAGAAACGTTATATTTTGTTTTATTTAATCATTATTTTCCCCGAAGTCTGGCCAAGAGCTTTCTCCTCATAAATCACTTAAAGTTCAGACTTTTATCACAAGGGACATTATTATAATAGTGGGAGAACAGAAGTATTTAAAGGAAATACTATTTTCCTTCAGCATGATTATTTCTTTTCAACTTATTGGTTGCTTTGATCTTTCATTACTGAGTGTATTCATAGAAGAGCAAAGCAGGAAAGAAGGAGTTGTAATGAATATAAAAGACTCAAAATGTTCACTCTATATTTTTGAAGTAAAAAAGAATGGGGACATCTCAAGCTGGCGGGCCCTCTTTTAGTTTTGCTGTACTGTGTTGTAATTTCTATCTCATTTAAGTGAGCTTCAGATGTGCAGGTGTATGTGACAGACGGATTTTACTTCGCATGAAATAATCATAACAAAATGTGTCTTTGTCTGAATCTTCTTGTGTGGCCTCTGTACGCTGCGGGAGCTCGTTGTGAAAACGCAGGCTCTGCTTCAGGAAGCTGCAGCAGCAGGATTAAAATGCGTATTATGCAGATGTTCGAATTCATTGGGTTCATCTTCATGTGACGCTAACAGTCAACCTGCCACTGAGCCACATCTCTCCTTGGCCCTGGATTCATGGAGCAGAGCGTTTTCCCTCCCTCACACGGGACTGACAACCCGCTACGAGGTCATAGAGATCCCACATGTTCACTGATGATGGTTGCCGTGACTCGAGTGTCAGAGTTTTCCACAGTGAACTCAGAGAAAGCAAACTGGGATTAAACTTGCGACTCGGAGAAGTTCATCTGAGGATGTGAGGGAATTTAGATTGAGCTCCACAGAGACATAAATGGAGCCTTTTGTGTTAAGTTTTTCAATATAAAACAAACCCCATTTTCAAAATAAAACCCCATTCTGTGGTGTTTTTATATTCAGGAATTGTTGAGGAGTTTGTAAATTTGGAATAGTTTTTTTTCCAGGACGCTAGTAAAAGATGATGGACACTCGGAGATGCCCAGGCTTAATTAAACTTGTAAAGCCGGGTTGAGGATCTTCTATGAAACAACAGTTGGATAACGAACACGAACACCAGGCTTGTGTTGAATTTAATGAGCTAAACAGTCAGAAGGTCATATGGCGGCCTCTAGAAACTCCAGTAATCCCTTCTCTACACGTCTATTCAAACCTGGGGTGCCTTTTTATATTGCTCATTTAATCCCCTCCGTAGCAACCAGGAAAAGCAGTTTTCTTTTCTCTTGGCCGCCACAATTTTTTTATACATCACCCGAAATAATCAGTTGGTGTCCCAGTTTCTTTTAGAGATGATGTTTGTTGCGGGTCATCTGTCTGAATGGTACTTAAGCTCTGTGGACACAAAAAGATAAAAGCTGCTGAGGCCAGTTGGAGAACAGCTCTTTCCAGCCAAACCACTCCTGCCACTTAAAAGTAGATTTGGCTGATTACCAGCCCGGGAGGTGATGACACCTGATAATTCAGGTGCTAACGTCCTGATTCTGTGTGGCAATAGTTTCCTGTGTGTGTGTGACAAACTTGCAGGTGTGTGTTGTTGTTGTTGTGGCTTCGTACACCTGCCCACTGAGCTCAGACTACGGTTTGACTTTGAGCGCCTGTCAGCCACATCATGATGTCCCTTCTAATTACCCCTGAAACTTTTCTATCTGCACTGACAAGTCCATAAAGCTCTCAAATGTCAATGTACATGCATGCCACGGTATTGTCTTTTACAGTTTAGTGATCATTTTAATGTACAAGTCTGCGTTTTCATTTTTAATTGACGTGACCGCAGGAGACCTTTTATGTCCGCGGCGCCTGCTGGGCTGATTTCACATGCTGGATGTCTCGCACATGATTTGCAACTCGTCTTGCCAGGCCTGTGACCGTCCTTCTCCCTGGTGAGCGAGAGGCATTCACGAATGTTTAAAAAAAGGGCAATTTCTCTCTGTGGTCCGGCCTCTGTGATATATTGGACCCCCGGGGCTTCGTTTTATGGCTCTCTGGACCTTTTGTGCATTGACAAGGGCTCAACGGTTACAGTCGGAGAGGAAGAATGGATTTGTTTTGTGGACTCTCAGGTTCTCTTCGCCCCCCGGGGACATGGTCCAAAATGTCAGACTCATCATCAGGAACAAATAAATCGGAAAAATTATGGTCCATTATTATATAACCGTCGTCTGGGAAACATTCCGATATGTGCAGTTTTTTTTATTTTTTTATATTGTCACTTACACTTTAAGCAAACATTGTCAGGGGATGTAGTTTGATCATGTCTTCTGTCTTCAGCTTTTTAACTGGCAACCATCATTATAATCTAATTATAAAAAATACAATTGTAACAGGCCATTACATGAAAGAAATGACTTGAATTGTGGAAGCATGATTTGGCAAGACCTGAGCCTCGCTAACAATCATGAAAAGGTTTTCCAGCCTACAAAGGGGCTGCAGGGATACAAGTTGCTGCATGCAACCGATCTTCCTTTTTATAACGGCTTCCAAAAGAAAAGAGTGAAGAGTTTTATGCTCAAGACCATTGACGACATCTGCTGCTTCTGGCTTTAGGTTGGCAGTTGGTGAACTGCCCTCGACCTCCAGTAAATTTTTACGGGGTGTTTTTGTGAAAGTGTTTCTCTCCCCCAAAAACTACAAGCATAGCCTTCACAGTGCACGCCTGTGTATTTCCTCTTCTAAGCCTGTCACCGTTCTCACAGGTATTTACACCATTAATATTTCCACAAAGCATTTCCTATTGGGTTTCAAAGGTGTCAGTGAGTATAGGCAATGAAGAAATGAGCTGTGAACAGTTCCCAGTGCGGGGAAATGTGTCTTTCTGATCTGACACAGTCCGAGCTATCTGCACTGCTGCATTGACAGCACCGGAGAGGCAGCAACAAGAGCAGCTACGCTCCAGCCCGCAGGCCTCTGACGGTCAATATCCAAACCCACAGCCAGGCAACAGAGAGATAAGGAGTCGCTTGTTTGTTTGATAAAGCAGGAAACCTCTGTTACTGGATACTGCTTTAAATAGCCAGCCACTTTGGCTCTGAAGGGATGAGAAGAGAAGCGGGGACTTTCTGAGGATGCGCGTGTGAACGTCTATTCTTGGTCTGTGGCCTTTAAGTGGTTTGTTATTCTGGAACAATAATTCTGAGTAAGTGGAGCACGCGTTCAGACGTTGCTCCAGATTTATAGTTAAAACTGAGTTCAGCCCGTCGTATGTCCTTATTGAAGAGGATAGTTGTTACTGTTTTGTCATTTTTGAGTGGAGACATTGGAAACATAAGCTCATCAATCAACAGGCACAGTTTTGTCTTTTAATAAAAGAATGATCTGGCAGTTTAACACACACAACGTGCACCATACTGCTTGTGCTGAATTAACCAGTTCAAATTTAAAATATCTAAATTAATTTAATTGAACAAATGTGCTAACACTGCTTCTGGCCAATTAGATGCTCATTTCCCTGCAGTTTTATGGAAATGAATCACTAATAAGATTATTAAGATGACCACTTACAAAGGTATCATTTTAAGGATGCTTAAAAATAATGCCGTGCAGCTTAGTTTACCACCTCTGACTGTTGATCAGTGGAATAGCGTGACACAGGTGGCAAGATGTGACTTGCAACCCCCCTACCTCAAGCAACCTGTGGTTACTGACGGCGGCCGGAGATCACAGCTTGGCAAATGGACGGTCGGACCAATTTCTGTAAGCATCAGATATGAGACGGACTCTGCTGTCAAAGCTGCTCTGGTGTTTTTGTCTGTGTGTGTGTGTGAACTAAGTGATCCAGCAGAGAGAGTTTATATCACCGAGCTCCATCTGTCTGGATCGCCATTATGCCAAATGGAAAAGGTCTGGGTAAGCGATTGTAGGGGTCTCCTTCACTGCTATCAGGCGTCTCTGGCTCGGGGCGTCCCTGCTCGAGTTGAAATGCTTGAGAAGTTTTTTTGTTTTTGTTTTGGTGATAAATGTTCACATAAAGTGCTGCTTAAATTATTTCCCAGGTGTTTTAGACTCTGAAGAAACACTTTCCAGATGTGTACAATTTACTTCATGGCTGCTGTTTCAGTGGTCTTTATCTATAATGTCCCGATACAAGCAGGCTTTCTCACTCATCAAATTGTAGAGGATTGAAGATTATGTGTTTGATCTGTGCATAATGAATGTCACTTTAACATAATACTAGCTTAATGTCCACTTTAGATTAAATAAGGAAGCTTTTTCTATCAGGGGAAGAGAACATTGTGACTCACTTAATTACAGAGATGCTAGTAAAACCCCTTTAATGTTCAGCAACCATTTGCTTTTCCTAAACACAGAGTCTCACTTTCCAGGTGCCGTAGCATGGCTTCGGTGCTGGTTCAGCAGTCTTTGGCTTTACATTAGATTAAAGGTGTGGCTGTTTTTATTAAGAGAAAAAAAAGCATGCATACACGAAACTGCATGCAGCACTCTGCAGGATCCGAAAGGTTTTACATACGGAATTAAAGTAGTAAAAAATATGCATGTATCACATTTCACAAGTTTAGGAGAGGATTGGGCTTTTAACATCAAGAAGATGAAAACGGGAGAGAAGTGTAGAAACACTTTGGTTTGTCCTTTCTAAATTGATTCCCTCAGGAAAGAGCCATTTCCTGAGCTCTACGAGAAATCGTCCAGCGGATGTTGATGTTTTGCTTTTCGGACCACTGTTGTAAATGTTGTGGGTATACTTGAGATAATAGCAGCTGATCTGTTAACTTTTGTTTGGTTTTGTCTATCCATCACACTCCTGTTGTTTTAGGTACTGTGCAGTTTCAGAGTCAGGATGGCGGCTCCCATGGATCTATCAGAACAAACTGTTTGTGCTCTGAAGCCTCCCAAAGTGGTCTATACACCCACTCTGTTTCCTCTTGTGGGACGTCCCTCTCTCCTGGCTCTTTCCCCCATTTAACCAAAACAGACAGTCATGCACTGCTTTGGTTCAACCGGTGATGTCTCACATTCAGAGAAGATTCATCATGCTCTTGCTCTTGCCGTGACGTGGATCTACTCAGTCAAAGCTTGCAGAAGTTCTGGATCCAATGCAGTCTCTCTTATCCATTTATTTATGAAGGTTCTGCTGAAATCTGTTGAACTGTATCAGATATTTTGCTAATGAGGGACTAAAAATAGGGTTTCCTATGTAAAGGTATGATGAGTATGTTAAACAAAGAAGCTGTGAAGAAACTATCTTTCTTTGCGGGAAAAACTGGTACCAGAACCAATCAAAACTGTGCTTATATAGCGTTTTTCTAGTCTTCCGAACACTTAAAGTTTTTAACACTACATGCCATTATTCCCACCCATTCATACACTGAGCGTTATTCCATCTGCCCATCAGGAACCATTCATACTCATTTACGCACTTCAGGAACAGCTTGTGGCGGCAGATCAGGGTCTAAGTATCTTTCCCAAAGACACATCGACATGAGCCAGTTTGTAGCAGAATAATAAGACTAAAGATTAAACTCTTTTGATGAGGCTAGCTCCCAAGAGTTGTCCCGACCAGTCTGCAACTGACCTCTGTGACCGGACCTGCAGATCTGAGGCGAGAAACTTTCAGGTTGGACTGTATGTGTGGCGCAGACGGCTGACATGAGCCAACACGGAGACCAGATAACGAGCCCGGTTTAAATATTTGCTACTGTGGATGATTACAAGATAGATTAGTTAGATATGCAGCAATGCTACACGTTTGGAAATGACTTTGAAGTCCTCAGAACTTGAAAGGTCAATATTTTGCAGTTGACCACGTGTGCACAATAATGTGTGTGCTTATTAATCCATAAGCTCGTGGGGTCAACTGCACTAATGTAAGACTCTACTTCAAGCACGAGTCTGTAACATGCACAACACGTGTGAGTTCAGAGCGGTCTTCAGTGCATCGTTACAAAACATAGTGGATGCCCGTACCCCCCTCTGACCCACATGCATTCCACCATGCGTCCGTTCTTTATGCCTGCTACCTCATGTGTGAAGGGGACACAGTTTTCCCAGGTCTGCTCTGGACGTCTGTCCTGCCGCCCGGTTATTAATAAAGGTTACGCCTCCTCACACACGTGTAGCTGCACTCACAAAGAGCATATTGCCACATGTGCAGTAATCTCTCTTTTCCCCTGGCTTGTTTATTCCCCTCTTTTTCTTTGAGACAATGAAGGCTCAGTGTGCACCGTAGTAAAATGAGTTTTAACTTTGAATCTGATTAGTTTTTTTGTCTATTTTTCATCATAGAGGTGACTGAAACTCCCTTTTCTGAGAAATCCATGAGTCTCACACCTTGCAGGTCTCATGTGTCCTCGTTAATTTTAAATTTTTGTTGTATATTGGCCTTCTGTCTGTCCGTCTGTCTGTATGGTTTTCGAGGCAGTGAGACATGATTTATACGCTTTCACCTGGTTCAGGTTGGAGTTTTGCCTCAAAGCACGGCATTCCAGGGTGACTTTTCTCACCCTTATGATCTTTCTTGATTGTTTATTTGTGCCTCCAATGTGTGTACCAGTCTGGCTTCCTCTGTGGCAGCTGGTAATCCACTTCAGCTCTGCTAGGAGTGTCCCGTCTGTCCTTATAAGGGCAAACTCACTTGTGGGCTTGACATAAGTGAGTTGAAAGCAATGATCCGATCGGCTCCCTGCTGCACTCTAACTTTGTGGCTGCTCTGGAAATTATTACTATATCCCTTATTTAATGCACAAACACACAGACGCACAAACCTACATTTCACTCATACCAATGCACAAGATCTCACACGCCTGCAGATTGTATACATACCCCTTTTGTGTACGTCCTCGTCTAGTCTACGTCCTCGTCTACGTCCTCGTCTACGTCCTCGTCTAGTCTACGTCCTCGTCCACGTCTACGTCTACGTCCTCTTCTCGTCTACGTCCTTGTTTACGTCCTCGTCTACGTCCTCGTCCTCTTCTCGTCTACGTCCTCTTCTCGTTTACGTCTACGTCCTCGTCTACGTCCTCGTCTAGTCTACGTCCTCGTCTACGTCCTTGTCCGCGTCTCCGTCCTCGTCTCCGTCCTCTTCTCGCCTCCGTCCTCTTCTCGTCTCCGTCCTCTTCTCGTCTACGTCCTCGTCTCCTCTACGTCCTCGTCTCCGTCCTCGTCTCCGTCCTCTTCTCGTCTCCGTCCTCGTCTCCGTCCTCGTCTCCGTCCTCTTCTCGTCTACGTCCTCGTCTACGTCCTCTTCTCGTCTACGTCCTCGTCATCGTTCTTGTCTACATCCTCTTCTCGTCTACGTCCTTGTTTACGTCCTCGTCTACGTCCTCGTCTACGTCCTCTTCTCGTCTACGTCCTCTTCTCGTTTACGTACTCGTCTCGTCTACGTCCTCGTCTCGTCTACGTCCTCGTCTACGTACTCTTCTTCGTCCTCGTCTACGTCCTCGTCTACATCCTCGTCTACGTCCTCTTCTCGTCTACGTCCTGGTCTACGTCCTGGTCTACGTCATTGTCTACGTCTACGTCCTCGTCTCGTCTACGTCCTCTTCTCGTCTACGTCCTCTTCTCGTCTACGTCCTTGTCTACGTCCTTGTCTACGTCCTCGTCTACGTCCTCGTCTACATCCTCTTCTCGTCTACGTCCTCGTCTACGTCCTCTTCTCGTCTACGTCATCGTCTACGTCCTCGTCTACGTCCTCGTCTACATCCTCTTCTCGTCTACGTCCTCGTCTACGTCCTCGTCTACGTCCTCGTCTACATCCTCTTCTCGTCTCCGTCCTCGTCTCCGTCCTCGTCTCCGTCCTCGTCTATGTCCTCGTCTACGTCCTCTTCTCGTCTATGTCTTCGTCTACGTCCTCGTCTATGTCCTCGTCTACGTCCTCTTCTCGTCTACGTCATCAGGGAATTTGCTCGAAGTCATAGCTCAAGAAGTAGAAAGTGTTGAGCACAAAACAGCATTTTGAGATGCCTTGCACACCCACTGGGTGTCAAAAGGTTAGGTCTCGGCCTGAGGTCGTTGTGCTCCCAGACAGGGCTGGTTGTGTGTGAGAGTGTGGAGGTAGATGTTGTCCACACACCAGGCTGTGATGTTTGACCTGACCTTTTGTAAACGCGCAACACAACTGGCGAGACACGCATAGCATGTTGAGCTGGCTGTTTAAAATGGCGATACTCGTGTTGCAAGTGAACTTTTGTATTTATACCACAACGATACCTTTTTGTCACCTTTCTTTTCTTGTTTCTTTCATTTCTCTACAAAATGCACTCCGCTGTAGAATAAATACGGTCTGAAATTATAGCAATACAGAATTATTATGTAAAAATACAAAGTAAAATTACGACCCAAAAATATGCACTATTTAGTAAATAAAAAGGAAATCTGACCAGGCTCTCAGTACCAACTTTGTCCAAAAAGTAAACCCATCTCTAAATAGTACTTAAAGTAACACGTGTTACCATACAGCCCTGTGTACTGACACAGCCTATGGCTCAGTTGCGATGGATACTCATTCTAATGAATGAAAAGGGGTGTAATTAAGACAAAGCTCAACTTGTACAACGTTTTCTTTCCATTCGCACAGTGATTTAGTCGAGTGGTCTCGTCACTTCCGCAAGTTTAATGTAATCCTGCTGCAGAGCTGCACCCACAGGTCGTTGTTACAACATGTGCCTTTAGATCAGAGCCATTCATTTCAGCACAGTATATTTTAACTACCTGTGGAACCTTGACTTCTTGCCATATTTCACCACTTCTGAGGCGGTTTCCATGTGTGGCACAATACATTTAACTGACCACACAAACTTAAAAATCCTCCTTGAATCTGATTCGTTCATGCGCAGCAGACGAGTTCAGAGGGTGCCGCTGTCCTCAGGAGTGTGTCACCAGCTGGTCGGGATTACTGCTAAACCATGAACTCTGTAATTGGATGTGATTGATTGAGTTGCGTCACTCGAGTGTCTTTGGATTTAAGTTTGAGGTTTTGACTCTATAGAAAGTTGTGCAGGAAGTGAGTCAAAGCAACCAACAGCATAAGCCTTAGCAGGCCTGCTTGTAAAACATGAAGCATTTCTTTGTGTTTTGCTCCCCACCACAGTACGATTCCTACCAAATAAGGTAATCCTTTTCTGGTTTTTACATCGGTGAGTAAAAAAAAAAGAGTTGGGAAGACACATCAGTAAGCATTGCTTTGAAGAGGTTGCCAATTTGTGTCTCCAGAATTGTCTTCGCTCTCCTTCCTCCTGGTGTAATCACTGTGTTATCACCGGGTGGTCACAAGTGGGACCGCAGCTTCCTCTGACCCAGTGATGGGTTTTCGGTTAACACAGCAGACCAGACTGTCACAAGATGCTCCCCCTCGCCATCGTAAAAGGTGCCGACAGCTCGGCGTCGGCATCGTTTTCGGTAAAACATATTTGTGAGTGTGACCTATTTGTTGTCCGTTATTTCTGACTCGTACGTCTGTTAGCCATAGAGGCCTGAAGAAAAGCTGTCTGTCTCGGTATGACGGCTGCTCCCTGGGTCACACTGTTGATGTTGTTTTGAGCCACATTGACGGTTGGTTTGTGGCTTGGATTGAAAAAGCCTTTGGGGTGTGAGGGGCTGTCTCTGTGGAACTGACACAGTTGACTCTGTGTAAAGACCTCTGTCATGTGGAGGTTTTGTCAAACGGACTCTGTTTTCCCACACGAGTGTGTGTGTTTCCGTCTCTGTTACTTTCAACGGTCACTTTGTTTTCCTTGGCAGTCTCCCAAGTTCAAGGTGTGTTTTATTTACTCGGGTTACGCCCACTCGTCACCTTCCTGTGCAGGGAAGTTATCGGTCGCCTTTTCAAACGAATGAAGGGAAAGTCCGTTGCAGCTGCTGGATTTGTGCCAGTTCAACCAATGCAAACTGACTTGACATGCAGCCGTCTGATTGGTCCATTCAAAACTTCGCGTGTTGGAAAAGTTAAAGTTCTGACGTGGACATGTATGTTTTTTTTTCTTCATCTCCCCCTTTTATCACATCACGGTGCTTGTACGTTTAAAAGATTACTGTAACTGATGTGGGCAGTTCTGCAGTCTATCACATGCTCTGAGTTTAGGAGTCTTTGTCTGTTAAGCATTTTTCTCGAGTCATTATGTTTGAACTGCCATGCATAGAACAAAGTCCAAAAAGGAAGCCTGTCTTTTGTTTTTTTTTAGAGTAGAGGCCCCAGAATGAGCCTGTTCTGTTACATCTCAATAATGAATTAATGAATCAGTCAGTCCAAAAACTTGGCTGCTCACTGGCTGTATAATCACATCATGACATCCATTCAGCACTACGCTTGACAGTGTGTTAACAGACAGCTCCCATTAGGTGTGTGTGTGTGTGTGTGTGTGTGTGTGTGTGTGTGTGTGTGTGTGTGTGTGTGTGTGTGTGTGTGCGTGGAAGGGGGGGGGGGGGGGCGGAATTGACCAAGTGCGTTCCTATTTCCTCTCTTGAAACTCTGACGCTTCTGGTTATGGCATCATCTCTCTGCTGGGTCAGAGCCAAACACCCAAACCCAGTTCCTGATCGTCACATTTCGCCGCCATCTCTTTCCTGGTGAGTCAGCAGGAATGTGAGGAATGACCTGAACGAGGTCTGGCCCTTTCCCACCCTGCACTCATCTGCCCATTTTTAGGCATACCCAAGTCCAGCTTCTCTCACATTTTGCTCTTTTTCACTTTGTCCTTTCTCGCTCTTTACCATCTTATTCCCCTTATACTTCCTTGTAGCTTTCTTCTGAGCACTTTCTCCTCTCTTACCTATAATTTTCAGATAGCTCAGCACTTTACATTCTCACAAATTACAGTACATAGGAGAGCCCCTCCGAGCTAGTGCTGCTTGGGCTGCATATTTTGTCAAACCACAGCGAAACCTCAAACCACCGGTCCTCTTCATCCTCTCTACTCTTCCCCCCCCCCCCCCCCCCTCTCCCCTCCAGCTCTCTTCCTTCTCCAGGCTCAGCAGGGGGAAGCACATTTACACACCAACCCCCTTCTCAACCCACCGGGGTGCAAAGCTTAGCTTAACAACCACATCCAACTCCCCTCTTGTAGAAACCAGTTGGCATACAAAGGTTTGTGTCTTTTCTCTGCAGGGTTTAACTGGTGCAGCAGTAAGCCTTGAAGTGTGTGTTTGTGCGTGAAGTGTATCAGAAAAGCCTGCCAGAGGAGCAGGAGCTGCACTTCTCTGCATGTGTTGACAGGTTCCCGCTGTCGAGAGCCGTGTCTCATATGACAGGAGAGGGCTCCCTCTACCCTCTTAGGCTGTCGCTAACATGAAAGCATCCAGCGCCTTGACTGGTGTCTCTGTCTGCAGGCGTGTCTTACCACCTTAATTACTCGTCTTTTGCTTGAAAAAAATAAACTCTTTTGACTAATAGCCGCTCAGAGCGATGAAATGGCTCAGTGAGTGTTTTAAGTGAGCCACTTCAACATCCAAGTCTCCGGGGCTTCTGCAGCCAGGCTACTGTTCAACCGAGATGAATTACAGCCTCGGAGGAATACACCTGGTCGATTTAACTGAACACACTCCTTTTCTTATAGTCGAGCACCAGATGTTTCCGAGTCTGTTTCTCATCCTCTGTTGCTCGCTCACGTTGTTCCGTCTTTTTCCATCAGCGAAGTCGGGTGACTTGTCATCACCAATCGATAAGCCGTTCATCGGCCCTGCTGACCCTGTAACTCCCGAGCACTCACGTATACTTAAGCCAGGGCCGTTTAGTCTAATGCTGTCTGGATGTCACACACCTTAATGACGCTTACTTCATGTTTGTTATCTGTCACCTGTGACTGGTTAGTCTGTCGACATTAGCACGACTAATAGTGTGCAGCCGTGCTCGCGCCTCTACGAGGCCAAACGGCATGACTTAAGCTCACGTCGGCAGTCTAACATGCTCACTTATGGCAGTAGTTGTTATATTTCAGTCAACCACCAGACCAACATTTCTATCCTTAGAGCCAAACTGCTGCCACAGCTGAAAATCGCACTTCTTTCGGATACTCCAGCTGGACATCTGTGTGTTCGGGCACAGTGGCTCACAAGCGGCTCCCTCTAGTAAACAAATGCGTTATTGTTTGACAGCGTTAATTACAGAGCGCTACGACTTTGCGCTATGAGCCCTACAGTTCTGCTTACTCACTGCCCTGTATTTACACTGATAACAAGCCTGAGTTGTGCGGCCGAAGCAGTGGATCCTTGTAAAACAGTGTGGCCGTGTCCTGACCATGCTTCTGTGGTGGAGGCTACGCACTCATAGATTCCATGTAAGAGCAACAAGTGTCTAATCATTGCAACCCACATGTTTGGCATCCCGCTGCGTTGGCACGCGTTTAACATTTGTAATTGTCTTCATGCCCTCTTTATGTTTCGCTTATGTTGCACATGCAGCTGGATGGAACCGTGGATCTGGACGAGAGGCGCCTCATCCGCTCAGCCATCCGGGAGTTAAGGAGGAGAGAAATCGAGGACATGGAGGCCGCTCTGGCCAGTAAGAGATTTCGGCCCACACGCCTCAAAGAGCAGGAGGACAAGGAGAACCAGCACAGGTAATACCACGCACACGCATACACATGCATGCATTCACACACATATGCATGTGCGTGCACACAGGCATATACAGACCTGTCCTAATGACAAACTGCACCAGTCCAGGTGAACCGGGGGTGCTAAAGAAAACACTTACAAAACCCAGATGGCGCGTTCCTCAACTCCAGTGGGAAAAGAGAAATGTCTGGAAAAGTCAATTCAGGAAATCATAGGGGACAGAAAACTACAACCACAGTACATTTTCCATTTGCGTATGCACATTTCACAGTAAATACTTTCACTTTTAAAAATGTGTCCTTCTGTCACATTACCTCACATACGAGTCAGATTGAAGTCTCCTCAGGTCATTTGTTTGTCTTTATTGGTTCACTGAGAGCTTTCCCAGAGTTTTTCCACTTTAGGAACACACCATTTGCAGCTTGTGTTATTCAGTTGAGACATGTGGATGGACTGAAAACTCATCTCTAAAAACAACTTTGCCATTTTGTCAATAAATACTCTTTTTGTTTTGCAAACTGAATGATAAACAGGGCACGCAGGTTTAATTATAGACTGTAAACATTGTGAGGAACTTTACTTTAAAGAGGCTTAGTGGACTATAAGTCTTCATCAAACCTTTTTTTACGTTAAAGATATTAGCACATTTTATGGGTGATCACAAAAATAAAGTAAAGCTTTAACGGTCTGAAGGATGAGATGAACTCTGCAGGCCAGGTCGGCTCAGTCTTTTAACAGGTGTTCAGGAATGACTGGTGACTCCTAGACTAGAGCACAGCGAAGATGTAACACTATTGAATTTGAAAAGCACGCACAACCGCATACACAAAGACACACACAAAGAGACGCATATGAAAGTTGCAATTATCCCGCGCCTCTCAGTGCTGGAATGTGAAATATTCCACATTCTTTATTACCAACAACTGGAGGAAAGCACAGATAATGGGAGAACTGGAGGAGGCTATGAGTAATAGAAACCAGCATAAAAGTGAGCAGTGAAATGGAGAAAAATGCAGCTGAAATCAGGGGAGGATGCAAGCCGCCTTTTTTAGGCGCTGTGTGTCACTGCTGTCTGATCTGTTGTCATGAAGAGTATCACTATTTCCATACTCAAACTGTGCGTTATCACAGAGTTGTCTTCTGAGAGGCTTCAGAATAGAGCCATTAAAGCACACACTATGTATGTGTATATTTTAAGATTCTCTGATTTCCCAGTTTGTTTGCTAGCTGCATGAGCACAAGGTAATGGTCCTTCATCATGACCACCATTATAACCGTTTCACCATCTCTCTCTCGCAGATCTGAATGCAACGACAACTTGGACATCCTGTCACGAGAACTACAATCCATCCAGGACATTGATGAGCTCACTAAAATGGTGAGTATTACCGGGCAAAAAAAAAAAATCATAAAAGATGGTGACTCTGCATTCTTGTCCTATTGGAACTGAGATGTTGTGTGTTTGTGTAAAGCTCCGAGCCGCCAGCGAGTACGAGGAGAGGAAGATGATCCGAGCAGCCATCCGACAAGTCCGAGACCAACAGCAGCAAGGTGAGTTGGGTTAAAATGTTGTCGCGCTGTGGCTGGATGTCTGTTAAATATAATACCACATGAAACTCAACTGAGTAGATTAAATGACGCATTTAGTCGCTGCGTTCACTGACGAGTCTGAAAATGGTCCTGGAAAGATTTTAAAGGTCCACAATGTGTGAGTGTGACAGAAACGCTATCAGTCCTGCATGGGTGCTGATGTTGTAACGATCTGATTCAGTCTTGATGAAAGGAACTTGAGGGGAATGTGAATGCATGATTACAGTGCGAGAGATAGCATGCTGTCTGTGGTCGCCATAGTTGCTGTGGCAGATCTACCTATGATGCGAGATCAGATAGTGGATTCCTGTCATTCCTTACCGCTGTCTGGTTTATGTGAGGCCCGTCGCTAAAAAAAACATTGCGAACCAGCCCCCTGATACAGGGCCATGTCAGGACACCTTTGATAGTCCTGTGTCACCTCAGCTTGTGATAGATCTGTGTTTCTCCACATTTTAGGAAATTACCAGATTTGACATCAGAAGGGACAATGAAATCACCTGCTTCATCCTCATTATTGTGCTCTGTTTTTAGGGACTGTGGAGCGGGGTAAAGCTCCGGGTTGCTGTCTCGAGCCTGAAAGTGTGGATCCCCAGAGCAGCGTGGGAACTGAAGTGAGTCCAGAAGAGTTAATAGAACGATTTTTTATTTTATCCTCATGGAGTCTGAATGTCACGTAACAGCTGACGGGTAGATGTCTCTTATCCAATACTCACTCCTGTCAGCTTCCATTTGCAAAAATGAAAGTTGCGGTTGCCGAGTTTGTTTGCCAGTTTGAGGTTCCTCTGCCGCCACAATGAAGAATGCAGCAAACAACAGGAATTGTGACTGGAGTCACACACTGTCATGAATGTGGCTGCACCACACACACGCACACACACACACACACACAAAACACATGCTTTAGCTGCCACGAAGAGAAGAATGTGCTTTTGTTTTTTTACATCTCAGTCAGATTTAAGTATGAGGAGAAGTAATTCACTTGAACCCTGGTGCTTAGAGACGGCAGTGAATTGTTTTTGACAGGGACGTTCTCCCAGACACCGTCATCTGGCACACATCTATCTGTGCAGCGTTTAACGCTGTGAGACAATAACACACTGAAATTGAAGTTTTAGAGTGAGGGACATTAAAGGTAATCCAATATTTGAATGGTTCATTTCATTTTGAGGGTCAACATGTTATGTTTCTGAATAACTTTCTAAAAGTCAGACGTCTCTCTCAGCCCTCTAGTGGATAATAACGGACTGTGTGTTCAGAGTTGAACTCAACGTTTATCATTTTTCAGCAATGTTATCAACATTATGGTTGCTGAAGCCAACATGATGAAAAGACATGAGGCTTAACTGTTTGAGTCTGCAAGGAGCCAGACGTTATCTCATCCGCTGTGGTTAATCACGGTTCTTTTGATGAATGCTCTGTTTCCAGGGGATGAGATTTCTGCAAAGGAAAGTTACTTCTTACTGTATGTGGTCACCGTTGCTGTAACTCAAGCTTTTTGATTGATGGAAGAACACCTGATACAATCAGTTGCATTATTATTGAGTTCTGTTGGTTCGTGTGAAAGACCCCGTTTTTCCTGCCAAAGTGATGTAAGGGGAGAAAACTGAAAGGATGTGTGTGTGTGTGGGTGCGTGTAAAATAGGACGTAATGGCAGCATGCTGGCGTCACAGGATGCTCTAACATTCAATTCTTTCTACTTCACTTCCTGTGAGCTGAGCTGTATGGCAGCAGAGTCGTGAGCTAGGAGGAGGGGGTGAGGAAGGTGAGGGGGGGGGTGGGGTGTTAGAGATCTGGATGACGAGGAGAGTGGGCGGGCAGGCGGGGGTGGTTCGGACTGTCAGACAGGCAGGGAGCCCACCAGCTGTGCCTCAGCAGCCCAGTCTACGCTGGAATGGGAACATGGCCAAAAACAACATCCACCAGCAGCAGCAGGGCTCCTTCACTCACATCATAGCAGCGGATCTCTTTGAGCTGCGCGCAATTGTCCTGCGGCAGCTGGACGTCATAGATAGGCTGCAGCCAAACACACACACACACACACACCAATATTTGCAAAATACATCTATACAGACAGCAGACATCAGCTCAAAGTAACACATTGTGATGGAATATATATGGCGTCCTTGCATGCTTAATTAGTGGATCAATGAAGCTGGAATTTTAGCTATAATTGGAAGGTAATTACTGTATTGAATGGCCATGTTTTAATGCCACGCAAGGACAGGTTTCATTTTTATGAAAAACTACACTAACAGCTTATGAAAACAACCTTAATGGCATGTATACAAAAATGAATTAAAAAAAAACTGCAAAATTGTAAATAATTGAAACGAGGTAAACTATCTCATCTCGTCTTAAGGCAACAGTCGGAGGAAGTATAGGTCAAAACCTTAGTGTGTGTGTGTGTGTGTCTGTGTGTGCGTGTGTGCGTGGGTGCTCAGATCGTTTTGGAGACAGAATGGGAGGGAGGGGAAGTCAAGGGAGTGGCTTGTTAGTATTGTGTGTGCGTGTGGTTGTGTGTGTGTGTGTGTGTGTATGATGTGGCTGAGGGAGTAAAGCGACAGAATAGTGGACGTCCTGCCTCCAAGAGGTTTACTGCAGAAAGAGGGAGGTAAGAGGCAGGCAGTCGGGTCAGGGAAGAGAAGGTAAATGTCATTCAGATTTTTTTTCTGCTGTTGTGTGTCACAGATCAAATGCTCCTCTCTGACCATCTTTATCTTTTTTAATGCCGTGAAAGCCCATTCAAACATTATTTCTTCATCAAGTGCTTGTTTCTGCCTGATGAATGGACGTACCTGCCTCTTTGTTTACCTTTCAGGTTTGTGTACATCATTCTTTAATGCTGTGTTAGATCAGTTTAACTCTGAGGATGTAGATGACACCTTAATGAAACTGGGTCATTGACACAGGCAGAATTGTTAAATCAAGGCAGCAACATAACTTAATTCAAGTTAAATCATCTTGAATTTATAACCATGCGTTTCGTAAATAGATCCTGTAAGCCGTCTCTGTGAGGCTACAGGTTTTCATGCTGTCTCGGTGTGTTGGGAGAGCTCAGGTAGGCTGTCGGGTAGGCAGGTGTTGCAGCTCCAGACAGTTTTGTTTGATCTCTGATCTCATCAAAAACCTTTTGCGAGAGAAAAGAGTAGTTGTAAAGCAGGCCGATAATGTTTAGCAGATTTTGGACATGCTGCAGCGAAAAAAGTACAGTCGATCCATTTTGAAACGACCAGAGTTAGATTGGCATGTGATGATGTGCAGTGAGTAGAAATTGGAAGTGTGTGTGTGTGTGTGTGTGTGTGTGTGTGTGTGTGTGTGTGTGTTACTGAGATGATTGCTACTTCATTCCAGCTACTGTATTTCAGTTATTGGAGGTGCGCCGAGTGTGTGGCTCCTCAGGCTGCAGTAATGGAAAAAGAGCCGCCGGGCTTCTCCTCTCGTCATATGGAGGCATGGAAGACCCTCTAAAGGTTGTCCCTCACCAGTGTAGTGATGGATTTAACTTTCATGTAAAACTGGAGCATTGAACCGCAGCATTGGTGACCGGTAGCTGATCTTAACGCTCGGAGTTGGTAAGTGACAGAGGTGTGTGTGTCTCAGCTCAGCCTCGCTTTTCTTATATTTTGTGATTGAGTTGAGGGTTCAGAGGAATCCAGATGGCCGACGCCTCGCTGTGGTTACAATAGAGGACAGTTGTTTTTGTGTTTACAAGTTTGAGCTCTGTCCAAAGCAAGCAGGCTCCTGAGGCCACATGGGATGAGCGGTTCAGAGAGGGACAGCGTTGGTTCCACTCCGTCAGGTCTCCACTGTTGGGAACAGAGAGAAGCCACTAATGACAGCGTGGTGGCTGGCAGCAGGTTCGCAGCTCTGGTCTGCGTCTCCAGTTCCACTTTATCTTTCCCTTTTTTTCCCCCCTCTGCCTTAGAGTCTGTGAGAAATATATTCCCTGTGGTTTAGTGGGAGCTGTGAAATGATGTCTGTCTGTCTGACTCCAGGAGAGGGAGAGGAGGGGCTTGTGAGGAAAGACTTGTCCTCTCTAATTGTGTTTATGGCTGAAAAACAATTATCTCCCATGTGACTCCACTCAGAAGGAGAGTGACCTCTGGCATTATTACGCTGTAGTGCCTCCAAGTCTTTTGTGTTTGACTGTTTGTGTCCTCCAAACTCATCAGACACTGTAATGACTCATTAAATGAGCTTTCCACAAAATTCTCAGTCTGTGAGCAACATTTTTTTTTTCTTTTTTATGCCCCAGAATTTGTCCTGCCTTTTTTTTTTTTGTTGCTCCATATGGAAAAAGTGGAAGGCATAGAAAAAAGGCCACCTTCTATGGAGAATTACACACTTGTGATGTCACATGTAGTATTTCAATTTTCTGGCTATTTTGGAAGACTTACTTTCACATATGCTGTCCTGAATGATTTTACTAACACAACTTCACAAATTGTACTTGTTTGTATGTACTCTTATCTAACTACACTTCATGATGTGGTGTCTCTTGTGTTTTAACCGGAATAGTGCCATTCCAGATTCACCTTTCCTATTTGTCCTGCCGTCTCCTGCAACAGTGTCTTGTTCCATTTTCTCTTCAGTGTTTGAGCTGCTCTGCCCTGTAATCTCCTCAAGGTGGGGAAGGTCACAGTCCATAGAGCAGAACGCCCGAGTCCTTTCTCACCTCTGCCTCCCGCTTGTGTTTGAATCTGTCTATCTGTTCGGCCTGTCTCTGATCACACACTACATTGATGTGTGACTTATAAGATCCAATCTGGATCTGCTGTGGACAACTGTGGCCGTCTCTCATGCAGGATAACATAGTTTTACACATGGACAACTCATTCTGGCTTGTGATTGTGCAGCCTTTCTTTGCTTTCTCGAGAGCCTGTGAATATGTTTTCAGAAGCTTTTTGAAGTAATTGTAGGCTGTAAATCTGGTATTATATTTTCAGTATGTAAGGTCACATCCTGTGTTTTTATTTTTTTTCAGGATCTACTCAAACAGTAGAACTGTTCTTAAACCAGATGCCTCTTGTAAAAGACCTTTAAGGAGACGGTGTGCCGTGATATAGATCGTAATTTCAAATGAGCTGCAGAATGACGCATTCCACCTGAAGCGCCACACGCAAGAGTTTTTGTCCTTGGTGGGCTCTGGATTACAAATATGTGTGGGAGGGATTTTAAAGTGTGTCTGTGTGTTGACACATGCTTGAAGGAGCTTTATTTGTGCAGCTGATTCTCCTGTGGAGTAGTTCAAGGTCCGGCACCGGAGGCCCAACAGTAGTGCCGGCATCTTCATCTTCCCCCCCCTCAGTCCTCCCCTCCACACTTCTCTTGTTTCTTCTCCATATGACAAAATACTCCTGCTCCTCCTCTGAGATCTCCCCCTGTGCGACTTTCCTCTATCAGTGTAGGTTTGGGCCAGCGGTGCGAAAGAGCTATATTTTGTACTGCAGTCAGGTTGCAGGTCATTTTGAAGGAGTGGCAGCTACCCGAGTCAACTCGGGCTGTAAAGCAGAAATATGCATTGGCTGTATATGTTGGCTCTTTAGGCACTCTGGGCGTCTCTCTCATTTTCTCTCTCTCTCAGACGTATACAATGGAAAATAAAACAGATCTTTACTTTTCCAGCTGGCTAAGCCTGTTGCTCTTCGTGGCTGGAGCATTTGACCTCAACCTTCAACCAAATACTGTTGTGATCATCAGTGACCTCAAAGACGATCGTAGGGATGTTGTTTACACTCTGGTTTTGATCAGAGGAATGGGGCTGGCCGTTTGTTCCCAATAAAAAACAAACGACATGAAAGAGCATGTCGGAAGCTTTATTGAAATACTTATAGCGTGTGTGTGTGTTTTTTTTTCTTTTCTTTTCCAGGATACAGAGCAGGAGAGTCACAGTGAGCGTATCAGATCTCCGATCCGGGAGTTACGCGGCCAGCAGACGCAACAAAGCAGAGAGCCGCAGAGAAAAGGTGAGAAACACTCGCTCAGGAACAAACTGCATACTGTCTGCATGCTAGTACACAGCTGGGTCCGGCTTAGCCATGCCGCACGTTTGAAATCGTTGAAACACAAAATCTTTTATATGCTGTAAACTTTTACCCAAAGGTCAAGTTTGAGTAAGAACTTCTATATGGAAACTAACTCTGTTGCGTTGACGTGGCTGCATACATCCGTCTTGATGCAATTTCCTCTTCACTGCCTGTTAAAATAGTCAGCTGAAGGAGCCATTCTCCAGAGGTGGCGGTCAGGAGGTCATATTAGTTCAGGCTCCTTCATCTAACTTTATTAACCTTTCAGAGTCACGCTCAGCCAGAGGCTGAATGACAATGGCTCTTAAGTGTGAAGTAATTTCATTTACCACTCTATTAGTCTAAGCAGTAATAAAGTAGTATGAATGCGAGCCTTCAGGAGGGGATGAATGTGCTTCGTTCACTTGAATCCTCGAAACTTTGCAGGCACAGAGCTGATAATGAATAGCTTGTAAAACAATAATAAGGCATTACTGGCAAGTCATAAGTGTTGCTACAAACCTGCCCAATAAATGCATCAGGACTAACTATTCGTTGGACAATGCTCCTCCATACAAAATATAAAATTTGACATTGATCATCCTTTCCTGAAGATGAAAGTGTTTTTGAGGCCTGGCTGACCTAAACTTGGCTCTTAGGTGGGCAGCTATAATAATGTCGTTCTGTGTGGCCCGGTCTGCCCTGAACTTAGCTCCCGGCGTCCCTCTCAAGGTCCTGGTGTTGGTGGTGTGGTTATGGGCAGCAACAGAGGGAAGCCCAACAGCCACACCTCTGCTAAATAAAGCTGATACTAGAACAGAACTATGGCCCAGTTGACTTGGCGGAGAAACTCCCCACTGTTCCTGATTTATCCTTACCTTACAATTTAAACCAGGGTGAAGCTTGGGTGAACAAAATAAAGACCACCATAGAAAAGCAAAGGATGAAGGCAAAGTGGACAGCCCATCAACAAAGACACTGACGTTTATGGTTGGGGAAGGACAGTGTAGCCAGGGTGGGTTGGTGGTTCTTGAAGAGGAGGTTTTCAGTAGGGAAAGTGGCGGAAAATAAAAGATTGACTTGGAAAGTCAGTGGTGGGTTCTTTTTAGTCTTTGAACACAGCAAGCATACCTACCTTTTTCAGATAAAAAAGCATATATTTACATGCTGTCCCTCAATTACCATGTGTCCAGCGGTACTGCATTGTAGGGCAGACTGTAACTTGTAAGGCTATGATTAAGGAAATGAAATGTTAGGAGAGAAACTCAGTGGAATGTGTTGTGTGAGAAAGAAACTTAACTTACAGTTTGACACTGTCAATGAATATGTGTTATCTTCAATACCAGGCCACTAGTCATGCATGGATATCAGGTCATTACCATTCATACAATGACTTGATCTGCAACTGTCACTCCCATACAAGTCGTTGCTAAACCATAGAAGAGTTAACTGAGGTTCTCAGCATCGGGGTCAAGAGCCACCAAGGTGGTCATGAGATGACCTGAGAGGATAAACCGAATAGAAAGACTTATAGTACAGTGGACAAAGCAAAGAGCACTGTCTCGGAGAGGGAGAGACGACACTGGCACTTTCTCAAATATCTACATTTTTTATCTGAAAATCTGGAGAATTTTATTTTGAGATGAAGCAATCTGTAACAAAGAGTCATGAGTAGGCATTGCTTCACTTAAAAGGAATTACTGGAAAATGACGTCAATATAATGAAACAGCTTGAATGAGACAACTTTGTGTAGTAACAGTAGATTTACTCAAGAAACCTTATCTCATGTTAATTCAAAGCAGAGGTGACCCAGGTCATCAGCAGGCGAGTCAGAGTCAAATGACCTGAGTTGACCCGTTCACAGCAACGACAAACACAAGCTTTCCTCAGTTCACTGATTCTGTGTAAAGGGAGGATAAAGAAAAGCCATAGTTTGTCCTTTGTTTGTGCTCTATATATTGCTTTTGTAGCTATTTCAGAGCCAAAAGCAAGCCTCTCATTACCCAGCAACGGGATTTTCCCAGAATTCACTACACAATGAACATGACGGCGTCCCGATGGCAAAAAATGGAACAATAACGTGAGAGTTTGTAGAAGAAGCTGTGCGTTTTGCCTTTCACATTAGTTGAGCAGTAATTGAGTTTGGGTGCATCATTAGACATAGACACTGCGGTTTAGTGGACCATTCGAAGTGTGACATTTAAGAATGGCAGCCATTTATTGTCCTAATTGTGTATCATAATCACATGTCCTATTCAGAGCATATTACATAATCATCTAGTCTGTTTATCAACATTTTGCTACCAGAAATTTAGTGATTTGGGAGGTTTTTACATGATAAAGATTTAATGAAGCTGTGACCAGAAGGTCACAGCTTCATTTAAATCTTTATTGCCTCAATCCTGTCTTGTCAGTGAGTGGAAAGAGATCTGCGCCTGCCAGTCAGACTCTTTGATTTGGTTTGCAAATGACAGGCATGAATACTTGGTGAACCCCATTTGGTTGCAGAGTTGGTGCAAACACAGGTCATACTGAAGGGTTTTCAAGCCTTGGTGTGTTCGTGTGGAAATGGTATTCTGATACACTGTTGGTTTTCTCTGTTTTCCTTATCTGTGGTACGTACTTGACCTCAGATATTTCATCGTTAGAAGCACCACGGGGTGATGGAGACTATCGCAGAGGGAGGATGTGGGCAGCGCTGTGTTGTTTGGAGAGTGGTTTCCTGAGGAGAGAAGGAATAGTGCAGGAGCTTTGACAGAGGGGAGGGGAAGTACTTTAGTCTCTGTTTCACCCCCACTTCCTCCTTGACTCCTTGTACTTGCTTACGGCCTATGGTTAAGCCACATGCTCCCTCTCTTTAGTTGTGACCCCCTCCTTTTCTTTTACGCACATCCACCAACACAATCTCAAAAATCTTGCTCAGGAACTGAGGTCAGCGTGAAAGGAAATGCCTCCATCCCCTCATGTCTCCACGTGCCTCGTCTGCGGTCCCAAGTGATATTTTCTTCTCTTCTTCGGCCTTCTCACAGGGGCCCCTGTGCCCGCAGAAGTATTTCATTTCCATCACTTCAATCTCCAACTTCACCACCTACTGCGTCCTGTTCTCACATACAGTAACACCCTCTTCACTGTGTTTTTTACGATCGATGGGAGCAAAAGCATAGAAGTAATATGAGAATCAGTTTTCCAAAGCTTGGAGAGCCACAAGATACAGAAAGGCATGTATCGCTTATCTTTTATTTGTGTTTTCTGTTGCAGGCTCCAACTCCGGCATGGTGTTGGTTCTTGATGACCTGGTGAAGGATGCTGGCCCTGGACCTCTGCTGATCCAGCCTCAGAGAGAGGCTGTGACCACAGAGCCGGACATGGCGCCGTCTCATCGTCAAAGGTCCGATTCCTGGTCTTCAGACCGCAGTGGGACCTCTGTGCCTTCCAGGTCCAATCTGGATTCTGTGGCCTCGGAGAAGAGTCTGGGCTCAGCCTACAGAGCCCGACTGGACTCTGGAGCTTCAGACAGGAGCCAGAGTCCCTTACAGCGTGGTCGCCTAGATTCTGGAGCATCAGAGCGAAGCGTCGGCTCCCTGCCCTACGTCAGACAGAGACTAGGCTCCGATGTCTCAGACATCGGCGCTAGACCCCGTTTGGGCTCTGGGGCTTCAGACAGCGTTGGTGTTTTGCCACGGAAACGGACTGACTCAGGCACATCCGACCAGAGTGCGAGTATGTCCTCTGAGGAAAGGGGTCCAGTGGAGGATGTGGAGGTAGCCACAAGCGGTTCCACTTCAAGCACAGATTCGGAAACTGAGAGCGAAAGACAAGGTCCAGCCAGCGCCCATGCTCAGTCCAATCAGGACCGCATCATTGACCAGGAGCAGCCCGATGGGGCGGTTTTATCCAGGAGAGCTCCTGCAAACGGCCTGCTCAACGGCAGCGCCAAGAGGAAAAACGACTTGCAGAACCAAAAGGTAGAGTGTATCGTGAATGACTGACTGTATTGTAGTCCTGAGTATAGAGAAAGGTGGCACATTAAAAGGAAACTGAATTAAATAGAGCAGAAACTGAGTAAATGCAGCTCCCACACAGGGCAGGAGGGGTCTTTTACTGGTTTGATGATTCTGAAAATGATCACGCGTTCACTGCTACTGTATCTCAACCAAACAAAACACCTTTAAATTAAATATATGTGGCCATGTCATGGAGGCTTCAGCAAGTTTGTTTACTTCAGTTGTTGTTGGCAAATCAACACACGAGGGGGAACAGTAGAGTTACATAGACTTGTCTATGTTAAGGGTCATTGTAACTGTTCTCAAAGCTGGACACTTCATATGAATTGTTCTTTAAATGATCCCCCATCTGTAACAGTTAGGGCGCGCAACAACAACACACAGTAAGTATCACAACTGCACCACTAGAGTGAGATGTTGAGCCACAAAGCCACATGCACAAACCGTTCAAGCTCTCCTTTCTTTCTTTCTATTTCATTATCCCTGACGAGAAACCCCGATACCCCATTCCTCAGTGACATCCAGGTCACATCGGCATCCATAAACACAGCCCGCTGAGCTGTGCTGTTTAACTTTCGTTACTTGGCGACATAAACAAACACCTGAGTGTCTCTGCTTTGCCTCAGTAGCGTGTCCTCCTCACCTGCTGTCAGAGAGGGATGGACAACATTACGGGCCACGGGTTCTGTCTCTCCTCAGCTCACAGTACAGAGAGCGCACAAATGCACACAGGTCACCATGACGCCATCGTGTCGCTCCTCTACATGTGTTTACCTAAGGCTGGCCAACGGACTTCTTTTATTGTTCGCTGCAATATACGCTGATGCTCAATCTTCTGAGAGTAATGTAAACACTCTGGGGCCCATCATATCCCCGCTGCCAAAAAAAGAACAGAGGCCAACTGCTTCACTCCAAACACAAATGTTACATAATGAAAACACCACCGGTTGATTCTGTATTTAGGTTTGTGTAGGTCTGTGTGTGTGTGCGTGTGTAGGTTTAATCACAGCCATCTCAAGACTCTAGTCCCTCGTGAATGTGCATCGCTGTCCTGTTAAACATGGAAACATGGAGCCATTTAGTATAGCAGCTCTGTGCTTGTCAATCCAGGCACAGGGCTTGTTAACCCTTAATCTCCTCTCCCTCCACTCGTGATTGTTATGTCATGCTTCTTTGTTGTTGTTTTTTTATCCTTTTTTAGATGACAAACAGCAATCTGCCCCCCACTCATGGAAAAGCAACGGATTTTGGTAAGAAACTAGCCGTCTCTCAGATCTCAGTCCAACTCGTAGTCCTGAACTGTTACAATCAATAGAACATCAACCCATATGTCAATTTTGATAATCTTTTGAGGCGTTTATCATAAAGAAATCCGAACATTCATCATTTTTCAGCTTCTAAAATATAAGGATTTACTGTGTCTCTTTATAATCATTGTTTATTGGACATATTTGGTGTCAGTACTGTTGATCTGAAAGAACAACACTTTTTTTTAATTCTTGGCTCTCACCATTTAATTTATATAAACTAAATTAAAGAACATATTTTTCTTATGAATTAACTAAAGATGACTTAACTGATTTATTATTAATGAAAATAATGGTTGCAATTCATAAGTGCTCTTATCACCACATGTCCAAATGTATTTGGTTTATTTTCTGGACATTGCATATATTAAGCAATAACGTCACACCAGATGGTTCATAGCTTGTACGACTCCAGTATGTGGAGACAATGACAACCATTAGTGTTACCGCATAGAACCACTCACTGAAGAGAGTGCTGGAAGGAGGGCATGTCGTAGGATACATATTATCTCTCCCTCTCCCAGACAGTGCTCTTTGCTTTGTCCACTGTACTATAAATGGTGGTTTACAACCTGAGCAACACATCGTTCTTTGTTAGGATGACCTCAGATATTATCTTCTCCTTAAACCCTTCATGTTGTTTCTATTGGAGAGTCTGTGCCAAATCATGAGCTTTGTTCACATTATCTGACAGCATTAAGAATCAGAGAATGAGAAAAATATTCATGAGTGGAAATAACATCCAAAAAATAGGAACTGAAACAGGAGGATGTTAAGTTGAGCAAAATAAAGGGGCTCGAACAAAACCTTGAGAGAGCAGGAAAGGAGGATGGGAATTATGGAGGGATTTTGAGGTGGAGGAGTAGATGATGAGAGTAAGAGATTAAGTGTGATAAATTCAGCCTGAAATGGAGGAAGGGGTTTCGACTCCGTGTCAAATGTACTGCTTTACTGTAATTTCAACTCCCCTACTGCATTATGTCCTTACAGTGCCTGAGAAGAAAGTTGTCGTGGAACATTTCAACCGCACCAACTCTGTACGTGATCGAATGCGCAAGTTTGCAGAGCCCAGCCAGAGCCCAAATGTCCCGGCTTTGAAGAAGGCTCCTCTGAGGAACGGGACGTCCTCCAGCAGCAGCGGCCAGACAAATCTCTCCAGAGCCACTGAGCTGTTTACACCTACAGCAGCATCCCTCGGCACATCTGGAGACAGGCCAGCAAGGCCGCGTGTGGACTCTACATCTTGCACCTCTGCTGCATCTCAGAGTCAGGCCACACCTCAGCCAAGAGGTGTGGCTAACAAACCTCTGTCTTCAGCGAGCCAATGGCAGAACTCCATGGGTGGGACGAGGCATCCGGCTGAAAAAGATGTGCATGCCTCCAGCAACTCAAAGGAAGACAGGACCCCAGGGAGAGCAGCTGGACAGCAGGTCACCCAGGGAGAGGCAGACCCGGACATGAAGACCTTCCTCACCATCGAGATCAAGGATGGGCGCACCACCTCCTCCTCTTCGTCCTCCTCGAGGAGCAACATCGTGCCCATCACCAACATGACCCCACGCATCACACCAAATGCTCTGGGACCTAGAGCAGGTAGGAGAACCAATGTTAACTCTAGTTTAGTCCTTGCTAAAAAGAAAAGTGTTAATTCAGGATTGAAATGACGACGGAACATTATCTAAGTTTGTTTTACCACTTGTTGCACCGTGCTTTATATAAAAAATTTGACTTTATTTACCTTTTTTAAGCTTTCTATGGAGTCAGTAGAGCGTACAGATCTGCAGCCCACTGAGTTTCAGGCAGCACGAATCTCAATTTAGCGACTATTCGTCTTTGTTTGATATTATCAACCGTTAGATCACAGTGGAATCCCAGTCAGTGTGGGAGGCGACCCGCACAAAGGAATCAGTCCCAAGGGGGATGATGACAAGCAAGACGCGTGGATGAGTGGGGAAAGATGTTGGTGCTGAGTATGAAACAGAGTGATTGTACTGAGGGGGAATTGTTAAAGAGCGGGCAAGTTGCTGCAGTGTGGAGGGGGTGAGGTCAGGAGTCAACAGAAGCAAATACATTCAGACAAAGGAAACAATAATTGTCTGTCTCAGGCCAGACTGAATAGTTGTACTGTTTTAGTACAATTGAGTAAGCACAGTGTTCTGTTTGTTCCATGCTGTAGATGTTGTCTGTCCCCCCTTTATTTAAAATTGCACTTAATTTTGCTACTTTTATTGCTGAAAGATGAGCAAATACAACTCCAAGTCATTTGTTAACCATCAATTTTAGACACTGTGAGATCCTCAGTTTGAATAAGGTTGGAGACCACTATCATTGCCTTCGTTTGCTGTCTCTCTCCTGTCATCTATCTAAGAAAAGGTGTTGTATGCCTTTTTTTTTATTAGTGAGTCAACATGAGAGCATATGACAGGAAATGAGGGAAGAGAGATGGAAAGGACATGAAACTTAGGTCCCCAGGCTGAACCTAACCAGGGATGTTGCACTTTACGCTACCATATTTTCTAGAAGAACATCACTGCAGCAGATCAAAACATGGTCACTCACCTGAAACAGATAAAAACAAAATAATCCGTAATTGAGCAAACCGAAGCTGCTTTTTCGAAATTAGTGAATTTCCGAGACATGCTGTAACACTTTCAACTTTGAATTAGTGTAGAGCAGGTTTGTAGGTGTTGCAGAACTACAGCAAGTGTTCGACAAGCCATGCGTAGATGGATGAATTTCTTTATCTTCAAATATAGGGAGTAAGTATTATTAAGCAGCTGGACCATCTTGTGGAAACAAATTGTTCCTGTGCATGTACAGAGCACTGTGTTCATACTCATAGTACAGACAGTAACAGCAGGGATTTATTAATTGCATGAATCTCAGCCTGTTTCAGGAGCAGAGCTGCCACAGCCGCTATTACACTCTGTCCAAACAAGACGTCTTGAGTTTCAGTTCTTTGCAGCAACCGGGACCTCCAACCCAAACAGTTTATTTAAGACTCATGCTGGACCTGTGCAATTACACCTCTTACAACCAACACCCCCAACATTCTGGCAGCCCCACTGGGCTCCTTCAGGAGGGTCACACAGTTTTGTTTTTCAGCTCAATTTGCTTTAATAGTTTTGGCCTCCCTTTTTGGGAACCTGCATGTCTCCCACTCATCAAAGGCAGGCTGTGATTGTGTCTCCAGTTTCTCTCAGAAGTATCCACCTTGTTGAAGTCTTGTGTGCGTGTGCGTGTGTGTGTGTGTGTGTGTGTGTGTGTGTGTGTGTGTGTGTGTGTGTGTGTGTGAGAGTGAGACAAGGACATGCATGTGCGTTCTCTTGCAGTCAAATATAGAGGGTTGTTTATATTAAAGGTGGCGTCAGCTACATTTTCTCGCTTGTCTCATGAGACATGCCGGTATTGTTTATGACACTATGGCAGCTTATGTAACTGATTAATGGATACCACCAAGTAAGTGGAAGATCATGCACACATCTCTACTGTACACATGCATATGGACTCCAAGACATTTCGCTGCGTTTGTTCCTACTCAACCTCGACCTTTTTAAAGGTCGACTATATCTACCCGGCGTAAGATGTTTAGCACTTAAAACCCAAGTCAATTTGAGTCTTCACTGTCTGTTTCAGAGTTGACCCTTGGCCTCAGAGCTACACCATTCAAGATTTCCTCATCCAGCCTCTCCTCCGGATCCTCTATCAAGGTACAGTCCGCCTTTGCGAATCCTTTTCTGGGAGAAGATCAGCACATTGAGGCTCTGTGGAGACAGAACCGGTCAAACATCCATCAAAGCCGCATTCCCCACTTTATTTCCATTTACAGATTAACATTTTGTTTTTGTCTACTATTTCATTCCCAACTGACTCAATTGAATTCCACCGTGTTTTTGCTGCATCCACGTCACAGCAATCACCCATTAAGGCCTGAAAAGCAAGTGAGCCGGGACAGTGAAAGACAGACAGAGTGTGAGAAAAGGAGGGAGGAGAGGGAAGAACGATGTTTATCAAACACAGAGTGGGTAGCCAGTCACATCTGTCCTTGTAGGGTATGTAAAGGAGAGAGAGAGAGAAAGAGGGAGAGGGAGGTGCTCCGGGCATTCCTTGTTTTTCTCTCTGCGGGTCGTGCCCGCTGAGATTTATCTGGGAAATGATCCTAGATCACACCTGTCTGTCTTCATGCACACTGATTGCCGTCCAGCTGCATCAAAACATATGTTGACACAAGTTCTTCATCGTGTCTTTTCTTAGGAGGCCAAAAGCTGAAGATTTAACTTCATAGGCTGTAAGGGGTCAGAGTCAAACCAATCCCCTCCTGTCTCACAGTGACCTCTGGGGTCGGAGGAGCTAAACTCCTATTTGCCTCGCTCCTCCATGAAAGGAAGTGTGCATGAGAATGAAGTGTGGGGGATTGGGAGGTTGAGGAGAAGTGGTGTCCTATTTTCTCTTTAATGGATATGTATCCCACCCCCTGTGTTGAGCGCAGCTGTAATCTGGTTATGGGATCAAGGAGCTGGGTAATTACAGTTGGGAGGAGGCTCCACAAGGCTGCGGGGTGACTTTAAGGTGTGAGAACGAGACAGTCTCCATCAGTTAGACCCTTGTGGAGACGCGCAAACCAAGTTACCACAGCAGTCTTGCTTGTAGAAAGGGGATTTTGCAGGAACAGGACAAGGATTCTGCAAGAGATGAGGTTTATACTTGTCTGAGCTGAGTGCTGTTACAACCTTACCATAACGACATGCAGGTAATGTCTTTGCATGTGTGTGTGTGTGATATTACTAAATATAATTTATTTAAAATTATGCTCAAATAATTATATGCAATTGAAAATGTAATTTACAAAATCGTCTTTTTTTCCATTTCAAATGGGACCGCTCATAGTTATCAACAGCAACCCACCAGCACAGTATCGATTACATCACCAATCATTAGTTTGATCTTATAGTGTTACTGTTATGGCTCTTCAAACAACTTCATCATCATGATGAACCACGAGAATATGACCATAAGGAAGTATTTCTCTCACCTGGTTTGGCTGAATCTGTTCTTCCATACAGACACTGAGCCGGAGCCACTTGGCTACTGAGATTGTAAAAACATCAGCAGTGTCGCATTGACCTCGGATTGATCCAGAGACCACCTGCTCTCTGACTTTCCCTGGTTGGGTTAAAAGTGAAGGCTGTGTGAGGGGTCAGGATAGAGTACATATTAAAGTATAATTTTCATTCATTTTTCAATCATAAGAAGAAGAGTTTGCAGAGAAACATGACTTTTACAAGTTCTTCCTGTTTAATGTTGCTGCTTGTTGTTTATTGACCACAGTGGTTCCTGTCTGGGACTATGATCTGTTTGGGAGGTCTGGGCTTCTCCTCTGTGGTCCATCTTCAGCACTCACAACCTCTCCTATTTATTTAGTAGTATTTTATTTTTATATTCCAATAAAACAGGTAGTTCTTGCAGCGAATTGCCTTTGAAATTTGAACCCATCTGAGAGTTAATGGAGAGAAACATTGAGGTAAAATAAGAAATGGAAATACTCTAAAACAGTGAAGGACGAAAGTCAGTAAAAGAGGCCGAGCTGCTCCTTGTTATTTATTATAAAAGCATAAAGTTAATGAAGAAGTCAAGATGCTTTTAGTGTTGCAGTGAAGTGATGATAGTTTATTTCAGACAGGTGAGGCCAGCAGCAGATTCATAATGTTTCCTGCACCGGGCAGCTGTTCCTGCTCATCTCAGCTGTCCGTCCTCTTCGACCACTGCGCTCGGCCTTGAAAACAAATATAAATAATGCCTTTGCTTTAGTACCGGAGTGATGACGGATCAGTAACACTGGTCAGGTGCTGCTGCGGGAACATGGACTCCCAGGTCCGGAGTCAATGAAAGATTGTCTCACTATCGCAGGGAGAAGGACCCCATTGTTAAGGCACTGCTGATCTGTGACACATGCTGGTTACACAACCAGTTCACATGTGTCACAGATTTAAGCTTGCTCTGAAGATCTCGTGAAAACTGGGGAGTTGTAAGAGAATTACATGTCTGGATGATGTTTTATTGCCAGCTCAGATTTAGATTTTTTTCCGTCATTATTATGATGGTTCTCCTGGAAAAACTGGAATCTTTGTTTTTAAGCTCTGTTGGAAGCTGCTCTAAATTATCTTTGGGAACAAAGGGTTCGCAATAACCAGAGAAGCAGTTGCATATAACAGTGAGAAGAATAAATGCTACTAAATCAGTTTGTGCTATAATAATCATAAACACAGACTTATATACATGCAGAACATTGTAGTTCATGTACTTCCTAGTCTTGATATAGGTCATGCTCCGTGTCTTTCTACTCCGCTTTGCTGTGGGTAAAGTGTGTTAGCGCTTGGATGCATGGTAAGACTAGAGCCATGTCCTTCTTGGGTTTTGACCCATTTTCCCTGCTGCCAGTCACATTTCTCTCCGCTCTCCGTCGAGGCAAGATTTGTCCTGGGAACTGTTTTGCTTACCTGTAAATCCCATGAGACACCAGTGTTGCCCTTTTGACACATTGTTCTCCGTGGTACATTTCAAAATCAGTTTAATGCTTGTAATGTAAAGACATGTCCTGAAGAATGACATGTGTATTACATGTTGTATCAAACTGCCTGCAGCGGTGCAGCAGGTACAGTACCAATGGATTTCTCTGCATGGTCTGCAGTATACCTATAAATTGCCTGGAGGCATTTCAAAGATGTACTTCACCATCTTCCACTATAAACAATGTACACACACAGACTTCTTCAGCGCTCTTCGAAAGCTCTTTATTCATCACTAAAGCACTTAAAGCAGGCACATGAGCAACAGCTGGGTCCCTGGTGCTTTGTCAGTAAGACTAATTCAAAATCTTGCAAGGGCTATAATGTCCTTGCCGAGAGGAATGAAGAACTGGGCTCCGACTCACCCTCATTGGTCCGCCAGTCTGCTGTGTCACGGCTCTTAACTAGACATTGTCCTTCATGGACTGATCTTCCCACTGGAAGTCTGCCTTAGATCACAGTTGTGCAACTGATTAGTCACAAAGCATTTTGTGCCTTGCATTTTGTCAGAATGCAATTTTATGAGGAGTGAAACACTAACGTGTAACTCCACTCAGCCCAGGCCAAGAACCCCGACTCAACCCTCTTCACCTGACAATCGAGGTGTGAAGGACAATGGCTCTAAATAACAGGAAAGTTGAAAGAGAGGGAGGGGTGAGTTTTCTGAATTGTTGCCACGACCATTCCCCCTCTAGCCTCCACCAGTGCCCCAGGACTCACTGGCTCAGTGGAATAACAGCAGGGCTGGAGATAAATAGACATGTCCATGGCACCTGAAATTAAGGGGTGGGGCTTCTGCTGCCTGGGAAACGGGATTCCTTTCATGCTCATTGGCTGTCAGGGTGTTGGCCGGTTAAGAGGGGAGATTTGCTCGCGCTATAAAGGACGTGCATTGTTTTGAAAGGTCTCTGTAGACAGAGGGACAGATCGGACACCTTCTACCGTCACATCTTTGCCCACAACCTTTTGAAGTCTCTGATTTTGCGCAGCAACATAAGTTTTTAGGACACAAGAAGATTTAAAGCAAAAGGACTTTGACCAGTGTGACGTTACGTGCAGCTGGTCTAGCCATGCCTGGAGTGAACCTGGACTTCCTCCCAGCCTCACAGGCTCCAGAGGCGCTGGGCAGTCCAGATGGCGCTTGTGCCGAGTCTGGCCTGGAGGAGGTGATCGGGGATCTGCTCGCTCAGGAGAACGCAAAGGATGAAGAGGAGCAGTTTTGCAAGAGCAAATTTGAATTGACGTTACAGTGTGCTGTGGGGGAGATCCATAGTGACCTGCATGCCTTCGGGAAGCGAGTGGATGCCCGTCTCGCGGAGGCCGGAGTTCAGGTGGCTCCTCTGGCCGAGGCTGTTGCGAGGCTGCAGGAGGAGAACCTGAGGCTCAGGATTCAGCAAGAAAGGCTGATGAGGCAGGTAGAGGCCCTGTGTCAGGTAATAGGGCAACCTGATACCTGGCTGCATCTACTGCCCAGCAAAGAAAGCTCACCTACAACTCCATCTGAAACCCAAACGGTATCCAGTGATTTTCCAATATCATGCAGTGATCCTCCAGCCGGTACTTCACCCGACAGTCCCCAAGATTCTACATCCGATGCGCCCCAGGACACTCCAGCTAGTACTCCTCAGGACACACCATCAAATGTGCTGGAGGAATCTTTGTCGAGCCTCCAGGACTCAGACTCAGTGTCTTCTGGGACAAGAACACTGCAGAATTCAGAGCCTTCATCTGTCCCCCACGCCCCCACCTTTGCAACCCGCCGCTCCCTCTCCGCTCCCTCTGTGATGGCAGACGTTTCTTGCGACAACAGCACGGTACTGCTCTCTGTAAATGGTTCTAATCACGACCCCTATTTACTTCAGATAAGCTGCGTGAAGCACGAGAACGTCTTTTGTTCGGGTGTTGACAATACATGCCAGTGACACTCTGTGTTCCTGCTCACATGACCCACTGTTCCGGCTCTCTCAGCTCTCCATTAGTTTTAATCGCATATTAGGTCCTCGCTTCCTTTTTTACAAAAAGCTTGACCATCTCAGTTGTCAGTCAGTTGCGACAGATTGTTTATGTGGAGGACTTTACTGTATTGGAGTTATTCCAATCCTCCCAAAACCTTTTGTCTCCTGGCGAGCTCACATGAGTGTTTGTATGCAAGCACTTTTGTGATGGAGGAAAAGGACCGTGTTTTAACAGTAACAGTGGACCTGCCCGGTAGTTTTCCAATATAATATTCATTTTTTAGCCTTGTTTGCTTCACGTACTCCCATACAAATCACTCGACAACCCCTGTGTGTGTTTGTGTGCACTGGTGACGTGTTGGGGGATATTCAGCATTATCTTCTGTTATACAATCAACCAGTGTTCATGTTCCTGTCTAATCCTGCAAAGACAGATGGGCCTGCCAGTCAACCAGTAAAGATGATGGACTCCTAAATGTTACTTGGATGATTGTGATAGAAAAGGGTGAATGTATCTGTTTTTCTACTATTTTTCCCTAATTAATTTATGCAATATCAACTGGTTCAGCTTTTTGTAATTCACCTTAAGCTTCTTTTTTTCTTTTTTTTTTTTTACAGAAAGATTTTAGCCATCCTCCCGTTAGAGGAAAACAAAACGAGCGTTTGTGTGCCACAGTGACTTAGATGCTGAAACGTATCCTGGAACTGAATTAAACTAGAGTACTAAGGTTATCGCGATTTTCACACCCCACTCACATTCCCTCATTGCCTAAATCTGAACCCTTGTTTGGGATGTGCTCTGTCCCAAAAAAATCCTTGTCGGTCAAGTGCCACTCAGTCCGGTCTGTCCCATGTTCAGAAAAGGCCTAAAGCCAATGTCCACCCGTGACCACACAGCGCTGTAACTGCACTGTGCATTGTCCCTCCCTGGTGAGTGCTGCTCCTGCTGGGGCCCGCAGGGAGGAGGGCAGGGTGGCCGTGGATAGGGACGGGGCCAGCTGTCTGAGCTATATCTGGACCTGGACTCTGTGACAACAAAAGCTTTTCAGCCACAGCGAGAGCTCATAGTCCGCCACAGGCATTCAGTACCACATGGGAGGGACATTTATTAAAAAGTGTTTTCGGTAGGATTTCTGGTCACTTCAAATATTCCGATCGATACTCAGATTTATGTCAAGAACCTATAATGTTTTGATTGTTCTTTTGGCGCTTTACTTCCTCTTCAGCATGCGCACTCCTTCTGTGGTGTACATGCTTTTCGGTCAGAGTTTATATGTCTGCTAATGCATTGTTCCAATCCTCCAGCATATTGGTGTACCGTACCTGTCACATAAACGCTTGCTACACAGCAGCTCGGTATCTTTGGACACTCGGTGTGTCAGTCACACTCCATGAACTACGTTAACAGTAACTTGGCAGGGCCGCGCTTGCTCCCATGTGCTTACTGTCGTCCTCTCTGGCATGGCTGGAAGGCGGAGGGGATGGAAGAAATGATGAGATGTGGAGAGCTGGCAGTCTTGTTACAAAAAGAGATTATTAGAGGTAGCCTACTTTACACTTGCAGGCCTATTATGGCTGCAGGGTGTTTAACCAAAATCCTCTTGTGCTTATTATGTCCTAAATGTTAGCAAGCTTCATCTGGGTTTTATAAGTGTACACCTTAAAAGCTTGAGCTTCAGGTTAGGGGATTCTTTCTGCAGGAACTCTCGGATGCCAAAACACATATCCAAATAAGGTCACAAAAAAAGAACATAGACAATGAATGAACGTAACGTGCATCATGTCTGTCTGTACGTGCTGTTGCTCATCTGTGTATGCATGCGTTGTGTGTCATGTACAGATGGAGACGGAGCCCGTCGTGGCCTCTGAGTCGCTGTTTTCAGTCGGATCTGCGCAGGTGGCGTGTCACATCCCCACCGTCCCCAACGGCTCCGGCACTCAGGCCAAACCTGACGAGCGCTCCGGAAAACTGACTGCTGAACAGCTGGCTGCTATCGAGGATGAAGAAGTCCTCGACAAAATGGTACTTACCACCCAAGTTATAATTTTGGATGATTTTGATTCGAAAGCAACACTTTGTAACGAATACAACTGCAGAGTCATGCAGAACGTTTATCTACCGGTATTAGCACTAAATCATACTCGCTATGTGAGGATGTATTTGAAAGAGGCGTGTGTGTGTGCGCGTGTGTGTGCGTGAGTGCACGCAAACTGCATGCTTAAGTAGAGCCATGCCACTTTGTTTTTTTTCTAAGGAATGAACTCATTGTTTCCGTTTGTGTTTTTTTTATTTTTAATTTGTTCCACAGCTTGATGAGTCAAAAGACTTTGAGGAGAGGAAGATGATCCGTGCAGCCATGAGAGACCTTCGTAAGAGAAAGAGAGGTAACGGAACAAAGCAATACAATCTCTTATCCGTTACTTTAACCACATGAATGTTCTTGCTCCAATTATTTGGTCATGACCGCTGCGTTCTTTCAAATCATCAAAGGTTGACACACTGCCTCATTATAAACAAGCCTGATAATACTTTTTTTTTTTTTATTCACCTGCAATGTCTGTATGATTTCTATCCATTCTGCACTCAGAGACAATGCTGGGATGTACTCAAGAGGAAATAGGTAGGGTGGGTTGGTGTGCAGTGTGCATTGATATTGCCTGCGTTTGTCTCTTTGTGTGCACCATCCTGTCAGACAACAGTCGATCTCGTTTGTGGTGGATGATGAAGGTCGTACATGTCGACCGTTTTGTTAACATGCATGAATCCTGGTGTCGCACTCACCTCAGTGTGCCGCATCGTTGTTCCTGAAACGTCTCCCACACTTAGAGCATTCTCTGTTTTGCAGTGAGCACCACTTGGTTTTCACCTGTTGTCCTGTTGCATTGAGCTGACAGTCATTGAGCTGACTGTAAGGTACCAATATTCTGGACATTGATATACACGGCCGGCCACAGGAGACGATCAGATTATGTTTGCTCTCTTTGATCTGTAAAGTTTGTGCAGTACACGTTCCCTGGCGGCTTTGGCTTTGCTGCCACCTCCCATCTGTGGGTGTTCAGAGGAATTTTACTGTACTGTGGAAAGATCACCTCAAATTTGGAAGCCCTGTTTTAATCCATCTTTGTGGCAGTCAGATGAGGTGCTGACAGTTTGTTTAGGACCTTTTTGTCCTCCTCCTCCTCTTTTTCCACTGACATCATCTCTCCACCTCTCCGTAACCCTCTCTCCTCTCCCCTGTCCTCTTCGCTAACCCAGACGAAAGAGAAAAGAAGAGCGAGACCCGTCTGCAGGAGCTCCGGCAGCAAAGAGAAGAGCGAGCACAGAAAGGCCGCTCTGGGGTCGGAGCAGGAGAAGTGGTGATGCGGAAGGTGGAGAAGTCGGCGGATGGCTCCAGCCTCAGCCACATCACCAAGACGGACCGCTTCGCCTCATCTGGTAGTTTTCTATTTTCTTTTCCTGTGTATTTCTGAGACTTACTTTGAACCTTACTTTGGCTAAAAACAGGTTCAAGTAAGATTCACTCAAGTCAACAAAGAAGTTATTCTTCTTTTCCTTTGCAACATAAAAAAAGGCATCTTGGGAGGTAAAAGTAAACAATAAAAGCAGGTGAAAAATAAGTTGAAAGTAAACTGAAAGTCATGAAATGAATATGTCCAATATGTTTGTGACTTAAAGTGTGTGTTTGTGGTTTCAGATGATGGGAGCAAATCAACACGCAGCACTGTCTTCGAGGCCAGTTATGTGCAGAAAACAGACAGTCAGTCACTACTTTATTTTGCTCTCTAGATCTCTTACAATGCTGATTACATGTTATCACAGTCATATCACGAATGTCATTTGGATGTCTGCATGTTTGTTTGTTATTTCAGGAGGGACAGTCCAGTCAAAATCATACAGCTACAGCTCTTCCACATCATCGTCCTCCTCCTCCTCCAACACAAGCAAAAAAGTGGGCAGGTAGGTCACCAAACATGAATGCACTTATTACAATGCATATAAAATCCCTGCACGTTCCCAAATTAACTTCCTGTACGTGTCTCTGCCTCAGTGTGTTCGATCGTGAGGATGACTCATCTCGCGCCGGCAGCGGGGGTTTGGCCGCCATGGAGCGAAGGCAGGCGGAGAAGCGCAAGGAGCTGATGAGGGCTCAGACTCTGCCGAAGACCTCTGCCATGCAGGCCCGCAAAGCCATGATAGAGAAGCTGGAGAAGGAGGGAGGCGGGTAAGGATAAACGGAGAGGTATTACTACCAAAGAAAGAAAAGGAGCACGTGGAAGCATGTAAATATTAACACAAACCGGACTTTTCTTTCAGCCCTGGTAATCAGGCGGTCGCCAAGGTAAACAAGGTCCAGCGTTCCACCAGCTTTGGTGTACCGAACGCCAACTCTATCAAGCAGATGCTGCTGGACTGGTGCCGTGCCAAGACCCGCTCGTATGAGGTGAGCCAAGCAGCTATGGCAACCCAGTATGTGTTTAGGGCTCACCTTTTTAGTGTTTAATCACGATGATTAAGACGAGATGGGATGAGGTGATGTTTTCCTACTTTAGGAATGTTTCCATCACGTATCTATCAATGCCTCCATGGCTATTCTGTTTGTCTTCTTCCCCTCAGCATGTGAATATTCAGAATTTTTCATCCAGCTGGAGTAACGGCATGGCGTTTTGTGCCCTGGTGCACAATTTTTTCCCCGAATCCTTTGACTACGACTCCCTGAGCCCAAGCAACCGCAGGCAAAACTTTGAGGTGGCCTTCAGCAATGCAGAGTGAGTACATACAGAGAAACCTGTTTGTCCCAGTGACAATACAACTAACCACATCAGTGCTGTTATTGTTGTTACTTTTTGACTGCGAGTGAGAGTGGCAACGGATGTTGTTGGAGAAACTACCTCAAATGCATTGAGCCTTTTAAATCCTTGTGAAGCTTGTTAGAGAAAGCAGCAGAATAAGCTACTTCAGGCTTACCTTTCCTCTTAAGCTTCAAGATTAGGAATACAATACGACAATCAAAGCAAACACTCAAAGCAAGTTCTCCCAAACCAACACACAATCCGCTCTTTGCATCATACAGATTTTTCACATTCTTATCTCGTTTCTCTGTAAAAATCCATCTCCAGTTTCTGTTCAGTATTGATCTGTGTCAACGTCAACTTGAGCCGCCTGAAGTTCAGAGACGGACCGAAAACACATGGAAGCTCCTCGACTGACGTCCCAGTGCTAACATTCCCTGTCTCTCCCAGGTGTACCGAACCACCTCATGGCTTCTCCTTTTATTACTCCGCCTCTAAACCTCCACTCTCCATCTGTCCTCTACTATGAGTAACTGCTGTGACACCCTCCATCTGCTCTAAACCAGAGACCCATGAGCAAACCCTCCCCAAACTGACGCCAGGTTAAACAAACAACGCCCCCCCCACCCCTCTTTTATTCTTAATCGCTCTCCCTTCCCTCTCTCTTTCTCATCCCTCTTGCATCACACCGTTCTCACTTGTGATGCCCCCTCACCCCCCACCCACATGTATATATGTGTGTGTGTGTATGCTCCCAGTAGGATAATGTCCATGCTGATTGTGATATTCTTCATGCTCTCAACACTGGACTGTCACCCAACCACAGCCCCCCTTCCCCGTCGTTTCACCTTTTGTGTTGCACTACCTCTCACTTCACACACACTGTCACACACACTCCATCCTGTGCACCGGTATGTTTTTAGAGTCACTATATGGTCGTGTCTTCTGTGTTGTTTTTTGCAGAATCCTTGTTGTTTTTTTCATCGTGTTTTATGTTTCTGACAGAACTCAGTCGTATTAAAATGGTCAAAAGATGCACCGAAAAAAACAACAACAACAAACAAAAAGGCTGAATGAGCATCACCTTACGCTCATTTAACATTTTGTTTTGTCTTATGTATATGTGTGTGTGTGTGTTGCCACATACCGTACGTATCATGATGTTCATGAAGCATGTCAACTCATGGATATATTTTTGAACACAGAGAATGTAATGTTATTGTTTATTTTTGTGTTATTTCTCTCTCCCTCTGTCTTTTCACCCTGAATCTTTTTTGTTTGGCTGCTCACGGCTTGATCTGTTTTTTTTCCCCCCTTCGTCCTTTCTTTCCCACACTTTGTCCACTGTCTCTCTTTCTCATCTGTATTCTACCATTCTCCTTCTCTTCTTCCTATCTTTTTGGTTCTGCCTTTCTTTCCTCCCCCCGTCTCCTCCCTGCTGGGTGCGGGCACAGGAAACTAGTGGACTGTCCCCAGCTGTTGGATGTGGACGACATGGTGAAGATGCGCGAGCCAGATTGGAAGTGTGTGTATACATACCTGCAGGAGTTCTACAGGGGTCTGGTGACGAAGGGCCTGGTTAAAACCAAAAACTCCTCCTAGAGTCGCACCCCACCTAACACTGAACCCATGGTGAGAGAGGGGGCAAACATATGAAGGAACCTCTGTGTGTGTGTGTGTGTGTGTGTGTGTGTGTGTGTGCGTGTGCGCGTGTGCGCGTGTGTGTGAATAACTGGATGTTTTCAAGCAGCGGTTAGGATTTCCATCAAACATGATGCTTCAGAAAACTCCTTTATTGGCCACTTTGGATATTTGATCCTTTTATGTTAATCTGAAGCTACTGAAGTCCAAAGTACCAAACATGGTATGCGTGTGTGTTTGTGTGTGTCCATGTGTGCATTTCTGCACAGTCAGACTATGGCCCAGGCAGAGAGCCAGGACCATCTGCAGGTCCACACTTTAAAAGGAACTGCTGTATCACAATGTTTCAAACAGAGCCGTTGAGGAAGCAAAGCAGAGAACAGAAAGGCCGGGTTGCCCTGTGACATTTTATAAGTGTGAATTTATTAGTGTTTGTGCTTGTAAAGCCTATTAATTCCTTTTGTAATGGTAAAGAACAGGATGAACCGTGTCTACTGTTCCTTAAATAACTAAACCAAATTTATGTTGTTGACATTCATTTTCTCATCCAAGAGATTTACCTTCGTGCAGTTCCCATTACTCTACTCTTTGTTTGTGTAGGACGTCTCAGAGGGTTTACAGTCCGTGTACATAGCACGCCGCCCTGTGGTCGCTCCCTGCATTGCTCACATGTGAGGTCTTTGTTCCTAGAAGTGTTGATGGAAACCCCCTGCATTACTGAAGTTTATTTATAGAGAGCTTATAAAGGGATTCTTCCACAGTGCGTGAAAGAAAACCAAGACAAAAAAGGAGACACAAAATAAAGAAGGGCCTGAGTTTGTCAGTGCTGAAGTGTGTGAGTGTTTGGTTAATAATCTTGAGAAAGCACCTGATGATTAAATATGAATAATCACGAACATCAGAAGAGACTGTCCTCCTCTCTGGTCCTTGACCGTCCTGTCTGTTCTTCCACTTTCTCACACTCTCTTGTATGCTGTTCCTCAGGACCTACGCCAACTGCATGCCTTTACTGGAAGTGGAGGACATGATGATCATGGGCAACAAACCCGACTCCAAATGTGTCTTCACCTACGTGCAGTCTCTGGTCAACCACCTGCGCAGATACGAGATGTCCATGGGTCGACCCTGTGACCTCTGACCTGTGTTCAGTGCGTGTCCTGCCCAGATGTGGCGTCACCCCCCCCCCCCCTCCACCAGCTCCATCTTTTCCAGATGACCGCCTCCACTGCGACAGGCTGCGTCACAGAGTCACTCATCTCTGACAGACAAGATGGGGATTGTGTGTGTGCGTGTGTGTGTTTGCGTGTGTGTGTAATTTTGCTTATTATTTTTGTTGGCAGTGGTGATGCGTATTCATTATTTTAATAATACAAAGTCCACCTCTCTCCAGCACCAGAGCGCCAAAGTTTTTATAAGACTACTTTTTTTGGAAATTTTAAAGTTGACGTCTTGTTTTTGTATTTAGCTTTGTACAAGGTCATTTTTAACATGTAGTAGCTGTGTCACTACGCTTGTGTACTAAAAAACACTTCAAGAGAGAAAAGAGAAATATTTGTATTGTAGTTCCACTTATTTATACCTGCATTTTCCCTGCTACACTTTTGTAATTTGCTATCATTGTTGTTGGTAATTCCACAGAAGAGTAACAGTACACCAAACCATATGATGCAGTATTTGATCTTAATTTCGGTACTTTTGAAACATTTTGGCTGCTTGAAGGATTTCAACTAAGTTATTACTATTCTCATGTTAATGTAAACAATGTTCCTATCACTATTTAAAACATCATCATCGAGATGTTCTTCATTGTTCAGTTGTTTTGAATAATCTCACCTTCCTGAACTTGACAGTGCTACTGAGAACATGTTTGAATTTGTTTTTGAACGTCGTAGCCTTCCTACAACACTGTATCGTCACACTATTCTAACAGGAAAGATGCTTGCAGTGGAACATATTCTTCATTCAGGCAGAAAGAAAACAAGAGGAGTGGGTGGGAGCCTGACATGGTATAGCTGGACGTAGTGTCTCGCGAGAGGCACTCACACACCGCTCTTTTAAAGGGTCTTATACGAGTAGATTTTATATTTTTTTGTTAGTGTGTACAATATGCTTTTAAAGGTTTTGTTTAAAGTGTGTCGATAAGCTCAAGATATCACCTTGTTTTAATGAAACTAATTATGGTCACGTTTTGGACAAGTTGAAGGGCCTGATGAAAGCCGACTTCCTGTTTTTAAACGTGAGTAATCATGATTGAACAGAACTGCCATTTGTATATTTTACAACATGCTAATGAACATTTTTAAATTAAGATTTTTATTCCGCTTGTAAAAATAAGATTCCTTTGAGAAGATGTTAAAAATCTGATGGTTTCAGAGCTGCATGAGCTTGATGAAATGTATTTCTTGAAGCTCTTTTTTAAGTAGATTTAGAGAAATGATTTTACAGTTACACCAACACTGCCAGATAAAAAAGAAAAACACCTTCCGCAGAGCAGTGAGTGCTGTAAATAAGAGCTTAAACGCATTATAATTTCATGTTTCTGTGCACCACAGTTAAATGTGAATTGAAATTAAACCAATTTGAGAAATGCTTGTGTTTTGTTTTGATTATTGCTCGTAATTGTCTGATTAAACACTCAACGTTTTCTTTTTCAACACAAGATTATTCTCATTGAGTGTTCAACATGTTTTTATTCATACTCTTTGCAACTGCCATCCACCAAACGTTTATCTCCACTTTGAAGGGAACAGACAACATTAAATGCAGCAAGGACAAACAATTAGATTTGATTTTTTTTTAATGTTTTGTTATTTTCCTCCACTTGAATCCTATTGTGTGCATCAGTTAAACCCACCAGAACATGTAGCATCAGCCTCAGGCCAGACAAAAGCTTTCAGCCTGAGGCTTCATTCGGTTCCACAGTAGGTAGGAACCAATCAGACACGCAAGAGGAGCTCAAGTGAAGACAGTTGACACATGCGGGACCTAAAAACTAAATAAAACAAACACTTCCAGTCTTTGAGTAGAGAGTAGAAAAGCACTCACAGAGCAGCTTGTTGGGTTATTATCGCTGCTAAATTAAGAACAAACAGCAAAAACAATATGTGCAAGTTCAGACCGTGGACCCTTTTAAAGGCCGTTTGCCAATGCTGAGATACTGCCCTTAACCAAAGGCCCATCCATGATATGTTGGTCTTATTTTATTTTTTTACAAGCATTTCTGTCATCGACTACATTAAGGGTTGGTCGTGGATCATCTATCGGGCTTAGTGGTACTGTGAGATTCTTAGTTTCCGCCACTCTGGCGGGTTATAGGTCAGTGTGCTTGTCTTCTGCTTTGGGCTCTGAGGAGGCGTTGTCTGTGGCAGGAGAGGCAACTGAGGATTTGTAGGGCGGCTCGTCTTTAAAAGGGCTGTCTTGGGCAGGAGAGAAGCGAAACTTCTCCGGCACCTCGTCCTCAGGTTCAGTCCTCTTGTAGAAGCCCAGCTCGCCCAGCAGCTCGTTGATCTCAGAGCGGCTCATGTCAGACAGTGCAATCCGCTGTGGAGGGAAAGACACGCATGTTAAATTATACAGTTTAAATGTACTACTTGATCACTTCGGTCAGTGACCTGTAACTGTACATCAAGTACCCCCACACACAACACACATTTGCCACAACAGCTTTAATACGTGGAGTAAGTTGTGGGTTTACGGCTGGTGAAAATGCTACCCCCAAGTGGACAAAAATAAAAGCTCAATCTAGCTATATATTATACCTTTACGCCTTTATTTCACAAGTACAACATTTGGGGGGCAATATGTTTTGCATGTGTGTAGGATTTTAGAATATACTACAACATTTGGTGCAGAAAGACCCCATCACCTACTTCCGAGGAGAATAAATGAGCTGAAACAAACACAGTGACAAGATGCTATAATCACATTTAAATTGTATTTATATAGGTTTTAAAAGATTGTCAAACAAGTGTAATGCAAATATAAATACGCTGCAGAACAAGGACTTACATCCAGCTCCTCATAATAGTGGTTCAGGAGGACAAGCTCAGGGTCGGCCCCAGGAATGTGCTTCATCACCAGGTTATGGCTGAGGGAGTCAAGGACTGGAGTACTGGATTTATTGCAGTGTTCAATTTATAAACAGACATGTAAGAACAAGTGACATACAGCAGTGCACTTGAGCCAAAGGATACTAAAGAGGAATATCCTGGACCACAAAGGCCTTTACCTGTGGACACAAGTGGGGATTAATGTTTTTCACTCAGAGATGGCTTCGGTGACAAATCTGTGCTCAGATTAGGTGACACTCTAAAGTTAGGCTCCAGCCTGGCTCTTACACGGGCTCCCAGTGTGTTGTCTGTTTTACTTGTTGATTACATGACAGAGGATAACTTACCTCGCTGAGCCTGTTCAACTGTCATCCACCACACGTCTGAGGAGACAGAACATCGGATAAGGGAAATGGTTACAAGCAGCTCTCAAGATAGATATCACCTGATTTAGTCCTAAAATGTGTCTTAATGCATATTTTCCTTTGCAAGTCTCTCTGAGGTTGTGGTTTCATTGCGAGGTTGCTTTGAGAACCCAGATTTAGGTGGGCTTCTAGGATGGCTGCCTCACCCATTTTTGTAAAAACAATCTGAGCCGCAGGTATTGAGTAGCAGCAGGTGTGACTAACCCAACAACAGCAACGGATGCCACGCTTTTCTTCAGGGATGCTGGCAGGCTGGCGGTTTGGTGACCCCCTGGGGGGGGAACAGTGAACGCCTCCCAACAATAAGAGGTGTTGAGTTTCACAAACTTTTGTGCAGGAGTCGACCCTCCAGCTTACACGCCCTCATTCCACTCTCGGCTCACTCACAGTTGCCTCAATGTTTTCACACGAATCGTTATAACACAAAATCCATTGTAATGTCTATCAAGCCTGTGCGCTTAATTGGGTTGTAGGAGCCTCCACAGATCCTATTCTCCCGGAAGAGTCACTCACGCATGCGCCTGTAACACAGTACGCCCATCACGGAATGCATCTATTCACACATTTCACCAAATACCTAACTCAGAAGGTGAACTCCCAGCCTCGGCCCACCGTCACTGGAAACACAACCAGCCTCCCTCCAGCTACCGCATTACTGTACCTCAACTCTCGCTTTCGCCAGCCCGTCCAGTTTCTTCACATCCACGTCGTGAGCCGAGGCGCAGTGAAGTAAGCTGACCAGCACGACCAGCCACATTGTTGCTGCTGCTTCACGTCCGAGACCAGGACCTGCAGAAGTCTTGATGAGAGGAGAGGAGGAGAGCTGGTGTGCAGCTATGTCACGTCCGGACCTCTTGCCACGTCGAGAGAGAAAGAGGGAGAGAAAGAGAGAGAGAGGGGGGTGGAGAGCGCTCATTGGTTATCTGCGAGATCCCCATGATGATACAGTTAATCACGTCTATGGTTGGTCCTTCGCTGTTTTATATCTACTATATACAGCAATAAACAATAATGATAACTATTGAAGTAATTAGATATTATAAAAGCAGTCTCTGCGTGTCAGGGTGAATATGGTAAACTGATCTTGAGGATGTTGAGACAGTCGAATAAAGTGAATGACGGCTTTCTGGATTGTATTGTATTCTACAGTGTGAACAATTAAATCTATTATAGTTCTGATTTTACAAATGTTACTAAGCTACAGATGTGAATTTGGTTTGATGAGTTGAGCAAAACTGAAAGGATATAATGAAGAAAGCAATACCGAATAACACAACTTTAGGTTAACCCCCCCCCCCCCCCCCCCCCCCCCCACACACACACACACACACGCACACACACACAAACACACTGACCTAAATACTGCACAAAAAACTGTGATGTTTTTGAATGTGATTCATTGTAAGTAAGAAGAAAGACACTGACTCCTGGTCCACAGAACAAAAGGCCCAATGGAAGGAAAATTGTATTTTTCAAGATTTTAGTATTTTGCTTTTTTCTCGTTACTGGGCCAAAAGACGTTCATTATTACGTACTTTACACTCATATACTCACATATTTCCCATGGATCCATGACTTCGTTGAGTATGCACAGAAATGTGTTGCTTTGTATGACAGCAGTGTTCAAAAAGGCCTTGGGAATTTGGTATCCGTGTACATCACCAATATTACAAAATAAAAACCATAAAACATTGTTACGGTCAATGTTACATCATTGTCAAGATAAGCTAGATGCTATTTTTAAATATATGGATACATATGTGGGTCAATGGGTACACATACCATAAGCTTCCAACTGAATTTGCAGTATTTCATTTACTTCTGCGTATCTCAGGTAGCTTCAGGCAACCATCTTCACCTTTAAATACTGCACTGCAGAGCTTTTCCCAACACGCGTTGGCCTTAAAGGACACACACACTCACACACACACACACACACACACACACACACACACACACACACAGTGGGTGTACAGTTTTCCGCTCTTTAATTGTATCGAGGTCGCAGGCATTTAAAAGGTCATAGAGCCTGATGAGGTACCCTCAGGTGTTGCCACAGCAACGTCTTATGCTTGGCTCAGCTTAGAGGTGTTTCGGCTTCCCAGAAGTAGATTTTATATCTAAGACATGGTGTCAGCAAAGTTAAGTTGCATAATTGCAGTTGCCCTATTTGTCTGCCTCCAACGTGTCAAAGACAGCAACATAATTGAAATTATTGAGGGCAAATACTTTCATAACAACCACTCTTCCATTTTTATTGACCAGATTAACGGACAGAGCTCACTGAACAGACTGAATGTTTGCTAACTATGTCACCTGATTTGTCTTTGTAAATATGTGTTTGTTCGTGTTCTCATGTATATTGTCATGAAGTGAATAATTTCATAATAATACACATAATAAATGATCAATAACCTTGTTTTTTGTGTCAACAGCGTAGTTTTATGAATACAGAATATATTAAACAACCTGCCTTAATAAGAATCCGAAATATATATAGTTATTGTTATTAATAATATCTCTGTTCACTCCGAGTAAAAGTAAATGGTCGTTCAGAATATTATTTTGAGTTTTTACGTATACTCCATTTCATTTCAGGGAATATTTTAATGTTATTGCACGTTTATCTTTTAGCATTTATTGCACTTTTTATTGAACTATATCTACTTGACAGATAAGTTACTTTGCACATTAAGAAACATTTCTCATTTCAACTTCTCCAAACTGTTTGACGTTCAGAGAAATACCAGTATTACTGTTAAATCCATTATTTTACCAGAAACAAAGAGTAAAGTCTAAAAAATGCATATAGCAGAGTTTTTCTTCTTTTTCTTGTAAGGCCGACTTCTTCAGCCACACTTTGTCAAATCCAAAAGCAAATCCAGCTATTTGAGTCAGAATCAGACCGACATGCGACAGCAGTGTCGGTATCACACACAAATGTTTCACATTAACATCATGGAAAATATAGAGTATGAATGAAAAATTTAAGAAAAAAAACATGAATGGCTTTGGTAACTTGATTAAATTACAAGTGATTTGCATCATGAAAGTGTATTATCAGCTAAAGTACTGCAATAATAACAATTTGGGCACATCTAGAGGGACACTGTGTTAACATGTAGTTTCTAGATGATGACGGTTCATTAGCGGCTAATAGACCTTCATCCTCTGTAAACTACATGTTAACACAGTGAGCTCTGTATAGGCTAATCATTAGCCTATACAGAGCTCAAACAAGGTGCCTCAGAATCAGAACCATTTATTTGCCAGATATGTTTCACATACAAGAAATTTGTCTTGTCAGGCGGTGCACTTTAGACAAAAAAAAACAAGAATCAACACAGTGCAAGAAATAGAAATATGATCAATTTGCAATAGAATATAAAATAAAGTGCACAGACAAACATGTAACAGTATTAGAAACACTACTGTCAGGTGTACATAACAGTCAGGACACCTGTGATCTGGAACAAGTTTTGAGAAAAAACTCTTTAAAAAGAAGGTTTTAATGAAGTGATAGCTTTAAAGCATGTGCTCATCTGATGAAGACAGGATTCCGTGGGGGCGTAGTGAAGGCCCAAAGTAAAGGTTAACTATCTTTTACCCAACATGATGCGCTGGCTATCAGAGTTTCTGATAAAGCGCCACTACAAAGGGACTATTTAAAAATGAAGCCAACAAGCAGGTGCTTCTATTTAATGAGAAGCTGCTGCTCGGCATGAAGCCGCACTTCTCCACACCAACCACTAGGCGACAGTAGGGCTTCATCATAGACATTGACGACATAGATCGGCCACGGAAATCCACACCGTATAGTTAACTAAACCAATTTGGCACGCGCCCATACGTACGGCGGACGGCCAGTCGGGGTTACGTAAACCAGTGGGTGCACGAGCGTGTCACGGAGTGAAAGAGAGAAGATCCATCCCCACAGCTTTGCGAGGGCAAGTCATGTTCGCGTAATTGCCACGATATTCCCTGTCTACCTGCTTCAGCTCTGTGAGCTCCACAGCCGGACGATCACGGTAATCATCAACTGAACACCGTTGGCAGGCAGGCTCGTTTACGGAAGCGCGCGCTCTCTCGCTCTCTCGCTCTCTCTCACTCTCTCACTCTCTCGCTCTCTCTCGTGCCGTCCCGGACCATCTATTTCATTTGAAGGGCACTGGGGAAGACACAGGACTCGCAGGCGTGCGCGTGCCGTGGCAGCCTGTGTCTTTAAACGCAGGAGGGACATTCGTGTTTCTGAGATGTAGCCTGGCTGTAGCGTCGCTTCAAACCCACCTGTCATCCCCCCGCGTAGGAAGGAAGGAGGCAAGGAAGGAAGGCAGGCGCTGGGATGCCGATGGTTTCATCTGGGGGACGACTGGAAGGGAAAGTTCAGCCGGTTTTTGGTTAACGATTCACTTGTTCATCTCGTACGTCCACGACCCCCACCGTGACTGTATACCGAGACGGACCAACCGCTACATCTGTAATAACGGTTTACTCAACATCCATCAGCTGGGAGAAAAATAAATCCTCAACACAGAAGAACCCAGGCAGGCAAAGGTGATGACTAATGAGCTGCAAGCATGCGTTGTGTTTATTCTGTTTGTGATGTAACAGGACGTGCTCCTATTAATCACCAGCGGTGATGACAGCAGAAACACCCATACAGGAAATATTGTTGTTTACTATTGTTTCATCCTGACGTCACCTGTAAAGAAGTCCCTAAAAGGATGTTGACACTGTGTTTATTGATCCATGTTACAGGATGTGTTGGCAACAGAACACCAGGATAATTAAGAATATACTAATCACAAATCACATTTCATGGTGAATCCTAATCAGGCAGTCAGACATTAGTGTAGACTTTGACGTTTTCCTCCCTCTTGTTGGCACATATACACACAAATGCATGCACACACATGCATCCCCGCACATATTTGAAGGAAAAACACTTAATTAAAATGACCTTCATCCTTTTTATTTTCAGCCAGACAAAAATTGTCCTTGAAGCAGGAGTGTAATTAGACCAGACATGTTATCTGTATGCTTCCAGCCGAAGCATCAGTCATGTCTGTGTCATTATGTAAATATGTATCTACTGAAAATTGGCCAAATACCAGTGTCTGCTTCCCTGAAAGTGTGCAATGCAGAATTTGAGTCCTAGTGTTTACATAACAGAATATATCGAATGGCATCCTGTCGAAAAACTTTCTCAAGATTGTCAGTAATATTTCCACATTTATGTCAAGTTTTTCATTATGCAAGCTAAACACTCTTGCAACCGTGTAATGTAATGTGATTGATGCACTGCAATAATAACAATCTGGAGCCAAATTAGATTCCAAAAAGCTCCATTATATTTGAGTCCAAATTCATTGCAACTCGCATGACAAGTATTCTTAGTAATTACTGGAACAGCAACTATTGCTCTGGAAAGCTGCTGTCGCAACTTTTTGCATGTATTTCTTTATTGTCATTTGACAAACTGGGCAGGAAGGAACTTGCAGGCAATGAACTGACGTATAATGTTTTGATTAGCACATGCAGATGTTACTACACATAGCCATGGCCTTTTTTACGTGCCAGTCCAAGCTCAGTGGATTTATTTGTATCATCCATTTTGTCGTTGCATTTGATTGCATAGCCAGATTCCGTCACAGACAGATTATGTGGGACTGAATGGAAATCTTTACCCCAATTACTTCACATTGTTCAATATGCATGACAATTATTTGGTGAACCAGATGCTGCTTTTGCATCGGATAACAACATGGTGATTATTTTCCTTTACAAAAGGCATTTTAAGCAGAATGAAGCCTAAGTGAATGTTTCCATTTGGCTGGTTTCTATAATTGTTAAGTGACAAAATCTTAAATGGCAATTTATGATATCATTTTGCAGTGCAGACATGAAACTCCATGTTGTCAGCACATGTCTTCAATGTTAGACTGCAAGCAGAGTAATTGTGAAATCCTACAGCCTTGGCTGTGACCTGATCAGAAAGATGAAAGCCCCTGGATACAGAGCAGTGATACTTAGTGGCACTAGGACCTAGAGGAGCCATTTACAGCTGTGGCAGCAGCTGCCGGAGTCATTCCTATCCGGGTCATTATTAGTGTCTCTGTCACAGGGGCATATGGCCCTGGAGGCCCTGAACACCAACACTCTGCCTGGCTACAATATCACCACAAATTGTGATCAACATTATTGTTGGAATGACTGTAGTGTCACCATGCAGAGCAGAGGATTTAAGACAATAAGGGTATATATGACTCCCTTTACAGTTAACCTCTCAATAGAAATGCATGAAATATGACTTCTGACCATGCAACAGACTCAGTCATCCCACACTATCTGTGTTTTGATAAATAATCCTATCAAGGCTGGCGAGAGCCTACTGTTTTGGTGACACTGCAGTCTTTCTGGTTCTCTCAGCTTTCACCCTCTCAGGAGGGCGCATGTAAACACCATGACACATTTGTTACTATCAAATCATTCCGCTCGCTCCTCGGTGGACCCGCGTGGAAGAGGAAGTGGTGTCTGTCATCACGGTTCCCTGGAAGGCCAAATGTTTAGAAGACAATTATAAAAATAGTAGTTTTTGGCATGAATATGCTGTTTCCACATGAATCACTGTTCATATCTTACAATTTAGTATTTATCACCACCACAAACTCCTACAAACTAGACCTCCCTGTTCGCAGCTGTTTTTCCAGTAACATGGCTTAAACATGTTCTCAGCCTCTCGTTGTTTTCCCATGTTTTATCACCGATTATGATCAACATCCAGCCGTTATGGCGGACTGCGGCTACTTGACGTCATTGATGGTGACTATGAAGTGGTTGGCTGGAGGAAACAATACAGAGAATGTCGCTGGAGGAGTGCACGTGTCACCTCAGAGCACAGGGGGAGTAGAAGAGGAAAGGAAAGGAAAGATTTCAGGTCAGGAATAGTGTAGGGGCTCGGCTCGATGTGACAGGAAATATATAGGACGGGGAAAAAAACAAATTGGCGGGATGAGCGACTCAATGCCCAAGCAGTGAAGGTGGATAAGGTAGAACAACAGAGTCTGGGTGAAGATGGGGAGGGAGAAAGGATTAGAGAAATGGGATGATAAGAGAGGGAGGGTGGGATTAAAGCTTGGAAAAATAGACGATGCTAGAGGGAAGTGAGAGAGGATCAATTTGGAGACATGCAAAGAGATACAGTGTTGTCACTGAATGGGCTGTCTCGCTCGGCTCTCCCTCTCGCTTCCCTCAGCTCGTTTTGCATCCACCCGCTCCCACGTGTGCCCTGCCGCCCCCCTTCGCCCCCCTTCACCCCTCCCCACTAAATGCCATACATGGACCATAGAAATCCATTATGCCCAGCCAGGCACCAGGTTATTGGTGGACGTGTTTCTGGGCACATGTGGAGTACAGAGGCAGCCATCCTCTCGACGTGAAAGTCATGGCCTCCGTCTCCTCAAGGTCATGTGAATAATCATGAGAGTGCTCTGTTGTTTCACTGTCCCCAAACAGATAACCTTGTCTCTCTATTGACCGAAAATATGCGCCTAATGTAGAGGACATCATTTCGACCATGTAGAGAATATAATAGGTTTAGGGCCAGCCATGATTTGGCTGTAACGAAAGATTAGATGTCCTGTCACCCTCATAAAAGACTGGGACATTGTATGGTCCCTTCTCACGTGTTTCACTTGTATTATCACGGACTGAGGGCTCTGGGTTGGGCTGCCACAGTTTTGTGCCCAAATCCGCTCTTCTATAGACCAGACATGTCCACAAGCACAAGGACATGGTCTCATCGACATTCGAGCAACCCATGCTTGTTTTTATTTTGTATTTCATCTTTGGTGATGAACAATGTATGCACTCCAGTCTCCCTAATATATTTTTTCTTTTAGATTTTTCATGATTTAAAAAAATATATTTTCCCGTAGAAGTTTGAATTTATTTAAGTGACACTCTTATGCCTTCAGGCATGTTGAATATTATCATAATTAATCGGTTATTTATAAATGTTAATTAATTAATTGAAGCAGTTGCCTCCGATGTAAAATACATGTGTTTTTATTGAAATCAGACATTTTAAAGTTTTTCAAAAGCTGGGTGTACAGAAGGTTAATTTGCTATTGTGTCTCATCAATCAGCAGCAGAGAAAAGCAATGCAGCCCATTGTTCTTGCAATAATTGTATTGATTGTTACTTTAAAAAATGGGTTTAAATTCGTCCTTTATTTCTGCTCTCTGTGTCTGTCTGGTCTCTCTGCAGCTCCCTCTCCCTGTATTGTTGTTTATTCCACGCCTTTCTTTTGTTTTTGCGGTTCTGGACCGTGCAGCAGTTCCTCATGTTTGTGCGTGGCAGGTGCTCTGAGCTGATATGAACTGACTGAGCGCCTCTCTGGTTACTGGAGGACTGGCAGGCAGCTTAGGCACAAGTAGAAAGGATGATAAACTGTGTCCAGGCTTGCTTTTCTCCAAATCTCTCAACCTAAAGCTCGAAGAGGTTAGGACAGTTGGAGAATACGTCTCTCCCTTGTCTCTTTATATTGGTTGTTTTTATGAATTTTGGTCTTTCAGATATCTTCTTCTGTCAGTTCATGCGGTGTTATTCATTCATTTTCAAGGCCATGAGAAGGCAGGTAGTTGAAAAGCCACTATGGCTGGAGCCTAAATGACTCACTCAGTTGCCCTGCTGGGTCAAAAGGGTCACATGACATTCCTGCACTTTTCAGCTGAATTGACTTGTCATTTGTGAAGGAGGCCACATGTCCTGCTGTGCAGTGTTTCAATGGTAGGAATCCTCTCTGTACCATTTTAGTTCCTTTTTCATAATTCGCTTTCCAAATTACGTTACGTCATCGTTTTAAGGTCACAGAAACAAAACTGTTATCTTCAGAGTTAGTTGTGTATTGATGTTCTGGATGAGTTGAATCCATGAAATGACAATATAATGTACATCTTCTGAGTGGAAACATTCCAATTGTTTTCTTTGTCTCAGAAATCGTAAGAAATGGACCAAGATACGCCGATCCAAAGCCAGAAGCAAGAGGACAACCCAAAGGGAAAAGTCAAAGCTTTAACAATCACTCCGACTGCAGCATCAGCTACAGCGGCTCCAGACACAGATTCCACTGCCAAGCCGCCTGCAGCGTCTGCCAGGCCTCGACGACCACAGAGAAGTGCCAGAATCGAGGGATCTGTAGACATCTCTGAGCCCAAAGTTGAGCCCAAAGTTGAACCCACTCCAGTGACGATTCAGGAGGAGTGCACTCCCGATGGCACTGTGGCAAGTCGCCCCAAACCCTCTCGCCCTGCTACGTTCAAACCTTTAGGAGAGCACAGCGGGTCCAGCGCTAAGGTCGGTCCTAAAGGGCCAGGCCACCACCCGATTAGGGCTGCGTCAGTCCCCCACCAGGCTGCCAGCGGGCCTGTGGCTCCTCACCTGAACCCTCATGCACACAGAGCTCTCTCTGTAGCCGGAACAGCTGACACCCAGGCCCAGATTGTGGAAGACTTCAGGCAAGTTTCCTAATCTGTGTGTTTCCGAGCATTCATGTCTCAGCTTGTCTTAACATCGGCTTTTGATCCTCAACAGCTAAGAAAAATAAGCCCGGCACTCATATAATTTATTTATACACACTGACAGTTGACGCTGCAAGGCTGATTACTGCAACCATAATTATTTATCACTGTTATTTGTTTCTGTCTCAGTAAACATTTACTTCCTCTACTTTTATTTTTTTAATTATTTATTTATTTTTTGGAACCAAGTAATTCTCCTTTAATATTATCCATATCCTATTTTTTAGGATAGATGGGATGTATTTGTAAATGACATAATATGATCAATTTTAGAGACCATAACATTTTTGTTTCGCCTCAAAAGGGGGGCATATTTTTACCTAAATGACCTGTGTAAAGTTTTTGTCTTTCATTCACACTGGGTGTTCTCTCATTTCTACCAGTGTATCTCTAAACCACTCCCTGTTGTAGTGAATCATTGCTTAGTGACTTCTGGAATGGATTAGGTTGCAAAATTACTTCACAGAAGTGTCGTAACACAGAATACAAAGCTACATAATAATAATAATAGTAAAAATAATAAATAAATCATTCTATATCATGAAATGTTCATGAACAAGAAACCGTACTAACCTACAAACCTTTGTGGGTTGTGTGAAGGGGGAAGGGTGTTGAAGTGTAACGATAACGCGGCTGCATAGTGAGATAACTTCTTTTTTTAGAACATTTTTTGAATTGTCTTTGGTGTACTCAGGAAGCACTGTAGCATTGCTCCCTAAATGTCCTATAGGCTGTGCCACTACCACTGGCCAGTAATCAGAAAACCATAATCATAATCATTCATGTGTCTAATTTGGGGAAGTGGGAGATCGCATTCTTGCAAATACACCATTACATGACATTCTCAATGTAACATACACAGGAGAGTCGGATAGAAGAATTTCAGTATCTATTTTGTAAACGGCTTGCCCTCGTCAGGATTGTAGTGGCTGGAGCCTGTCCCAGTGTACAAACAGGATGCGAGGGAAGATAGACCCCAGACAGGTCTGTGAGAGCCAAAATACTGCATTAACAGAGACGAACACACCCTCAGATTTATGTTCATGTGGGTGATTTTGATTTTCAAAGCTCACAAATACATTTTTTGGGCCATAAATCAATGCATGTAACAATTATGACAGTTTTACATATATGATAAAATAATGAAGTGAGGGCATTTTGTACAAACAAGGATGTAAAGTGCAACCTCACTGGTTGACAAGAGAGATACAACTGTGAGGCGGTTATGTTGTTATATTCTAGTTGTTAATACACAGGTTCTATTGTCTCACTCAGAGACTGTAACTTGTGATCATCAGGTCTGTCGTGATGAGAGTTTATAACCAAACACCCTTTTCCAACAGGCTGCACGTCATCACATGGAACGTGGGTTCGGCTACGCCGCCTGACGACATCACTTCCTTGCTGGGGCTGAATGTGGGTGATGGAAACACCGACATGTACATTATTGGGTGAGTGTTTAGTGGCGCTTCCAGTGTCCTCCACATGAAAGCTAAAGTGTCCATTTCTGCACACTTTAAACATTGTCACTGAACCATCAACCATCGTCTGAGCATTTCATCTTTACCTCATACTTAATTTAATACACATTACACGGTGTTGTCGTTGACTGTTGATTGTAGTTTGTCTCGTCTAACATCTCATGTCTAATGTTGCACCTTCTGCCAAGGTAAATTCCTCGTTTGTGAAAACATTCCTGGCAATAAACGGTTTCTGACTCTGATTCTGATTCTGAATGAGCAGTCAGGCTCTGTTCACAGATTTGTCTCAACCCTTCTGGCTACGATTTCCTTCCATTTATGAATTCACCATTACATTATTAAAGCTCTCACTCATCAGCTCCTCTTACATCTCTGTTGGCTAGTGACCCCTGTTTGTTGTTATATGTCATTTTTCTTCAAGGCTGCAGGAAGTGAACTCTATGATTAACAAAAGGCTGAAAGATGTCCTCTTCACAGACCAGTGGAGTGAGGTCTGCATGGAGAGACTCAGCCTCTTTGGTTATGTGCTGGTCAGTAATGGCTTTTATTATCAACACATATGCACACTCTCAAACTAAAATGCTACACAGCTTCGATTCATACGCATTACGTGATCGCTGATGAGAGCTCTGCTTCTTCGCTGCTGTTTCGGCTAATTTTGTTCCCTGAGCAACAGTTAGGGTGATCATTTATGACAGCCGTTTAATGTCAGCTCCCTTCTGTGTACCTGCCCCTTTTTCTCTATAATACCATTTAAAATACATACACCCACTGTGTGAAGGTAGCACACTATGAAATGCACAATGTCATATTGAATAGAATATAGAAAATACTTCCCAATATGTATTCTATAGATAAGACATTAAAAGCTGGGAAAGTAGAAACCATCAAACATGTGTATTTTCTCACCAGCTGGTGTGTTGGCATACCGCAGCAGAGGTTGGTGTTTGTCTGGCGGCATCTGAAACGCTACTTGGCTCTGTTGGCATGGTGAGCCAGAGAGTGTGAATCAGCTGTTGAGCTGAAAGAGCTGTACAAATGTCTCCCAGGATGCTGTTTTATTTTTGGACCACGTTGTTGTCAGTGTTGACGGGCCTCTGACAGTGAGACTGATGCCGCACCCCGAACCCCCCCAGTTATTTCACGGTCTGCTACGTCAGCTTAAACTCGTTAAAATCATCTCCACGTGACCTTTATGTGTACTTTATGTGAATATTAATGCTGTAAACAGGTTCAGGGATTGTGTTAATTTGAGTTTGTAGGAAAGGTGACCACAGCAGGGTGGACAGACACGCTGTAACGAGACACTCCATCGGTTCTTTCTGCTCTGTGATAGTCTCCCCCGACAAGACTCATTGACAGGTTCAAACTGTAACTGCAAGCACAAGAAAGCTAACTGCCCTTCACTGCAGAAAAACAGAGTCGAGTCGACAAGACATCGTTTTCTAGCTATTTAACACACAGTTGCTGACCACCATCATTTATGTTTGAGTAAGCTACAATTAAATGCATAAGTTAGCAAAGACATTTTCTGGCCCTTATCTCTAATTGCAACATTGCACTCTCTATTGAATATGTTGCAGCACAACTTTTTTTATGCACTGGGATTTAATACATTTATATTGTATTATATCGTAGTATATAGATTCATTGCATATATGTTTAGGTTAGATCAGCGTTTTTAGATTGGTAGGCACTGGAATAACACGTGACCTACCTTTTTAAATGAACCAAGTTAAAGAAGTATGTCATTTAAATACTAATTTACTAAGCCCATATGTCAATAATTATATCAAACTTTAATTTTCTTCAAAAAGCCAGCAAATTATGTCCAATGTGCATATTGTGAAATGTTTTCACCCACAATACCTTCAGGCAAAGGTGTACTCTTTCAGATTTTTCCCACAGAAACACCCATTTGTTGCCTGTGACAACACACGTACCGCACATAAAGTTGGTTCCCTGTACGGTTCAGTAGAGTTCCTTACGCAACAAAGTAGTTCAACTAGCCAGTTAGTATACAAGCGAGCGGGTCTTGAGTCACGTGCAAAGATGTGTGCCTCTGTTGCTGGCCACAGGGCATTTCAGCCAGGGTGTGATCATGCTTCTTCCGCCTGCTGTTGGGGGTTGGGATGTGTGGACCACTGGAGAGAGGGAGAGGGAGAGATGAACATAAATATCCGGGGAGGGCCTTGACCAAGCGTGCAGATAGCTAATCTTGTTCCACAACGCATGCATCATAGTTATGCCCTTCTTGAACATTACAAAAACATGTGCACTTCTTTTTCTAAACCAGTGGCATAAATGTCAAAATCTGCACATCATTATGTAGCAGAACAAGAAGCAAGTGCTTTTAAGATGATGGTGGAAGGCTCGGAGAATGGAAAGGTCTGACCATCAGATGCCTACAGCATGTACATCAAGCTCCCGCCACAAAGTGGTTCGTTGCCACAGAGAGGGTAGACCACAAGCTATGGCCTCCTTAATGTGCAGCGCTTCAGATAAAGTAGAGGGGGAGCTGGGCCGCTGCCTCCTGCAGGGCGAAATGGAAATGCAAGGGGGAAGCGAGAGGAGAGGGAGAGAGAGAACATGAAGCAGAGCACCATGAATGGACACACGGCAAAGCCGGCCGCAGCTCAGGCAATTTGTTTATTGAAATTTTCCTGCATGTTATAAAGATTTGTATGCAGTTATTCTGAACTGGATCGCTGCTCACTGTTCAGGACGAAGCAAAGTGCCTCCTTATATCTCACCTATTCATGTTATCTTATTTTGTTCTTCCTGTCCGTCTGCACTTGTCTGATTCTCCTCACCTGTCTGTCCCTCAGGTGACCTCACAGCGGATGCAGGGGTTGCTGCTGCTTGTCTTTGCCAAATACTTCCATCTGCCCTTCCTCCGTGGAGTCCAGACCGAGACCACCCGCACAGGCCTGGGGGGTTACTGGGTGAGACATTTCTGACACCATTCTGTGATCTGCACTGTATCGTGGACATTTCACACATGGGAGCCGAGCTGCACATGGCACGACATCTCCCTGGGAGCGACTAGGTTTAAGTTTGCATCCCGGTCACTTGCTTCTATGGCCTCTTGTTAACGATGCAGGTTGTTTGTTTATCCAGTCTTGTGACTTGATAGTCAAATTCTGTTCCATCCAGTTTTATGATAATAAAGAGCAGATAGAAAAAAATGAGGTGATAATTTAGTTCCCGTTCACTGAAACATGATGTCGTGCTGAATTTGAAATAAAATCCTCTCTGTGTGAACTCAGAGGGGAATCATTCTGCACATTTTACACTGAGACATTTTTAGTGTTTTAGCAGGTCAGAGCAGTTGGGATAACAAGGGAGAGAAATCCACTTTTACCGTCCCCTCACTGTGCACCCACTGTACTGTAATGAATAAACTTCCTGTTTGTCTGTGACACACACACCACTCGATACAGGGAAAATACTCACTGACTTTAGAAACCTTTCTATCACTGACCGTTGTAATTTAATTTTGAGAAATTGAAGCATGAGAACATGAACAGCTTTCTTCAGTCGTGTGTTGTATTCCCTTCTCTTGAATTTAGTTTGACCTCCCTTGTGCTTGTCGGTGTTACAGGGGAATAAAGGTGGTGTGAGCGCCCGCATGTCAGTGTTCGGCCACTCCATCTGCTTCCTCAACTGCCACCTGCCGGCTCACATGGAAAACTCTGGTCAGCGCATGGAGGACTTCGAGAGCATCCTGCAGCAGCAGCAATTTGAGGGCCAGACTGCCACTGGGGTTCTTGACCATGAGTAAGACGGCACAACCTTTACACTCACTTGTGACTGGGAAAAACAAATGGTGTCACAATCAGTGTTGCAAAAGTACATACATACTTGCACTTGTGTGAATTCATGAAATAACATCTTCTTTTTCAATAGTGTGGTTTTCTGGTTTGGGGATCTAAATTTCCGCATTGATGACCTGGATATGCAAGTGGTGAAATCAGCCATCGATAACAACAAGTTTCCAATGTTGTGGGAAAAGGATCAGGTAAAACATATTGGCTCTCTAATGAACCGTTTACAAGACCGAGAGAGGACTGTGACATTTAACTCCCCAGCATGTGTCCTTCTGAAGAGCAATTTGCCCCATAGAAATATTTCCCCCAAAACAGTCTTCTATTTAGATCTGAATTCTTCTGAGGACATTTTACAAGTTGAAATTAGGTTTTCAAGTCAGGAAGTATAATATGAAATGGTGTTACTTGTCTGGTGGAGTACTCGTCTGGTGGACTATGCACTGTGTAGCCACTAGAGGGCAATAAAGAAACACGCTATCTTCTTCTTCATTGCTGCAGCTCAATATGGTCAAAGACAGTGAGACGGTGTTGGAGGGTTTTCAAGAGGGGCCGCTGAAATTTCCTCCCACCTACAAGTTTGATGTTGGGACAGATACATATGACACAAGGTTGGTGGTGCCAGGGTTGCCGTTATGAGTTTTAGGCCACTGACCAAATATCACAGAGCCTAGCTCAATAATACAAAGACATTTCTAAAAGGTCCTTAATAGCCTGGGGGAGCATGAAGGGGCCTCTTTTTACTCCATGTACTGATTTTAAAGTTGTTGTTTTTTTTTGTCTTGCTCCATTGCTCTCTCTCCATCCTCCACCCAGTGGGAAGAAGCGTAAACCAGCTTGGACCGACCGGATCCTGTGGCGCCTGAGAGCCACTGCTACGGCCGCCGCCGCTCTCAGCGCTGGGAAGCGTGGCTCGATGTCGGGGCTTACCAGTGGGACCAAAGTGACACAACACTACTACCGGAGTCACATAGAATACACCGTCAGTGACCACAAACCAGTCTCCTCCATCTTTACCCTGCAGGTGAGACTTTGTAAAGGTGACTTAAGGTTGGCATCTCTTAAAATCAATACGACAAAATACTTTGTTTCCAAAGTTAAACCAAAGACCTTACTGTTTTCAGCACCTTAGTTTGAGAATCAAACGACTATGTTCAATGTTGTTTAAACTGCTGTACAACTTTAAACATTGTCCCTGCTGCAGTTGATAATTGATGCTGTAAATTCATTTAGGTCACTGACATTAGATAGGTTTATCATTTTGGTTTATCTTAGAGACTTTACAGTATTTTTGCACTGTACGAATGTTGATGGAAAAAGTTATTTTTAGTTCCCGTACAAGTTGGATATTCCCCTGGTCACAATCACAGTGGAGGATGAGTGGAATAGCATCGCTGATGCCGTCGCAAAATTCCGACTGATGCCCAGTTACCCACGCAGCTCCTGGGACTGGATCGGACTGTATAAGGTAAACGGTCTTACCTCTTCTGGCCAAATAACATGTTACGGCTGAAAACCCGACATCAGCAAATCATTAGGAACATTATAATAAATATTTCTGTACCTTGCTAATTTGCCCCCCCCCCCCCACAGGTGGGTTTTAAGCATCACAAGGACTATGTGGGGTACGTGTGGGCCAAGCAGGAGGAAGCGGACTTTACTCGACAAGACCATCAGGTAATCTGGTTGCATGCTGAATTCTCCTCGGAGATAATTTACTTTCACATTTAATAGATGTCTGACTAACTGTTTTCCAGGTAACTTTTACTGAGGAGGAATTGCCCAAAGGCTCAGGGGACTTCATCTTGGGTTACTATAGCAACAACATGAGCACCATTGTGGGTGTAACGGAGCCATTTCAGGTAATCGTGGCATTCTGGCACTGCTTTCCTGAGGCTAAATCAATCATTTGCTTCAAGATGGGGACATTACATCTGTGCTATGCCGGTGTTCCCATCTGCATCTTAAGGCTTTTCATTACTTTTACGAACATTTATATCCTCTAAATCCCACTATTGTCATCTTTTTCATCTGTCTTCAGATCCAGCTTCCTACTTCAGGTCTTGATGCGAGTTCTTCAGACAGCTCTGACTTCAGCTCAGATGATGACGGCACTGTTGTCCACGTTAAGACGAGGTCCCGCAGTCCCAGTCCATGCAAAGCCAAGCACCGCAGCCATCGCCGCCACACCTCCAGCCGCTCTGGCAGCCCCGCACAGGCCAAAATGGAAGTGCTCAACGTCCACGCGACGACAGCTGAGAGTGAGTCCAAAGGACGTCCAGCAGAGGACAGCAGCGGCCCGGTGTCTGCTCCTGTGGAGAAAGAACAAGACATCGAGGGTTCAGGGGTGTGATACACAACCTCGTCCTGCTGTTGTCACAGGTCACATAGCCAACTGTTGTGGCTTTTATCAAATACATCCATTACACTGTATGTTTTCTGTGATGAAAATATGCAGCTTCTGATGCCATCCTTTTCAGGAACAGCCATCTGTTTTTTCCAGAAGGCTTAGTTTTGCCTTGAGTTGTTCTATTGAGCTGTGCATATTGTATATTTTTTATTTGTAAACCTTTCACTCTGTCCTGTGTTTCTTCTACCTTTGTCCGTTCTCAGGTGTGGACAGTACAGGGAGCTGACACCTTGCATTAGGAAATACTCAAGGATGCTATGGTCATGTAGAGTAAAGGAGTGGTGACTTAATACTCTTTAGAAACCATCTTCCCCATATTCCGACAATGATTTGATTTGCATTGTTGTAGCAGTCATGTCAGCAGGCTGCATACCAACAGGAAAGGCTTTATGTAGGATGACATACTTGACACAAATCGTTTGCTTTAGTTATAAAATGTGTATTGCTCTGGCCAAGAGGACCATAGAGACATAGTAAAAAAAAAGCATTTTATTCCAAAACATTTTGCATAAGCATCACTAGCTCTGTCAACAATCACTTATTGTATTAGCTTCTGCACATCTTCGAATGGAGATAGCCATGCAATTTGACTTGGTGATATACGTCTACTATTGTGGATAATCCCTGCTTTGGAAATTCAGCATGCTTTACACAGCAACGTGATGCATAACACGCAGGGAGCAGTTCAAATGATCCACCAATGGGAATAAAGACCCTCCAGGGTGAATTAAAAAAAAAAGAGCAGAACCAAAGTGGGTGGGGACGGCCCGGATTCAGAGGTCTCGACCACCACCCGAGGCAGCAGCCCAGCACATGCCAGCTTAGAAAGTGAATGTGAGTATAAAGGCCTTTCAATAAAGGGCCAAATCAGTGCAGTGGGATGTGCTGGTTGTGGAAGGCCAGCTGTCAGCAAGCACAGCAACACTGTCTTGTCAGAACTAGTTGATTCATTGTCGGCCACTAACTCTAGCACAGCAATATCTGAACCAGGAAACATTACAGTTTATTGCTTGAACATGCATACCTTGATATGATATAATGAGCCTTATCTAACTATTGTTTATCCCAGCAGTTAAGTTAACTTTTGAAATAATTTACCCAGAAAGAAGATCTTATTTATTTTGACTCCAGTCAAACTCTGATAATCAACCTGGATATCTCTGACAAATGTGAGCAGGAGCTCTACTATGTAGAGCTACTATGGGGCTTTGCATCGTATGATACAAAGCTCCACTGTTGAGAAATATCACCATGCCAATGTGATATTTCAAATACATGAAATGGTACTATCTAATGCTTTATTTTTTTTTTACATTTTACTTTTATTTTATTTTTTCAAGTTCACTTGTTTCACATTTCATTTTGCTCAGATCCTGCCCATCTGATCCTAGTGGTTAGCTGCCCCTGACAATAGTCACAGTAGTCATGTTGCATTGTTACCGTGTGACCTCGGATGCACCATTTTAGACACGTTGTACTTTTGGGCTGTTAGCGTAGGACACTGTAACACTATTGTGGCTGTGTGTATGTCGGTAATCAATTTGTGTGTGTATGTGTTTTTATGGACATTTGTTTTTGATGGTGGAAGCTGTGTGTGTGTGTGTGTGTGTGTGTGTGTGTGCGTGTGCGTGTGCGTGTGCGTGTGTGTGTGTGTGTGTTTAGTTAGCTGTGAATGTGAGCGTGACTGTGTTTGCATGGTTTGATGCTAGACATACTGTACATTCCGGTACTGTGATTTTTGTGCCGTAAAGTGCTGTTTTTGACTCCTCTTTGTTATAATAGTGGGTGTGAAAGTTGGTAGAAAAACTTGGTAAGAACAGTATAAAAATGTAACTGTTAGTGTTAAGTGAAGAAAATCCAGGACAGTTATCCTTGCATACATCTAAAGTTGTTCGAAACATTTCATAGTGTTTCTTGTATTGTCTTGTCTTCGAAATGGAAAAACCTAATGGACCTTTGTTTAGAGAAATATGTTTAAAAAAAGATTAAGATTGTATGCTTTTGTCCTACTTAGCTAATTTAGATAAGTATGGTCAGTTCTGCTGTCATGGCCAGTGACTATATATTGTGAAACGTAAATTAAAAAAATGCCTCCAGAATGTTATTGTTTTGTAATTATGTAGCTACAATAGAAGAAATATGTATGTAAATGAGAAATATTAAGTATGGTAGAAAACATAAAATAGGAGACAATCAATGCCACAAAGATAATTTTACTTAAATGATGTATTTATTTTCTTATTTAATTGTTGAATGAGCCTGAACTCTGCTGGCCAGTGAGGGAGCATTATTTCAATGGATATTACAGAATATTGATGGTAACTTATTTCTTGTGTAAGTAACTATGAAGAGGGAGTCAGTTTCCATTTTAGTAAGTCCAGATCAATTGTTGCTTTAATTGTCTGAAGTGTAGGCTGTTTCGTCGACAGGGATTTGTATAATTGTGAATGAAATTGACTTTAAAATATAGTATGCCTGTGAGATATTAATTGTTGGCTTATGAGAAGGATTTATCTCTGTGAAACCACCTGATCAGTGAGATGAGAAGGTTTTTCAGGGGTTGCTTGCTTTGTTCTCAAATCCCAAAACTAATAAAACACTGTCCAAAGAAAAAATATATACTTCCCTTCAAAATTGTGCTGTGTGTGTGTTTCCTGAGTCTCTTCATATTCTTTGTCATTGGCTGAAAACATTTTAATTACAGTGTAATCATATTGTTTCTTATACTTTTATGTCAGACTAAGTACAAATGTGACATACTTTAAGAGTTACATTTTTTTTCTTCTAGTAGTTCTATGATGAATGTAAAACTATTTAGTACAACTACAGTACTGCACATGTACCATCTTCAATTATGTAAAATAATTGGACTTCATTCAACATTTACCAGCATTAAGGTGGCCCTTCAGTCTCGAATTATTCATCTTTAAACAGCCCTTTGGCTCTTTGTGATGTATTATTGGATACAACAGATGTTGTTTGCTATTTTATATGTTCTATATAAATGTGAGCAACAGACACAACAGCACATCCTGCAGAAGGCAACAGCAGGTGCATCTTGCATCATGCTTTTGCCCTTTGAAAAGAAAGTGTCCACCCTGCAAATTCATGGTGACAAATGATTACCGCTCTGATGCAACACTGGTCAGAGATTGGGTTGCTTGGTTTAGTGACAATGAACACCATAATAACGTCATTAAATGAACTGACAAAGGGCACAGACAATGCTAATGTGCCTGTAATGTCATAATTGTAAAGGGTTTATCCTGGGTTGCATTTTCCATTAAGATTGCAAAATTGAAAAGTCTAATTTCTGCATATAATACTTTACTCTAAGAGCAGTATGTTTGACCTGAAGGCAACTTTTGATTTTTGACCGTTTATAACCTCTGGATCTCTGGTGAGATGAGTCACTGTGAGTTTGGAATAACCGTTATCAGTATATATTGTTGGATATTGATGTCACCTTTATTCTTTATCTCACATAATAGAACAGCCACTGCTTGTACGAGGTTATCTCTCTGTCACAGTAACTGACATTGACTTTAGATAGAGCACCTTGAACAAATACAACCTCAGGTCTCTCTGCTTAATAACATGACACTGGGCCTTGTTGTAGCCCCACTGAGATTGTGTGCTCCACAGCTTCATATAAATGCATCGCCTCTGTGACAAACCATGTATTCATATTCAAAGATATCTTAAAATTGGGACGATGGATGCAGGATATTCACATTGAAAAGTAGAAGATATACATACGTACATTTTCTTGGTGCAGTGGTCTGAGTCCCAAACTTTGAAACCACAACATCCCATTATTAACATCTTTTCTTGACCAGAACTGAAACTAGAAATACTCCTCTTCTCAAATGAATAAAATGGTCCTGCTAAGAGCTTAAACCATGGTAAAGCTGTCCTTGTGGTAACATTAATTAACCTAACTGTGGCACAAAGGTACAACATGTTCACAATCAGAGCTTTTGATTATATTAAACAACAGAGCCTGAAGGGTAAGAGGAAGATGGGAGCTTTTTGAGTAAAATATAATCAAGTTATGTTAGATATAATATACACAGCCGCTGCTCACCCTCCAAAGGAGCACATGTTCTGATCTGAAATACAATTATATCCCAGTGAGGGTTTATAGCCAACTCTAATATTGTTTTCTTGGAAACATGTATTTGTTGATACACAGTTTTTTATTACACATCATGAAAAATAGAAGTCTTTGGATGCCCATTTAAAAAACAAACACCATCTAACATTTTAACTTTTATTAAGCAGTAAAGCTTTTGTGATGAAGGTTTCTGTGTGCACGTTGAGCCAACCAGCTCTACATTCACCTGCTAAATAAAACACAGATCACGTAGTGGGAAGGACAGTCAAACTGAGCTGCATCATGGGTCAAACATCAGTCAACATCCTCATATAGGAATCACCACAGTCGCATGTATCAAAACTGTGGATGGAATACATACAAAAAGGATAAGTGTGTGATGCATGGTGGAGGAAAAGTAAATGGTAACACAACACGAGGTGCAACTAACTCTATTATTACATCACTATTCTCATCACCCACTTCAGTCTGACACACGCGCGCACACACAACCTCTCGATAGGCTCAATGGTATGGCCCACCTCCTCGTGACGTCAGGGAGGCTGACTTCACAGCATAAATAGTGGAGCTCTGCGCCATGAGGCTCAGGCTTAAAAGATCTACGAACCGAGACACTCAGATTGGTATTCTGGAAAGGAGGGAAAACGACGAGACTCTGCTCGCAGAAAAAAAATATAAAGTTAGCTTGAAATAAACGCCGTAATATTCGTACACAGCAGCAGCCGTCAGAGACAATGAACGGACAGACGAATGGTTTTCATAACTCCCTCATTGACGAGGACTGCTTCTTGTTCACCTCAGAGTCGGTCGGGGAAGGACACCCCGGTAAGACCCAACGCCTTATTTTGACTTTGAAATGAGCTCAATGTATCATTCTGTTTTACTGTGACGTATACACACGCTTTAATAATAAAATAAAAATAAAAATAACGGGACTATACATCATTGCTTTTGAATATTGGGGCCCTTTCCTCTGCGTAACGTTAGGCAAGCCAGCGTGCACGCGCTGCTAGCTAACTTTAATGTTAGCAAGCTAATCGTTGCTGTATAGAGGATGCTATCGCATGTCTGGTCCACGGACGGCAAACATACCACTGTTCGTAGCAGATATGATCTGGTAACGTTACTTAAATACCCCGCTAATTACAATATAATTATTAATTACTTGGTAAGCGTTCCTAGACATCCAGGGCTACTCCTAAGGCAATACATGTTGGTCTGAACAACAGCGCACGGCAGTGGTTGTTTTTTTATGTTTTATCGTCTGCGTACAAAGTTGGCTAAATGTTTAGTACTCAATCCCGCATGGTAAAGTTCCGGTTCATGGTGGATGTTACTTGCGCGCCCTCGCTTCCTCACCACATGTGCACATGTTGAAATGGCGACTGTAGGTCTCTGAGCCACTCCCACTGAGCACGAGATGGATCGGTGCTGGTTTTGCTGCATTTATTGTTGCTGGTGTTTAGTTTGATTGTTGTTCTTGTTTTTCAGACAAGATCTGTGATCAGATCAGTGATGCGGTTTTGGATGCCCATCTCAAACAGGATCCCGATGCCAAAGTTGCATGTGGTATGCAAATTTGTTGTTTTATTCGATATTTATGTTTGCTCAAGTCAGATATTGACTGTTTTTTTACTTGCATCTTTATTGTTTAATGCAGAGACTGTTGCCAAGACCGGGATGATTCTGTTGGCCGGTGAGGTGACATCAAGGGCCACAGTGGATTATCAGAAAGTAGTTCGAGACACCATCCGCCAAATTGGATATGACGACTCCTCCAAAGGTGTGGGCAGTGTAGTATTTCTGAGTTGTGCTTTTCATTGACTAGTCAGTAGTTGTTGTTTGGTATCCAAGTCTGGGGTCTTGATTTGCTTTGTTCTTACTCTTGCACAGGTTTTGATTATAAGACCTGTAATGTTCTTGTGGCCTTGGAGCAGCAGTCTCCTGACATTGCTCAGGGTGTTCACATTGACCGCAATGAGGAAGACATTGGAGCAGGGGACCAGGTCAGTAGTGAACATTAACATTTTAGTTGGCCATGTGTGCCTTGCAGTTGAATAACTGATCTTTCATTATCCTTAAATGAGATGTATGCTCTAAAGAAGTAACTGTTTGTTGCTTGGCAGGGCTTGATGTTTGGATATGCCACTGATGAGACCGAGGAGAGTATGCCTCTTACAATTGTCCTTGCCCACAAACTGAATGCGAAGATGGCTGAATTGCGTCGCAATGGAACTCTTCCATGGCTCCGACCAGACTCAAAGACACAGGTAAAGTTGTTAGATTGCGATGAGTAACTATCATAAATGACACTTTTTTGGTTGGGATTATTTTTCATAGGTTCACTTTTTTCACAGGTTACAGTCCAGTACCGCCAGGACCGTGGTGCCATGCTTCCAGTGCGTGTGCACACAATTGTCGTCTCTGTTCAGCATGATGAGGATATTTGCCTGGAGGAGATGCGAGACACCCTGAAGGAGAAAATCATCAAGGCAGTTGTTCCATGCATCTATTTGGATGATGACACAATTTACCACCTGCAGCCCAGTGGGCGATTTGTAATTGGAGGCCCACAGGTAAAATAACTGAGGGTGTGGATTTCAGGAAGTATATAGCCTGTGCGTTATTCACCTTTTTATAACCTCTGTTCTTCTTTATGAAAGGGGGATGCTGGCCTGACTGGGCGTAAAATTATTGTTGACACTTATGGAGGCTGGGGAGCCCATGGCGGTGGTGCCTTCTCTGGCAAGGATTACACAAAGGTGGACCGCTCTGCTGCTTACGCTGCACGCTGGGTGGCCAAGTCTCTGGTAAAGGCTGAGCTTTGCAAGAGGGTGTTGGTCCAGGTGAGTGGTAGAAACCGCTCTTCATTTTTAGTGAGAGGGGCTGCAAAGTGCGTGCGTGTGTGTGTGTGCGTGGTTATGGTTATTGATATAATGCGTGTGTGTTGTATTAGGTTGCCTATGCCATTGGAGTTGCCCATCCCCTTTCCATTTCTATCTTCCACTACGGGACCTCCCACAAGAGTGAGAGGGAGCTGCTTGACATTGTCAAGAGGAACTTTGATCTGCGTCCTGGAGTTATTGTCAGGTAATGTATACCCTCTGACGCCACCTGTTGCCAGTGACGCACCAGATCCCTTTGATTTGTCTTTTTTATTTATTACCCTTTTCAGGATATAAAGTTGACTTATATCAACACTGCAGAGCCAATACCTTCTTTCCTTTTGCTGCAGCTTTCATTTTATGGGGCTTCTGTGATCTAAAACTTTATTAGCTTATTGCTTTCTTCTGATTTATATGACTTATGATTTATATGGGAAATTTAGAGGGACCAAAAATCTTATTTATTAAGTTGGACATGTAGGACACCCTAATTGCTCATAGTTAGATGAGCGTTTTTTTTTGTTGTAAATTGTATAGTGTGGTTTCCAGTTGCAGTAACCACAATGCTCAGAGATGTCAGTTTGGTTGTCAGGGTAAGTGTCAAAGTTTCACAAATCCCTCTTAACCAGCTGGTCTAACAATCTCTTTATTTTTTTAAATATATATTTATTATTATTTTTGGGTGACACTCGGAACTTCCAGCCGGCTAATGTGAGCATTGTGCTTGTGTGAGCATGATTGTGTGCATTTAAGGTTGCTGGGTGTGACTGCTGCTAAGTGTGTTGATTATGTATTCCAGGGAGCTGGATCTGAAGAAGCCCTTGTATCAGAGGACCGCAGCCTATGGCCACTTTGGCCGAGACTCCTTCCCATGGGAGGTACCAAAAAAACTCAAATACTAAACATGTTAAGCTTTTCCCCCCAGGCCTGTTGGTGTATACTACAGAGAAGCCTCCAAGGTTACGGGGGTGAAATGCCCTTATCTCTCTCATAGTAATGGTATCCTTTAACACATGACTCCCTTTCTCACTCAACTTCCTCCTTGTCTTTTTGCTGTTTTCTGCTGGTTGCGGTATCATAGTGGGTCGTAGCGGGCATGGCTCAGAAACTTGATGTCTAAAGAATTGGATGGGTTCCATGAACTCATGCACCATAGTACTTTGTGTTGTTCCACGTCTTGAGGTTCCCCTGATTCTTGCTGTGATAGACCCTGAATAGCGGCATTGAGTTGCTTTCCTTTTGGCATTCCACACCGTCAACATCGTCCGTCTTCTATTCAGTGTCATGGCTTTAGCATATTAGGCTATAATCCTTTTTAATAATTTACTGGTGCTACTGATGCAAGGAGTCTGTGCAACATCTACATTTTTCAAGTCTCTTTGGAAGAATAATTTGATAGTTTAGGGGAAGAGTTCTCTGATCTGGCACCTTACCAAACAGTTTAGTGTCTTTTCTAAACATTCCTCCTTTTGTCAATCTGGTACAATAATTCCCTGGCTCAGTAGGTGTTTATCCTTTTTGTTAGCTTTACTCCTGCGTCTTTGGAGACTGCTAGAATGGCACAATTACAATTTAGCGATTGTTGCTGTTTTTCACAAAAAAATGCTATGCATTGCAGGCTAATGGGAGAACAAAATCGTAATTATTCAAGATTTCAAAGGATTATAAATCCCCAGATGCCCCTACAGACCGTTGCTGTTTTCTGACGTAATACAGAAAAGTCAGAAGCTGCTATGCCACTGCTCTGGTCTGCAGAGGTTTTAGTTTACTTGAAAACAATACAAAATTGGATTGTTATGCATTGAAATTCAATTTTTAAAATGAGTCCTGTTTTTAAATGTAGTTTTACTTGCTTTTTTAGTTTGACAAATGGCCTTTTTCACGCCTTAAGTATGTGGATGGCAGGTGTAGCTACAGAGAAACCTGGTCTTCGTCTTCATCCTTAATGGAGTGTTCTTTGCCACAGAGTCTTATTGGCTGGAAGTCAAACCTCAACACTATTTATTTGTTCTCTGAAACTCTAGGTGGATACAGAGAAGCCAATGTTTCAGAAGGCAGCTTTTAAAAACATGGTTATTGAATCTTGAATTCCTTTTGACTTGATCACTTTTCAGTGTTGGCTTGAGGCTCCAGAGTGTTGTACAGAAAAGCTTTGGGCCGCCTCAACTCAAATGTCACTGGCTACTGTTGATGACTATTTTATAACTTCTTTTTTTTAAATTTTATTTTTGGACTACAAATCATATTTTTAAATGGGTTGCTTTTGAAATCCCATTAAATATCTGGTGCAATTCTTTAGCTCTTACCTATCCTCAATGGAATGGCAACATTTGGTTGGTGTTGTACAGAGAAACCAGCCTTGTTTACGCAGCCATCCCATCTCTGAGATAGGTTCAAGTTTTAGTTTTGTTCCTTTTTACCACTCTAAGGTGACCCCCGCTGGCTACCGTAAGTGTAGGAGTGCCTTTTCTATTTCCTCTACTCTCCATTTGCTTTTCTCCCTACCTATCAATATGCGCTCAAATTTCAGAGGAACAAGTAGCCCATACTGTATTGTGCTTCATGTCTAGACTGGGTAGTTTCCTTATGCTCTGTAATAAACAACTACTCCTTTCAAATGTCTGTTATTGATGGTTTTTATTTTCGTGAGACCTTTTTATTTTTTTAGGGAAAACAAAACACTCTGTTGCAACTGACTTTTAATTAAGACAGGGGGAAAAAATAAGTATATCCCATTGATGTCAAATGATACAATACTATCATGTCTTACTGCAACCAGTTAAAACAAAATATGCCATTTGGAATCCAGCATGTCTGTCGTACCAATAATGTTCATATAGACAAAGGTGATTTGACATCTTGCATCTAACCTTTTAACCTGCAATGCAACTTGTCCCTCACACCATAATAGTGTTTGAGTAATGTTTTATGTCTGTTAAAATCAACAACTTAAAGTCTACTTCCTGCTCTGTTTACTACTCGAACTGAGAAACTTATTGCTGCTGCTGGTTTTCTGTTTAGACTTCCCTTCCAAAAATCTCAGGTTTTAGATTTGCTTGAGGCAACTGCTTATTCCGTAAAAAAAATAAGTAAATGTATTACTAAGGGGAATACATTCAAAAGGGGCTAAACGGCACATCTCTCTGTTTTATCAATACATTGCTTTGCATCTCAAGTGTCCTAAACATTACATTGTTCTTCAACAACAGCATGTTTTTACAGAATGCAATTTTGAATTGTTTAAACTATTTTAAAACCTTAATTTGCATGAAAAAAATACTTTAAAGTGTAATTTGGTCCAAGAATGTCCCTAAATTTAGCCGTAGCCTGCAGGATACTGAAAAGCATGAGATGAAAACACTGGAAAATCCCAGTTTTTCCACCATGACGGGAGTCATAAAAACATGCCCATGATCACATGCGGCTAGAGATAGTCTTGATAAGCTCTTCTGTTTCGTCGGTAAGATGTGGTAAATTGCAGCTAACATGCAATGCACTCTGGTATGTGAGGTGAAACCTTGACGGTTCTTAAAATGGGGTTGTGTGACAACTGTTTTGCAATCACCAGACATGTCATTGCAGCCTTAGTGTGTCTTGCTGAAGAGGAATAGTTGGAAGCAGTTTCCAGCGGTGCAGGTAGGGTAAGCTTCTAGCTCTTGTACTTGTACACTCCTGAGCTGGTCTCTGCTTCAACCGAACGAGTCAGCATGTCTGCGCTTTAGATGCAACACCAATCATCCATCTTTCAAAACACACATGATTAGATAAATAAACATGTTTTATCTTCACTTTGTCTCATTGCTGACGCCAACATTGTGTGATATACAACTGTTTTCATTAACAGGTTAACGTGAGGTTTGTGTTCAGAATTTACAGACGCTGCATTTTAACCAGTCGGTTTTCTCTGATCACATTTTTAAAGAAAAGAGCTGACTGACAGTCCAAAAGAGAATCATTACACAGATGGGCTTGCAGTCAATTAACAATCACATATAAAGGGAACTTTGTTACTAGAATGACCTTTTCTTACTGTGCCACATAAATCCGGCAGCTTTGTAAATCACTGAACGGCTAATTCTGGTCACGTGCAGTCCCATGAACATTAGTTTTAGTGTTACATAACTCCATACTTTGAGCTCCAATGGCAACACCAAATACACAGGATTAATCATGCATACTTTGATTGCATCATATATGAAAGGAACTTCAGTCACTCTTCATACCACCTCATTTATTTTATTTGTTGGTGAATTTTTTGTTCTGCCATATCTGCGAGCTGCACCTGCCTACCCGTGAAACTCAATCAACCTTTTGTGTGGGTTACCGTCACTGAATCTGCTAGTCACTGCATTTGACAGTTGAATTACAAACTCTAAATGCATCGACGCAAGCTGGCTTCATGAATGATGTCTAGAAGTACAAGTATATCAAGCTACGTATTCATACTCAAGTACCATCATCAAATTCAGACATCAATACCTGTCTGCAGTTTCACCAGTGCAGCTGTGCATTTTCATGACCACATTTGCTCAGTCAAACGTCTATATTTAACTAGTGGTCTTCCACAGCCTTGAATGGGCAGGATCATTCACTAGTGTCACAGCCCTGATGAGGGCAGCTGAAATGCACTATCCTTTATCTCTGTTTCTCCTTCACAAGAACAAACAGACGCTTCTTCCCACAACAACGAGCTCCGGGTACACGACCTGTGCTCTGCTCACATCTGAAACTAAACAAAGCGCTGCGCGGCCACCTGGACAGAGCACGGCAGTGAGAATAAGCATTGTTGCAGACGGAGATTTTTCTCAGAGCCAACACACAGGATGGAGCCCAACAGTGTGGCGAGTGGTCACGGTGTAAAGGGCAGAAGCAGATCAGCAGTTTGTGGGGGTCAGTTTCTTGTGAGGATTGGGTGACAGCTAAAGATATATCTGTGAGAGTTTGCTCTTGCTCTACTGTACTTTTGCAGGAAAGTGAAATCAAAGCCACACGTTGCTCCTTAAGTTTCTCACCCAATTAACGTTGGTGCACTTGAACCGGCTGTTGGTTAGCAGGCATTAGTGAAAATGTAAGTTTTTTCACAGATTATCTTCCAATTCATTGTGTTTTTTAGATATGACATGACTGTATTTTAATATTTTTATTGCCTAATTTTAAAATTTAGTTAGTATAGTTCTTGCAAAAAAGTAAAACATCATTTTCAACTTGCCCAAATTAAAGCAATATAGTGGCCTCATTGCATTGCGTGCTTGTTTTAACTATATCAAATATCCAGTAAAACATGAACTGTAATCATTTATGTGTTATATTCTTCTCATTGTGCATGTTGTGTGATTTGGGTGTGGAAGAATTACACCGTATGATTAATACAATCTTCTGTTCCAAAGGTGCCTTTGATTACACACTTTGAAATAACCTGCGTCATCGTCAACGCCACAGGAATACAATTGTGTCGTCCTGGAGACGTTCGAAAACAGTTTTGTAAGTAGCATGAGACTAAATTTGTTATTGAACCCAGCCCAGACTAATTTCTTCGAATGTTATGCAACTTCTTGAAGACCATTTCTGTAACCTCACCTGGCACATGTGGTGCCAGGTGAGGTTACACAAACGATCCAAACCAACATGTATACAGAATGTGTCTTTTGTTACACTAGATTAACTTGCCCAGAAATAATGGAGAGAAATCCAGAAACAATCCAAGATGTTGACGGAAAACCTGGAGCATCACCAGATATTCAATCGACCTCAGAGTTCAAGGGTCGACAGATTTGGTGTACTTTTATGTTTACCAATGAAGCATCATATAACTATAAATGTTCAATACCTCAATAAATAAATCATAATAAACAAGGTGACCTAAGCTGTATAAGTAATCACGGTTGAAGCAGAGACTTTCACCTGAATTGCTCCCAGCCCTTGAAGGGTTTGGTAAAGGCATTGGCCAATTGAAGGCTAATAGTTTTAATGCTAGCCTTGAGATTGTAAAACAAATAAAAGATGCTTCATAGTGATAGATATCTTTCTCTTCCTTTAGATAATAGTCAATGTGGAAAACTGTCATGTAAGATATAATATAAATGCGATATTCACGCATTGCCATACATACCTAACAGCCTGCCTGTCCCAGCAGGTCCTGTAGACGAACACGGTAAAGGTTCAGTTTACTGCATACTTGTGTATATACCTGCATGACAAGTTATGTGTTATGACACATTGTTATATAAATCTGCACTGAGAGAGGAAGGTGTGAGTTGTGATTGGGTAACTTTTGGCCAATTGAAAAGTATTGAAACTGGAAATAATCTGTTGGCGTGGAACAATGTCTCCCTGCTCATAGCCTCAGTCACATGCTGACTGGAAGGTGATCAGTGAGGCTGGAGGCAACCTAAAGGGGAGCGTCTCTGTTCCACCAATAGCTGGGGCCGCACCTCCTCCACTAGGCTTTGCCTAACTCTGGGGACTTGTTGGCCAGCCATGTAGTCACAGGATACAGCTTGCATTTTTGTTATGCATTCATGAAAACAATGTGGATCGACAGCTTGTCTGTCCAATTGTCCACTCAACGTTGTTTTTTTTTAAATGGAGCCTGTGTTTCCACATTTCATCGTGGGGATGGGCAAAACATGTTCTGTTATTTTTCTGTCTTTGATGAGACAGCAATACATTAAACTTGTGCACAACTAATGGTATCTACGTTTTAATGGAGAATGTTGCCCTTTAAAAAAAACAATTTTTCTTTTTGTGTCTCTGGGGGTTCCTTCAGTGTCTGATCCCCAACTAGACAGCCCTCGCTTTTTCATCAATTTTGTTGTAGATGTCATGCTTGTCTGTTTCACATATTCAGAGAATGACACTGGCTGGCTAGAACCTGCTGGGTTTGTCCCAGCAGGGGAAACGGAGTAACAAAAAAGTAGTTGTTATAAAAGCAATTAATGGCTGGTACCTAAATAGATTTCCAAGATTTAGCTCTCCAGTTTCTATATATTGTCAGAAGACAGAAGGCCTGCAGGGTTGAAACGCTGATTCATACTGCCACCTGCTGAGGATATGATGTGAAACACTTCTATCAGTCAACTGCATTTGATATCGTATTTTGTTCCATACCCTGTAATAAATGTATATTTCTAGAAAAATAGTCATTTTCCCCCACACATCTGAGAGTTTTCATAACACATCAAGACACTAAGAATAAGCATTCACATTTTATGGCTGTTCAATTCCACAAGTGCACATCCAGACACAATTGGACAGTCAGTAATAAATGGCTTTTATATATTTATATATATATATATATATATATATATATATATTTATATATATATATATATATATATATATATATATATATATATATATATATATATATATATATATGTGTGTGTGTGTCATTTGTTTTGTACGTAAAGAATCATGTCCTTAAAAAAATATTCAGTATCAAAAATAAAAGTATTTCAAAAATTCAAAATAAATTAGAATACTCAAAACAATGAAACAGAGTTGCCACACTAATACGCTATTATGGCTACAGCCACACTGGAAACACGACTATATTCTAACATTTCTAAACATTGACTCACTGTTAGACCGATGTTCCATTCACAGCATTTTACCAACAAAAATGATTCATCTTATCTATAAAAGATAGATCTGTGTAAACACAAAAACTTCTGACTTGTTCAACAGAGGAGGTTAACAGTGCTCTCTGTCAAAGATTACATACTCCTCTGAATTTAACTGAGAAAGCCTTAATATCATTTCCAAGGTCCAGTGAACTTGAAGGTGTACAATGTTAACTTAAATCTATGAATGAGAGTGTGAGGTAACAATACAAGGTAAGATTTTTTTTGTAAATGTGTACCTGACAGTCATTTCCAAACTATACTGTCTTTGATAAGTGCTGTTCCTTCTCCTTCAAAAGCCAGATTAATTAAGGGTCATCAAGTTGGATCTCTGCTGATGGTCACTGTACATGATCCCAGAGTCCTCATTATGTCCCCAACACTGTCAACAGCGTGACCGGTATGTCGAAGTGCAGAACTGCCAATGAAGTATTGCTTCTCTTTGTCTATTGCCCCTTTATCATCATAGTCAACTGTTTGAGAATATCGCTCATCGTTTGTCTCGTCTTTTTTCAATTTCCTTTCGAATTCGAGCCTCTAGAGCTGCCCTCATGGATGAATCTAAGATGTTCTTCTCTGCGACACGATCCACCACCTTCTTAGGCTTGTCCTCCTATAGGAACAGAGAGCACGTGAGATAATTACGACCAAAGTAAAAGATCAAAGAGCTGGAAAAATCAGTCGAGGAAATCTGCATTAACCTTGTGCACCAGGAAGGATGTAAGTATACCCGAGTCCGCCTGATAGTCAAGCCAGAAGAGTTCAGTACCATGGATCTCTGTCTCTGTGCTTGACCCACTTTCATTAGACTCTTCAGCCTCAGCACCAACCCCTGGCTCTGATTCATCTGCGAAATGACCATACATGCATATTATTTAGTTGATGTACTGTTGGCAAATGCATAGTAACAAAGTGCATCAAACTCACGTCTGCTTCGAGGATGATAAACTTGGATATCAGGCCGCCGGGGTCGTCGAGGAGTTGTGGTTTGCCTCCGACGCTGAAGCTCTTTGGCCTGCTTCACCTCTTTGGCTTGCTTCACCTCTTTATCATAGTCATCTCTTAAGAAGCCAAGAAATCAACATTTTGTTATTGCTTTGAAATGTACAATATACCATATGCCTTTCAAAAACATGCAGTTCAACATATCTCTCAACTTCTAACCAGGTTAGTTAAACAGATATAAGGTAATGTTATTGCTTTTCTGCAGTTTGCATAAGGATTATAAGCATCAGTCCTGTACCCTAAAACATAAAGTTGGTTCACTTTGACTCTATTCTTTTTCTGCTATGAAAAAAGTATAGTCAAAATAAATAGATTTTATGCTTTTATGTTTTCCTTTATATATTTAGTGAAATGCATTTCAAAAACAAACAAATGTTGGCCAATCCCCATTTGCATGTGTTTTGCACAAACCTATGCTGTGACAATGGAAGCAAAGTTAAATTAAAAGCATTTAACGGGATGAAAAAAAGGCAGACACAGCAGTAATTATATCGTTGATAGTACTGTGCCTAATAATAATGAAAGCCAAATGTTTTATTCTTTATTAAGGCCATGCATTATACCCCTAAAACTCGTATAATATCACCAACCAGTAGAGATAACAAATATCAGACAAAGTGTAAAAAGGTGCTTTGTATCCATCAATCATGAAGGTTCTTTCCGAGAAACATGTCCAGCCAGATAGCCTGTTCTTCAATGCTAACTTTCCTCTGATAACACAGCATTGATTCAACACAAGTAAAACCTGGATTTGAATTAAACTTTTTTCAATACGCAACGTTAACAGCTATATGATATTGGCTTCAGTGTATTAAACCAAGTATAACTTTGGCTAATGCGGCATTTATTTGCGTTTTCGTTTTGAGGGTAAGATATTAAGTTACCCGCCGACCTTTGCTTCACCAGCAAAGTCACTTCTACAAACTATGAGTAGTTGCAATTCTGAAGATTGAGGCTGGACGACATGACCAAACTAGTATGCTCGCTAACGCGACTAGCTTTGGCTAACAGCAGTTAAGGAAATCACCTAGCAATTTGGTTCCTCCGGATGTGGTGCAGGAAGCCGTGGCTCATATCCAAGCGGCCGGGTTTGTTTTTCAGGTCATCCCCTTCATCGTCTCCTAAAATGTCCATTTTAACAAAAACAGCGCCAATACGGTGACAGTATGTGTGCGCTTATGATTGCAACAAGCAGAGCCACAGCCACCACTAACAAAAAGCTAACGGTACATGCTAGCTAATGTTTGGTTGTCCAAATGTAACACTCACGGAGTTTACAAATTCAGAAAAAGATACAACAAATGAACATTGTTTTCATTGAGGGAACTTTTTTTTTGATAGACTCAGGCAAACACATACACATATACATATAAACACATAAAGTAACAGTTTAATACAACTAGCGTGTTGTCACATTGGTATTGCTATTGAGCAGCTTTCGTCGATCGATGTGTCTAGCCTGAAACTCCGGGCTACTTTTAACTGTCCCAGTTGGTAGTTTGACGTACAACCGCTCGTTCACCGCGAGTTTCGACGCGCACGGTGCTCGACCCATTCATTTCCTCCAAATAAACTAGTGGCTTCTCTGTTGTTTTGACATTAAGCTCGCAAACTAACCGCTATGATGGTTTCTCTGAAGCGAGAAAGGGAGGTTGAAGTCGAGGATGAGGATGACGAAGGCAGAGGTAATATTTATTTACTGGTAACGTCTGTGCTGCGTTTGGTTAGCAGGTAGCCCGCTATTGCTACTAGGAGCCAGATAAAAGTTAGTCCGATGTTATTGCCGGGTCTGTGCAGTCACACAGACCAACAATCACCAGTACAATGCACACATTGAACTGGCGGAAACAAATAAACTGTCCTGATATCACTCGTATGGTTCAAACCCATCGTCATCATGTTAGCTAGCCTGTTTAGCTAGTTTGTGTTCATCTGATTGAAAACAATCTGATCCGACTCTGATCGTTTTGTTTCACTCGCTGTTGCAGTGGAAGCCAAAATAGGCCGGGGACGTGTGACGGAAGACCGGAGAAGCCGCCACTGTCCTTACCTTGACACTATCAACAGGCAAGATGAAGTTGAATGTGCATAGCTAATGTCGATGCTAAATGCTAGTTAGCATTGTCCTCCACCAGAGCTCTTCAGCTGATTCCCAGTTTGTTTATCCACCAGGAGTGTGTTGGACTTTGACTTTGAGAAACTCTGCTCCATCTCTCTCTCCCACATCAACGTCTATGCGTGCCTTATATGTGGGAAATATTTCCAAGGTAGGTGGAATATCTGACAATTAACCAGGAATCAACCCCCTTTTGTGATGTGAGAAATTTAAACGTGTGCATCCTTGTAGGTAGAGGTTTGAAGTCCCATGCCTACACTCACAGTGTGCAGTTCACCCATCATGTGTTCCTCAATCTGCACACGCTCAAGTTTTACTGTCTGCCAGACAACTACGAGATCATTGACTCTTCACTCGAAGACATCACCGTAAGTAAAGTCTTGGCGTTTCAATCATGTTCGTATTTCTACTTCTGATCTAATATTTGTTTTATGCTCAGCATCTTCACTTTAAATAAAGGCAAATATATGATATTGTGTTATAACACTATCGATTTAGCAGGAGTTAGGATTTTGTATCAGGAGGTTAATTGGCATCTAATCCTGGTTTAAACGGTTGCACCACAGTCAAGTCATACAATAGTCATATCTTCTTTGTATGAGACACAATCATGCTCTGACAGCATACAATGGGTATTTTTTGAAACCAAAGAGAGCCATACTTTGTATCATATTGTCAATATTGAGGTGCTGCGTCCAAAATACTGTACTTGTCTATGTAATCTGTTGACATGTCCTCACTTTCTCTACAGTATGTGCTGAAACCAACTTTCACCAAGCAGCACATTGGAGGGCTAGACAAGCAGGGTAAACTATACCGAGCCTACGATGGTACGACTTACCTGCCAGGCATTGTAGGGCTGAACAACATCAAAGCCAATGATTACGCCAATGTGGTATTACAGGTATGAATAGCCGCCACAGTGGACCATCTCTGGACTTTGTCAGAAAGGTTTTAATCAGTCCCAACCATTTAATGTTTACCTCTTCCACAAAGGCTTTTTCCAATGTTCCACCCTTGCGAAACTACTTCCTGGAGGAGGAAAACTACAGGGGAATCCGCAGGCCACCAGGAGACATCATGTTCCTCTTGGTGCAGCGGTTTGGTGAGCTGATGCGCAAACTGTGGAATCCAAGAAACTTCAAGGCTCATGTGTCTCCACATGAGATGCTGCAGGCTGTTGTGCTGTGCAGCAAGAAGAACTTCCAAATTACAAAGCAAGGTAATGCTAGTTGCCAGAAACTGAAAATGCACTACTGTACAATGTTTTGGACCGCAGATCTCAGAAAGGCTTTTAACACATGCTGCTATCAGGAAACCAGGCTGGGATGCTGATTGGTTGTTTTCTGTTCTGTAGGAGATGCTGTGGACTTCATGACATGGTTCTTGAACGCTCTGCATGGTGCTCTTGGTGGCACAAAGAAAAAAAAATGTAAGTCAGACAAGTATCAAAATGCCCTCATCCCTATTCGTTAGGTCATAATATATGGAATTAAAATCTTTAATGAGGTTATTTAGATATCGATTCTCTCGGGATGTATACAAATTAGTTAGACTTAGTCAAATTTATCATATATTGATTGTTAAAAATATGTGAATCAACCTCTGCCCACTTCTGTCTTTCTGCCCTCAGCAATAATTGCAAAAGCATTTCAAGGCTCCATGCGGATCTTCTCCAAGAAACTTCCACACCCAGATTTAGTGAGTATACCGCTTGCGTTATAAAATAATGTATTGACATCTGGAATATGAATGATTTTGCTAATAGCATAGCTAAGGTTTTCTTGAGTTGTTTGACCAGTTTTGTAATATAATGACACCTTTTGAGTGGTCTCTTTTCCTTCTGAATTGATTTTCTTGATTTTCAAGGTAAGTTTTTAGGTTCTCTAATGCATTGTTAAATACTTGGTCAAAAAACTTTTAAGCACCCTAAATAAATAGAGGTGTAGAAATAGCCTAACATGGCTTATGTGATATTCAGATACAAGATAACGGGCAAAAGAATATTCTTTATTTTCAGATGCCCTTAAATTTAAGTTTGCTACCAGATAATTCATGTTTTACTGTGTGTACTATTTCAATTGAATCCCTGTCAAAACAAGATTTGAAGTCCTTTGAAAGAATCCATGTTTTAAATTATTTTTCCTTTTCCAGACACCAGAGGAGAAACAGGCATTGCTCGTGACAGAGGAGTACCAGGAGCAGATGTCTGAGTCCACCTTCCTGTTTCTAACCCTTGACCTCCCAACAGCTCCATTGTATAAGGATGAGAAGGAGCAGCTTATTATCCCGCAGGTCCCTCTCTTCAACATCCTGGGCAAGTTCAACGGCAACACAGAGAAGGTAATACTCTTCTTAAATATGATGTGCAATATAAAATAAAAATGATTAAAAGCAATATTGCAAAGCAGTAATCTAAATGGAAAGCTTTGGTGTTTTTAGGTTAAATAAACAGATGCAACCCCAGGAAATTACAGATTAAGTTAATGCATTGTTTCACACTTAACAGACAGGCGATAATGATACTGGGTATCTACCGTCTCATGTACCAGTTTGCTGTTAAACCGCTTATTTCGCTGTCAGTTTGGGTAGCTAAATGTCCTCTGCCGAGCAAACCCTATTTTACCATGCAGTCCTTTCGGTTTCATATTTAAAAAGATGCTTGAGATCTTGAAAACTGTCTCTGACCATGTGCCATCCCCTTATAACAGATCACACAGGAGTTTAAAAGAAGACATTTCTCTGACGAGTTATTTTTTTCTCCTGGCAAACAACTCCACATTAAATCTGTGATATTAGTTTTTTTCAAAAGGCACACCTTCACTGTATGAGTGTGCTGTAGAAGATAATTCACATTATTCATTCTGTCCACATTTGTTATCTTTCTAAAAAGAAAAGCTAACCTGTGACGACTACCTAGAATGAACTACAACAGCGCTTTGCAAAAAGACAATCTAATTTTAGTGTGGCGCACGGCAATCGACCCGACATGAAATCTGTGCCATCTGCTCTCATTTTTGTTTGTTTTTATTGAGCACCCGTGCATGCTCTCCTATCTCATTTTCACTCAGGAGTACAAAACCTACAAAGAGAATTTTCTCAAAAGGTTCCAGCTGACCAAACTGCCTCCGTACCTCGTCTTTTGCATCAAAAGATTCACCAAGAACAACTTCTTTGTGGAAAAGAACCCCACAATCGTCAATTTCCCCATCACGTAAGTGTTGTTTATATACTGTCAGGCAAATTAAATGGCATCGATCAAAGTGCCTAACGGAACCATAAAGTGCATGTTGCTAGTAGTAATGAATCGTTGTTTTTACATTGAATGGTTTACATTTTTGTTAATGTAACATGACATGCTATGGACGTGTGTATTTTGTCCCCAGTATGAATATGCACTTAAGTTGTCACTTTGTATTTGCTTTGACAGGAATGTAGACCTCCGTGAGTACTTGACAGAAGAAGCTCAACTCACAGAGAAACACACAACTTATGACCTTGTTGCCAACGTGGTGCATGATGGGAAACCCACCGAAGGAGCGTACAGAATACATGTTCTGCATCATGTAGGTTGCAGCCAGATATTTCTGAAACAGTTTCTGGTGGCATTACTACCGAGCGACCTACAAATCTACCTAATTCTATCTGACCAAGGGAGTGTTGTGTTTTTCTACTCTCTAATAATCTCCTTTTCGTGTTTAATCAGGGAACTGGGAAGTGGTATGAGATGCAGGATCTGCAGGTGACTGACATTCTCCCCCAGATGATTACGCTGTCAGAGGCTTACATCCAGGCAAGTCTTCAACTCATTCTGAGCATGTCATCAATGTAATTGTTTCAAAGGCTTGTCTCCAAATGTCTTTGTGTTATTAAAGCCACATCCATTCATCACCTTTCATCTGATGGCACTCGCATGAACTATTTAAGGTGCCTCTAACTTGTAATTTTGGGGAGTAAAAGTAGTGATATGAAAATAATGATTAAATCATAATACTCTTTTCAACAAGCGTAATTTTTCACGCTTATCGGTACATGTAAATATTCTATCAAATCATTTTTGTTCTTTGCATACATGAATTTAACTAAGATGTGAAATGTACATGACATGTAAAAGAGTCATGCAATGACTCTTTAACTGTAATGACGAATAAGATGACCGTGGAATGGCTGTAATGTCATGTAAAAATGTAATGACATGTAAAAGAGTCATGTAAATATATTTTCAATATTATCAAAAGAAGGAACCGACCATTAAGAGCTACTGAAGTGAACTGATAGTTATTATGATTATAAAAAAAGTATCATATATAAATATACCGTAGCTTTCAAAAACCTGTATCAGTTGAATCCTTTTTTCATACCAGATTTCAGGTTTAAGTCATGAAGTAAAATGTTGTCTTTGGAAGTAACAAAGTCTTTTTTCTTTCCCTCATAGATCTGGAAGAGACAAGAGAGTGACGATGACAAAAAGATCCACACGGAGGTGTAAGTGAGGCAGCATGTTCCTTACTGGGGATGGCCTCATTCAAATTAACTGGGTATTTAAGTGAGTCAAGATAACAACAGAATATAGGGTGAATTGTATCAGGATGTGTTCTTTATCACCACAAAAAAACAAACAAATAAATGTAAAGAACTGTTTTATGTTTTTACCGTATGGATGTTTCCAAATAAACAAACTCCAAGACACGTTTTTCTGTCTGTTTGTTGAAGTTTAATGAAGGTTTAGCAGTTGGTAATGTGTATGTGCCTATTTGCTCCAGAGATCATAGGATGACAGTCTAACAGTATATTATTCTTTTCGAATAAAAGTTTGATACATAAAAAAGCTCCTAACTGAGAGCTCATCCTAGGTAATGTTTTTTGCAATATCAACATTCATAATGACATATTTAGCGATCTACAGACTAATACTTCTCACAAAACTGTTCATCACTGCATAAACTGCTGTTTCAGTTTTGTGACACTATACAAACCAAATATTTTCACGATTAATATTTATGCTTATTGAACAAACTAGCATTTGGTAGGAATTTTCCCAAAAAAACAAAAAAGTTGATCAGTGCGATACAATACAGTGCAATACATTTGTAAAAAGAAAAGTAGTTATGTTTGTGCTCTCAGGCTGGCAGTTTGGTTCACTCCTTCCACATGAACTTCTCACAGAAGGCCTGGTTCTGCAGATAAAACAGAAGTAGGATGTGAAACAGAAATTGAATTACTCTCAAAATCAAATTAGTACTTTAAATGGTTTTAAGCAGTCAGCTGGTCAGCCCAGTGGGCAAAGAGACCATGTGTGCTTGTATGGTGTCTCTTAAGACAACTAATTGTATCACCTGATTACTAAAAATACAGTATGACTTAGTTATTCATCATGGAATTACATTTAGAAAACTATCATACAGTTGAGTCAGAATAATGGGAATAACAGATTTTATCAAGACCTGCGTGTGACAAACGCCTGGGGCAGGATTGATGGTTGTAAAATATCCATCTCAATATATGTAATGATTCGGTTGGCCACGGCTACAAATGGCAAAAGACTTTCATGGAAACACATTACTGATGTTGTTTTCTTGAATTGAACTTACACCACACTTCTGAGCAGTTTGAATGTCTTGGCACCAGTAGCTCGGCCCCCAAGCACAGCGATTCTTTCCCAGCGGCTCCAACTTCTTCACGGAAACACACAGATCAGCTCTCTGTGGGAAAGATGGGCCCAAAGAAATGATGTTCGTGAATCCACTAAAGTTTGTGCAGTTTTTAAAGTCATCTTGAGAAGTGCGCTGCTGCAAGTGATCAAAAATGGTCAAATTTGCTTCAGTCAGTGAGCTAATTTTAGGCCTGGTGAAGGTGTGTGGACCTGCTGACCATGACTGAGTACCCCTTACTGCGGACAAATCCTCTGGTGGATCTGTACTACTGCGTGAAGCCTTGTGGATTTAACAGTTTCCTCTACGTCCTCCCAGTGAGAGAGCTCATTGTGTTCTTTCTTACTTCACAAGCATGTGGGGCGTCCATCTGGTTCCCCAAAACCTTCTGCAGTCGGGAGCCGTACATTTTGGTGAAAGCCTCACACTGAAAAGAAGCACCAGAGTACTTTTATGCAATGTGCCGAAGATTTTTTTGTTTTTGTTTATCTGATTAAAACTGCATGAATCACTTACCTAAAAATATACTTATCTAATTTAAGGAATAAACAAGGAAAGGCCATGCATTCTTTAGTTATAGTGATTTGTGATTGCCGAGGGATATTTAGAGTTAAGGGAGACCTTGGGGATGGCATTGGGGTGATGGACACACACAGACTGGAGGAAAGAGGAAGTTTGGGATTCGGTGGCGTTGAGACCCAGGTGGAGTCGGCTCAGCACAGCCAGCGTGCGGCAAAACTCACAATCCGAGGGAAGGAACAGCTCTGGGGAATCAGCAGAGCGTTAAAACTTATTGGTGGAAGGTTGATGTTCCCGTCAAACCTACTTTATTATTGTTATTATCCAAATGTGCTATTATGAACATTCGACTGACCTGGAACAGGCTCCTCCTCCAACAAACAGACGTGCAAAAGAGTGCATATTGCGTGAGGTGCAGCAGACGATAAGAGGAATTCCACGATCTGCGTGCCGTATTTGTCGACAAAATCATCGCATTGGTCCTTATAGCTCAGCGGCATGAGATCACAGACCTCTGCCATGATCTTTATCAAAGCATCCTGCAGGGCAGAGGACACATTTACATGATGTGATGTGTGGTGGGGGAAATGTGCCTGATTTAATACAAAGTGACATTTAAAAAAAAAAAAGCATCACCTCAGTCATATTTTTGGGCAACAGGGTCTCCAGTTTGTTGATAATATACAAACACAGGGTGCAAACAGGGTTGAACTGCCCCTATAGAAAGGGAAATTTAAAGTATGAAAGTGAAACAGTTTTATTTAATCTTTCATTTCAACACCAACTTCTGCTTTTTCTCACACTAACGTGGGTTCTGGGGGCTGAGGCGGATGCAGAGGACACGTCTGTGTTGGTGACATGGTGGGGCAGGTTCAGCAGTTCCTCCTTGTGGGCAGCACAAAGTCCAAAAACCAGACAGGTTTCTCCTGGTTTCTACATGAGCACATGATCTTGCTTTAAAATGTCATCATCGAAGGCCAAAGTGTTGATTATTTGTCGATGGTAAGTGGATACGCTTACCAGATGACCGGGTGTCTGCTGTAGGACTTTCGGCAAATACACCTTCACCTGTGAGTCACATTCTGAGGCCTGTTCTCTTGGGAGGCGTTGGCACAGAGCATGCAGGGTTTCGTAGACAGTCTCCTGCAAAGGCCGAGTAGTTAGTGCTCTGTCTGTGTTGTGGCAAGAATACTGAGCGTCGACTTGGCAAAGAGACACTCAACATACAAACACGCATGTACAAAATAGCTTGACAGACGAAACAATTTGGAGATGGCACATTTCAAGGCTTTGACGTTCGAAAGTAACCACTTCCTCAGACCCAGTGATCCGTAAAGGGAAGTGAAGATAAAGTGAGTAAACCTTCAACATCCTCACCTTGGTATCTCTGCTGGAAATCATGTTGGCGGACAGCTGGATGACCTGGCTGCACTCTGAACACATATCTAATGTCTAATGAGGAGAAGTCAGAGTATTTATTTAAGACACACACGTCAGCAACATTGACCGTATGTCACCGTATGTGGCAATAACATCACCCTCAATTAATACATATGTTACTCACAGATTCTTTTGAATGAGACATTTTGTTTTTACACACTTCAGTGTAATCAGTAGGTCTCTGCGTGTGAGTATTTTTTAAATTATTAATCTAGTATTGGTATGTTGGCCTTTGAAACTAAGCGGGGACAAAAGAGAGAATACAAGTCAGGCTTACCAGCGGTTCCTGTTTGAGTGAAAATGGGTCTATGATGAACCTGGAGTCTCCTTTAAAACATCAAAATGTACACATTGTTTAGTATTTTAGCACTGGCGAGTATATAGCTAACGTTACACCCGTTTTTTTTTTTTTTTTTTAAATGTGAGTTGTTATTCAATTCAATTCAGTTTATTTTGCATAGCCCAAAATCACAAATACAAGATTTGCCTCAGAGGGCATTACAATCTGTACACATAACACCCCTGACCCAGAACCTCACATGGGACCAGGAAAAACTCCCCCGATAATATACATCCCACGATGATAACCTGCTTGTTGACAGCATAATAAATAACTCCTGTCAGGTGACAGTGATGCGGACATTGAAGTGGGTACCAGTCCATCTCACCGGGCCACAGAGACACCGCCAGGATCACCAGGATGAAGCCAGATGCCGACATGGTGTGAAGGAGCACAAAGCGATGTGAGGCGCAGATGATCGTCTATAGGTCGATTCTAACTATTGATAATAACATCCGTGCTGCTGCTGTTGTTCTTCTGCCGCGTCGCAAACAGCGCGTCAGTGCGTCCTCTGGGTGCAGCAGTGCCACCTTGTGCTTCGGAGGGTGGACTCGCTGCTCCAGTACACACTGCCTCCAGCGGCCATCATAAAGTACTGCAGTGGAAGGGCGGGGGACGCAATGCATTTTGTCACGTAACGCATCGGGACATACTACATATTTTTCTGGCTTACTAAACAGGTTGGTGAGGTGCTGAGTCACATTTACAAACATGAACTCAATGGAGTAGCTTAAATCACCATTCAATTGGCAGCTTTCACATTGGCTGTTTTTTTTTTAATTTTTATATTAGCATTATTTACACACACAAGGTACATATTTGATTCCACCAATTCAAGAGGGATGTCTTCTGAAGCCTCCGTGTTTGCCTCAGGCGTTATGAGGGATCATGTCAATCAGCAAGATTACATCATACGGATACGTTACATACACACTCCCTATTCAGTGGAAAGAAAGGGCATACAATAGAAATGTCTACACATATTACAATGGTGACAAACAATGAGAAAGCACTCAACAAGGTTGGTGAGGGATCTTAATTACACAAACGATTGGAATCATATACATTACATTTATAGCACAGATCAGTAGAGAAATATACATACATACTTATCTATAGTTGGAAGAAAACATTATTTACTCTTACTCAGTTACTGTTTCACTGTAATATTCAGACTTCTCATTGAACTGTCTCTGTTTAATCTTACACACAAACTCAGCATGTCTCCTGATCGCAAAGAGACAGGGGAATCTGTATGTTTCTGTCTGAAGAAACGTGCAGTTCCTTTGTTATCATATGACCATTTCTTGCAAAACCACTCTATGGGACGAGGGCAAAGGTTCCCGCTGAGGCCGAAGACGTCATGAGGGTTTCTGTTAGTATTCTGTTAGTCATGATGAGTATTTAAGAGGTGGTTCTTTGAGAGATCTTTGAGCAGTCTTGGATATGCAATTTGTCTATCACCTTGTACTTCTGACTCTGCTCCTTCCTTGCAACAAATAAATGTTCCTGTTTTAATGATTTTACTTTGAGGGGTTGAGTAAATTTTTCTTACATATACATACATGGTAATGTTAATTTATATATATATATATATATATATATATATATATATGTATATATATATATATATATATATATATATATATATATATATATATAAAAATTACCATGTGGCATTCAAATATAAGGAAACAAATAAAGCTGTTTCAATAACACAACTTTAAAATGCCATCCAAAGCATGCAGAACTAGCATGGGAATATGTCATTTCCAGCATCATCACAGAGGTTTCCATGATTGAGAGCTTCCTGTGTGTGCACCATGAAACAGCTCCTCTTATTCTGCTTCTTTTAGTTTTGCTTATAGTCTTTCCTTATCTGCTGCCATTTCCAGGAATCACCAGTGGTTACATCAGTCATGTTTGAGGAACTTTGATATGACTACTCGGTATAGACAATTCAGTTGCATCATTTTAACAAATTATCCTTATGATAATGCAAAAATCTCCATTACATACAAAGAATCAACCGGCCTGGAGAGGCTGTTTATCTTTGATCTACACAGAATGTTAACTTCTAATGAAATGTATGTTCATATTTTGAAGTAAAACATTACATTATGAACCTACATACAAATAGTTTTAGACATAGATTATTGGCAGAGATATTGAAAAAAACATTCTTGAGGAAACACTACAAACTAGCAGACTATTACATAATACATGCACAGAATCAACCTGCATTAATCACACAATTTGCACCACACTGTCTCAAATGTGCAAACCAAACTAAATTGAAGTGAATAACTTCTATAAATGTTAACTTATGATCAGTCCGCCTGTATCTTGCAGTAGAACATCATATACAAGTTATTATTATAGGCATCTAGATACAACAATAGCTTGGAATGTCACTTCCTTGCGGGGAAAAGTATTTACTGCAGATGAAGGCATACAATCAAATATGAGGAAACAACCACGACAAACTTTCCGTTTCTATTTCAGTGTACCTGAAAGAAAAACAAAAAGCAGACAAAAGAGGACGAAGAAGAAGACAAAGGTATGACAAGTCTGCTGACTGATGAAGTCTACAGGTGGTTACAGCATACACACAAACACAAGAATACAAAATTCCAGCACACACTAGTCACATTCAGAAACAATGCAATTATATAACAGCAGTCCTGGATGGAATTCCTCAAAATAACATGCCAAACTCAAATCCAGAGTATTATCCACAACACCAGGTTATTAATCACCTAGTTCACTTAAAATAAAATACAAAATCAGTGTGCCTCCATTTAGTTTTTCTCTTCTTCTCATGAGATTCAAGTCACCGCTTCTTTTTTTTATTGGCTTTAACCTTTTGGCCTCTTGTCTGAATAGTGTTGTGACAGTTGGAGTGAAGCCCCCGTGGAAAGCCTCATCTCACTGAACAGTGGTTGTTGAATTGATCTGGTCCAAACCGCCCAGATGAACACCGAGCAATACTAGGGCACTGCAGGTGGCTTTTCTGGTTCGGCATCTGTTTTTCCTCTGAAGCTTTCTGTGTTTCCCTCTATGCTTCTCAATTACATTTACTAAAAATGACCCATCAGCTGTTTGACTTATTTCCTTGCGCTATTTGGAGAATACTAAGTTATGTTTTTTGTTATTTTAAATGGAGTGGTTCTGTCACAGGAATTACTTTGACAAGCTGGTTTTATTAGCCGCTGATCCGAGTGGTTGAAATATATGACAAAATATGAGTTTTTTTTGGACGGAGAGTGAGCCAGGTCGTTGTTAATCTCTATTGCACCCTTCCCAGGCTGTACTATGTCAACCACCTTTGTAGGTTAGATTAATCTAGAAGAATATTTTACTCTTAAGCCGGGGATTTGTTCTTGCCTATTGTATACATGTCATTATTAAAAATATTCAAACACATTGGTACTGCACTCCGCCCAGGCTGCACCTTGTCAACAATTTTTTTAGGGTATGTTGATCAAAGGGGTCAGATCGGTTTTGAACTTCATGAACTCCAAGAAACTCAAATGACTTCCATTGAGCTGATGTGAGTGTGATGTGTTGGCGCTAAAACATTAATAAACCAGATATGGCTGGGCCCTGAGTCGGGCCAACATTTACAAGGTTTGGTTGAGGAGTCTTGGTGCAGAATGAGGTGTAAAATGATCAGAAATATTTAAAAGAAATTAAAAGATTTCTAAACTGAATTCTACAACAAATACAGGAAACCGATGACACCCTGCCGGATAGCACTAAACTATATCTGAGTTTAGTGTTTACCAAACTTCTGCTGAATTTTGAATTGATGCTGATTGGTCACTGCATTGCCAATTTCTTTCACGCAAAAACCATACCCGCAAAGATTATTTAATGCAAAGTGAAAAGGTGCTTTGTTTTACTCTGGCCAAACTAAATTTACCAATCAAGCTATCGGATCAGTCTTCTTCTAACTGAGGTATTCAACAGATAATGTATCTTTTCTCTCAAATAGCTTATGACATAATTTCTATTGTCAACCTAAACATCCTTTGCGTGGAAACCCTGTTAACTGGTACATTCTCCAGCGTCTACCCTTTTAACGCCGCACCTTAAACATTGCGTGCCGTCGTCTCGTATTGTTTCACTCTTTGAATTTCTACTTCCCTATCAGTGTGCCAAATACCTGTAACACACTAAGCATTAACCTGTATGTCTCTGTCACTGTACCTCACCTATTCAGTCGAGGGATGAGGAGGGGAGTGACGGACACGTGACAGCCAAAGAATTTGTGACAAAAGTAGGAGTAACGTTTTTAAACAAGACTTATTTCCACACGGTTGTAGCGAAAAGACAAAAGGTTCTCCATGAAGTGGGACAGGTTGGGACAGGTGTGGTTATCCCAAACAAATATAAAATATAAGTCCAGATAACAAAACTATAGCCTGGCTAACTCCTCTATAAACATACAAACTGAATGGATTAACATACTTCTCTAAACAGTGCTCTACCAAAACAAATACAGCAACCTAATATTTCCAGACACAAAGTATATACGATTGCACACCTGTACAGGTTACCCCAAACTTACTGCCCTCAACGTCCCACCACAAACCTTCACGTTTAACAACCTCAGTGAGTGTGGACGTGGGCGGGAACAAAAACCATCCTCCTTGTAAACGGGGCCCACAGCTGATTGGCCAACTTACATTCAGGAACCCAGCTACAGCAGGATTGGCCCTCACAGGGGGCCAACAATCACCCGATTGGCACCTGAAGGTGAAAACAAGGCAGGAAGGGATAAAACACAACACTGACACTAACAGTCACTTATTTCCATAATAATATGCATTCAATAATAATATTTTTATGAAAACATTTTGTTGTTTTGTATTTTAATATGTTTAATATGTTGCCGACATTTTATCGAGGGGAAAGAGGAACATTTTGAGCAGCATTTTTGTTTATTTTTAGCGAATGACTCTTTAGATTTTTATATTATTACTTATCGTGAGAGCTAATTTCATAGATAAATAACAGCCATAGAACCCAAACCCATTAAATTGAATCAAAAATGTTTGTATTTGTTAAAAAGATTAAAACATCTGAATAAAAGACAAACTCAATAGATAACATTATAGGTCTAAAATGTAATTTTCAGCCACCTTATCATCCTTGAGCAGGCTGGTCAAACTGCGTGGAGTCAAAAGAGCTACAACCTGCAGTTTTAATCCTGCTCTGAAGACATTGTTTTGCAAGTTTTTTTTTAGTTTCCAGGTACACCACATGGTCATCTTTTGTGGAACCAGCTCAAACAAAGATTACTTAGGTGTGGCAGGCGAAAGGGGTGTCTCCATCTTCAGAACTTGCAAACCTATAAAGACAGACACCAACTCCATACGCAACTGGAGTAAGTCAGACATCCAAAATATAACAGGTTAAGCTTGTCTCACTTTTAAACTTTCTTATTGTATTTCTTCACACTTGCAACTAGCAGATGTACTTGGCTTTGAGGCAACCGTGCCTTGTTGTACATTTAGTATTAGTAGTCGATTAGTGTGTAACAGAACCATGTTCATCTTTTTCAGAGATGAGGGGGTTTTTGTGCCTGATCGCTCTTTACCTGTGTTCGAAAAACCATGTGAATGCTGGTGAGTATGGCTTCTATCAAATTAAATCAATTATAATACAGTCAATATGAATGTGTTTAAAATACACTCCTCCTAGTGTTTTGCTGTAATTATCCATAAAATAAATCTGCATAATAGCTTCAGCGATCCATTGAAAAAAAACTCAATACCAGCCCTAACATTAACTAACAGTTAGTAACATCATCACTAACGTTGTGTATATTTTAGTTGGAAATACATGGCAAATTGAAGTACTCTTCTTTTGTTTTCCCCTTTACAACATCTCATGAACCCAAAAAATTATATCATGGGGGACTCTATAAAAAGGCTCTAAAATGTGTAAAAAGCAATCCTGAAAAAAAGAAAAAGGAGCTGATAACCTGTTCTTCGGTTCACTGGCGTCTGGGACATGTGAGCCTTGTCTGGTGGAGAAGAAGTCAAAATAAAGTGAAAGGTGACTGCATTGTAAGAAAGCAGAGAGCGGACTAACCAAAAGATGTTTTGTGCTTTCAGAACCTCACCTGAGCAGAGATGCCATTGAAAAAGCTGTTATTGAAGCCAAAACCATGGTGGACTCAGCCTATGAGTACTCCAGAAGAGTGTAAGTGTGCAAACCTACTGAACTGCTACACAAGTTCAGCACTGATGAAAAAACAAATAGCACAGCATGAAAGTGTAAAATACATTCAACTGAAAGTTGTACGGTGTCAGAAGCAATAACACAGGAATGCTCCTAAATCTCTCCCCACTATGCAGGAGCGTTGAGCGCGTGAGGAGGAATTCTGTGAATCCGTCAGACATTCTTCGGTTGGTGAAGCAGCCGACTGGGCAAACACGTAATGCTGTGCGTGCTGCTGATTATATGGATAATGCCGTCAAAATCATCAAGAGGTCTTTGGAAAGACGTGCAAAACGCTCCATCAATGCCACAGGTGTTTATCGCAAAAAATGTTCATTGCATTTTTTTCATATTGGTGGCTGCAGGTCACAGCTATGTCTGTTTCTTATCTCTGATAATTAGATCTGATCTCTGAGGAGAATCTGCAGGTCCTTGCTGCCCTGACAGGGTGCTCTCCCAAACATCATGCCCCTAACTGCATGATTAGTTCCGATTTAAACAAGTTTCGCACGGCAACCAGCGTCTGCAACAACAGGTGAGGCATCTGCTTTATAGTAATTTTAAGATCGATGGGGGAAAAAGAACAATTGTCAAATATGTCCAAAGCTAATTGACTACTGCATTTGTTGGCCTCTGGGGTCAAATTGAATCTCCTTTCAATTCTCCAGTTTTTACCCTTTTGTATCTGAAAGGTGTTAAAAAAACGGGAGTACAACTGCAGGTATGACTGTCATTCACTGGTCATGCACTGTGCATTGTGCACCTGTGTGTGAAACAACGAAAAATAATGACATCTTTTTCTTGTCTAGATATAATACCCGCTGGGGAGCCGCTAACACACCTTTCGCCCGCTGGCTCCCTGCTGAGTATCAGGATGCAATCTCTCTCCCGATAGGCTGGGACCCTGATCTCAAAATCAACAAAAAACTTCTTCCCTTGGTAACATACTTCAGAAAACCATGTTCACTGACCAGAGAAAAACAAACACTGTTCACTTTTCACCAAGGTGCTAATTGTCCACATCCTGTTCTCAGGTCAGAGAAGTGTCCAACAATATTTTGCGCACAGCAAACGCTGATGTGGAGAGCGACCCACTCTACACGCACATGGTCACAATCTTCGGCCAGTGGACGGATCATGACCTGACCTTCACTCCTCACTCTCCTGTGATTCGCTCGTACAGTAATGGAATTGACTGTGACAAGAGCTGTGAACGGACAGAGCCCTGCTTCCCCATTCAGGTCAGTGACGCACACACACACACACACACACACACACACACACACACACACACACACACACACACACACACACACACACACACACACCCACACACACACACACACACACAAAACACACACACACACATATTTTAATATAACACACTGGATGTTAACTGATTCTCGTCATCTCAACAGATTCCCAAGCAAGATCCCCGTTTTGGCAAAAACTCTGTGAAGTGCATCCCCTTCTTCCGCTCAGCAGCAGCTTGTGGTTCTGGCAACTTTGGCCACGTGTTTGGTGCAAGCACCGTCCGTCAACAGATGAACGGAATCACAGCTTTCCTTGATGTAGGTCAGGTGTACGGTTCAGAGGACGCCAAAGCTCGTTCCCTACGAGACCTCACCTCAGATAAAGGCCTGATGAGAGTCAACACAAATTACACTGACAACAAACGTGAGCTCTTGCCCTTCTCCAGCATGGTTACCAACATGTGTGCCACCCGAGCTCGCATTACTAATGAGAAAAAAGCAAAGGAGGTGCCCTGCTTTTTGGCTGGTGAGTGGCAGTAAAAACACTGATGTACAAATGTTAAAAATCTTAAATCCATCACAAGCCTCGCACAGAGCTGACCGTCCTTTTGTGCTCATTTCATCTGACTTTAAAGGTGACGAGCGGTCCAATGAGAACATTGCTCTGACCTCTTTACACACACTGTTCCTGCGTGAGCACAACCGCCTGGCCCGTGCTCTGGCAGTCCTCAATCCTCACTGGAACGGAGAGAGACTCTATCAAGAAGCACGTAAAATCATGGGAGGATATTCACAGGTTAGAAACAGGTTTAGCTGCATGGACTACAGAAATATTGGAATGTCCTCACATGATTTAATTGACTTAGTGTGTTTTCTGTCTTTTAGGTTATCACTTTCAGAGACTACTTACTTCACATTGTTGGCCCAGACTACATAGCCAGTCATCTGTCCACCTACCCTGGTTATGATGAAAACGTGGACCCCTCGATCGCCAATGTGTTTGCCACAGCTGCCTACCGATTCGCTCATCTCATGGTTCAGCCTTTCATGTTTCGTCTTAATGAGCAGTACCAGGAAAACACAGCTTACCCCAGCCCACTGCTGCACAAAGCCTTCTTTGCACCGTGGAGAATTATTTTTGAAGGTAATATCAAGGTGTTTTCACCTTCATTGAAAATATTGAATTGAAATGTTCACATTAGTAAAGGAAAAGTGAACAACCGTCATTCCAGTGGATTGGACATTATTTTCTTTAATGTAAAATGAGGCAACTATTCTCAACCACTAGGTCGGGCCCCATTCCTGGGTGAAAGAGGGTCATCTAGTGGCCTTTGTAGGTTGTGCAAAATGGTTAGATACATTTTGGTTAGTTAAAATGTTAGATCCCATTTTCTATATGCAACCTGCTCATTGTTATGGGTAACATATAACCAAACAATCGCCTATTTACAACAAACTGTTGGTGTATAGAATATCAAATCACAAACAATGAACCCAAAGCATGCAGATACAGAGCGCTTGTTTTAAAAAAAAATATTTCAAGAATTCTTGCTTCTTCTCTCTCTATACCACTCTTTGGAGGATGCCACAAATGCCCATGGGTTTGTATTTCTTTGTCTAGAATACTATACTATACTATTATTTTTGGATTTCCCAAACGTAAGATTGGCAGTCTGCACCTTATTTAAAATGCTGCAGTCCAATTTTGAACTGAAACTGGGAAAAGAGACTATATTATAACAGTATAGTGCTATTACACTGGCTACCTGTAACATTGGGGATGTATCACAGTTTTTTGTACTTGTTTTGAAGGGCTTGAATAGTTCAGTGCCTTCCTACTTCTCTTTATACAAACCGTTGCATTAGATTGTGTGGCGCCGGCTTACTCAATGTACCAAAAATACTAAAGACTATGGTGAAGCAGCTGTTTCTCATCACAAATAAGACAAACTATGTCTGTTGAGTTTTAAAAAAAATATTTATTTATTTACTTATTATTTATTGAATTCCACCTCTTTCCAACAGCATTTTTATTTCATTTCTGTTTTACATACATTATAAATGGTTTTCATATCTCAATTTTCAACCTGCTTTATTTATAACTATATTGTCCTACATTGTGTCTCTTTAAGATTGCATTATTAGATTGTTGCTGCTGCTTAAATACATGTTATTAATTGGTTTCTTTTGTTAAGCACTGGTGAGCCGCCTTCTGTTAAAGGTGCTACACAAATGAAGCTTCTTCTTCTTTTGTTACTAGTCTTGAACTGTTATTATTAGCATTATTATGAACTGTGTTAGAAACTACAGTGAGTTGCAGAGGTCATGGTTCTCAGAATCAGCAGCAATAACGTACACTTAAAATGTTCCTAATAGAAATTACCAATGTGTTCCTCAGGTGGTCTGGACCCAATCATCAGGGGCCTGGTGGGTCGTCAGGCCAAGCTGAACACACAGAAGAGCATGATGTCTGATGAACTGAGGGACAGGCTGTTTAAATTCACCAGCGAGTTGGCACTGGATCTGGCCGCCCTCAACATGCAGAGAGGAAGAGACCATGGACTCCCTGGTATAACTCTCATTGAGTCTTTCTGTTTATTCTCTTGTATCACTATAATTTTAACTGCCACTTTGCAAGCATTACTCATAATACTTTATCTTAAACCTCGCTACATTTTCATTCTTTGTGCCCCCTTTTTAGGCTATAACAAATGGCGTAAGTTCTGTGGGCTGTCGCAGCCAAAAAATAAGAAAGCTCTGTCAAGAGTGCTGAAAAGTAACAACCTGGCCAAGAAACTGCTGGAGCTCTACGGCACACCTGCCAACATTGATGTGTGGATGGGAGGAGTGTCTGAGCCGTTTGTCCGCGGAGGAAGAGTGGGACCTTTGTTTGCCTGCTTGATCGCCACTCAGTTCCAGCGGATCCGCACGGGAGACCGGTAAGAACTAAAAATGCATTATTGACTACATGTACATGTGCAGATAGTTGTGTCAGCCACACTTTTAAACTGTCAATTTCAGACTTTGGTGGGAGAACAAAGGAGTTTTCACGAAGACCCAGAGGGACTCCCTGAAGGACGCCTCTCTCGCCCGTATCATCTGTGACAACACTGGCATCACTGATGTACCAGCCCAGCCCTTCCAGTATGCCTCCAGAAAGTCCAGTTATACTAACTGTACTGACATCCCCACCTTTGATCTCAGTCCATGGAAGGATAGAATTATTAAGTAGTAGTCGTCCCTGCAGCCGTCTGAATAAAGCTACAACTCAGGGCATTTGTTGTTTCTGTGTAAAATGAGACCGTTCTGCACACTACTTGAAACATTACTGACACAAACATGTAACGCTGCAAACTTTGTGCCTTGTTTGCTTTTTGCTTGCTTTGTCGTATATGGAATTAAATCTAAAACATGTATTTTTATTTACATTTTTTATTTAAATTCAAAGGAAATTCATACGTCACATTCTTGTGGGATATTGGGTATTTTTTTATTTTTTATTTTTAAAGTGAAATTAAATTGTGTTCCTCCTAAGAGTTTAATTGACCACCTTAAGTGCAACATGATGAATAAGTGTTAATTGAATGATTACTTTAATTCTTTTAATAATACTTTTAAGATCTATAGTGCTTGTGCAACATTGGACCATGAGACAACACGTCTACTGCTCAGGATATAGTGGTCACGCAGGCTTAGTATGCACCATGTTTAAATAAATAAAGATAAAGATAATATGTAATAATCACATGTACAAGTCAAATCACAATAAATTAATCCATTGATCAATTTATTTGATCGTGCCCCAGCTTGACCTCTAACAAATCTTATTCACTGGCTCTTGAAACTATAAATTAGAGTTTTGGGTGTGTTTAAAAAGCATAATTCATTCTTAATACACACATAAGATGACATTGTACGTCTGTGAACTTCAAAAGTGTGAACAGGGCAGTTTTTTTTGGTTTCACTATGTATGAAGAAAAAGTAATTGATAGTAACATTAACCAACTAATAAATACATACCACCTTAAACTACTGCATTCAAACAACATTTTAGATATACAAGGCAGCTTTTCTTTCATAGTTCATCTGAGCTCTTCACTTCCTCAGGAGCACTAATAACACTCACGACATTAACGGCGGTTTCCTGGACACGGGTCCTGTGTTTGTTTGACCCTCCTGCTCCCTCCAGCCCAATGTGGACTTTCTTCCTCTGATCAGATCAACTATGCAGTTGATCTGATTGTCTAGAATGACGCAGTTGGGTTTTCACATTGGAGTTAGTTGAACGCCGGGAGCATTGGAATGTGCACTTTACCAACTGCAACATTGACTTTTGTATTTTTATGCTCTGGCGTCATTGTTCTTGAAGCGTTCATGCCTGTAAAGTCTTTTTAAATTAAATTGTTACAATTTGAGTTATTAGGTGGTGGAATGACTTGTATGGACTCTTGTTTATATTATTTCTTGTCTTATTATGTATTCACTTGCCCAGGATTCCTCTCAGTTCGTTGTACTAGACTAATGCACCAGAGTTTATTTGTACCTTGCAATTTACCTCAGCCTGTTTATGGATCTGGATTGTAACCTCCTTTTTTGTTTTGATTCTTCGTGAGCTCTTTAGGTTTTGTTTGTATGCAGCGTGACTCTTCTGGTCTTTTGTCTTTTGTTACTCAACGCTCTCAGTAAACTTTGGATTCAATTATTAGGTTTGAATATCCCACACACCCTAAAGCAAACAATCGAACCAATCCCTGCCAGGGTAGAACTGAGCGATTGTTATGTTAAACTGTAAATCATAGCTTGTTTTATAACAAAATAAGCCCAAAACTGCTGTATTGGGCTGTATTGAACACCGTAAGTAATATCTGTTTTGGTATGAGAAAATGAAAACGTCTGCCCTGTGATGGACTGTCGACTTGTCCAGGGTGAACCCTGTCTTCGCCCATTGACAGCTGGGATCGGCTCCAGCGCTCCGTGACCCTAAAAGAGAGGATAAGCGGTTTGGAAAATGGATGGATGGATGGTAAATTAAAATGTCACAGATGTGCGCAAATGTGCCCCAGTGCAAATTTTGGAGACCTCGCCTAAATGCTCTCTATACTAATCCTTAACTCTCTCACTTTGTGCTGCTTCACTTTATCAAAGTTAACCTTTGCAGAGAGAATGTTCACATATTGTGCTATGATTTGGGAGAAGATTAGACCTCATGGCTGCATCATTTTAAAGAAATAATCATCCTGAAAGTGCTTTTTTCTAGGACCTGAAACATTTTCATTTTTGCTGTGTTTCATTTTCATTTACTCTTAACCAATAACATATAGACTGATATTTACACATCTGAACAAAATCTGACATGTGTAGCCTTTTATTATAACACCAATCTTATTAAAATAGCTCTGGTGGTTGCTGGGATAGTTTATGTATGCAATTTTCAAGCAGAGGCTACAAATAGGTGGGTTTTCAAAAGTTGAACTTACTTGTGGAGAAGAATTGAAAAGGGCCACCTGGTAGTCTATGTCCTGGAACTTTGATTTGTCAAATGTTGAACTGTTGTGAGCAACCAAACATTTTCGAACACAAAGGTACATGAATATGTAAACGAAGATTAAGAGATTTAACATCTATCATTGTGAAGCAAAGAAACGTCATATGCCATGCCAAGAAGGGATGGGCCTGTATTGGAAAGCCACGACAGAAGAAACACACCCTGACTTCACCGGTGATACTCAATGTACCAGCCCAGCCCTGTTCATGCCATTAAGCTGGCATGAACAATACATACCATGTAAATATTTAATCACAAATAAGTTTAATCACAATGAGTTGATTCGTTGATCCACTTACCCGGCGTTGAGGAGTGTCACCATTTTAGTTATTAATTTAATTTACCGGAGCTTTAAACTACAGATTTGTGTTATAATATGTACGTGAAACAAGTAGAAGCACAGCCGAGGGTGTTCGAGGTCAGATGTGAGGAGTATGGAGTCAGCAGGAGGAAGTGTAGACTTTAGGCTGTGGCTGTTGGCTGTGACAGTCGAAGGCACACTCTGCACATTCCAACATTCCCAAATGTTTCCATATTAAAAACCTAGAAAAGAGAGACACAGACAGCGTTGTGTACGCAATGTGTCCTGAAGTCACGAGGGCAGAGACTAACATCCCCCTTCTGATAGTTAGAGCCAATAAGATGTTGGCTGAGTTTCTTCCTCCACCTGGGTTTTCCGATTTGACACTAACAAGCTTTCCCCGTTCCTATCTTCCACAGGGGCACTAATGACAACACCGGCTCATGTAACTAACAACTTTCGGGACAAAATGTCAACATCTACTGTTAATTTCACACGGGACATTAACAGCGGTCTCCTGGACACGAGTCCTGTGTTTGTTTGACCCCTCGTCATCCCCTCCCACCGGCCCTGGACTATCTTGTTCTTTAAACTACTAGTTGCTCTAATTTGTCTAATTATGACGCGGTTGGGTTTCACATTGGGATTAGTTGGACCATTGGAATCAGACGCTGATCAACCAATGATGTGCTGAGAGGGACACTGGGTTGTATATTCACATTTTCGTGGCAGCCATAGTTGTATTACCACACTTGTGTCACACGGGAAAAGTTTGTTTGGTTGAAATCTGCAACCTGATCGCTACATGTTGGCCATATAGAGTTCACCAACTGCAACAAGGACTTTTGTATTTTGATGTTTTGGCAACATATGCCAAAGGATTCATGTCTGTAAAGTCCCTCTGAATGGAAATGAATCGTCACAATTTGAGCTATTAGGTGTGTGTCCATTTTCCATTAACATCATTATACGTTTTAATGGATAATTGCCACACATTTTCTCCAACACACCTAATAACAACAGAACGTATTGAACTGTCTGACAAATGAACCTTCTTTTATGTCATTTGTATAACTTCAGTTCTGTAGATTGTGTTGTTGTGATACTGTTTGTTTTTTCACAATGGAGGTTCCTCTCTTCACTGCACTGCACTCCGGTGTTCCCTGCATACTTCTCACGCATACACAGCGTGAACATTTGGCTCTTGTTGAATTGCAATGGGCCACCAAACATTATGTAGGTCACAAACACCTACACAAAGACATTTAAGTTCAACATACCAAATGGAAACTATATAGTGGATGCCAAGAATACAAGGCACTAAAGCCCTCAGAGGAGAAACACACCTGGAATAACCCGGTGCTATACCTGTCACATTGCACAATAATTATCCATCTTTTCTAAATGGTGCATCCTTTTTTGTGAGATACAGGCCAAGAAGACATCATATATTCAGTGTATATAAGTATGGTGTTTGTTAGTGTGTGCATGTGTGTGTGTGTGTGTGTGTGTGTGTGTGTGTGTGTGTGTGCAAGTGCGTGTGCATGTGCGTGTGTGTATTATTTAATAGTTGAGGGCAGATTGGTATGTGTGCGTGTATGCATGTACGTGGGTTTTAGGCTAAAAACAAAACAAAAATGTGAGTATCAATAGAATGGGTGGTGTCATGTTTGTAAAAACAAAGTGATGGACGATCAGATGGAGTGGTGTTCTGTATTATAAATGATGGAGGAGGTTTGATTTTGAATTGAAATGTGTTGAATCATTAGGTTTTCCCAGTGGGTGATATGTATGTTATTACTTCATTTCCAGTTCATGAGGATAGTTTTCTTGACGATAGTTAGGGCCACGAGGAGGAATTGGCGGTTAGTTTTGTTTGAATGTATGGTTGTGATGTCTCCTAGCAGGCACAGTAAAGGGGATAAAGGGACGAGGCAGCCCAGGAAGACAGATAGTGACTCAGTTTTTTTTTTCAAAAATGTTGAACTGGTGTGTAGTGCCAAGTGGCCTGAATGTAGTTTATAGATTATCTATGGAGATTAACTTTTTTTATGGAGGTGATATTAATTAATTGTGAGGTTGAGGAAGGTAATTCTAAATGAATGTCATTTGTGTTACATTTGGATTAAATAGATTATTTGATTTGCAGATGATCCAGAAAGTGGTTGTTCCCGATGCCATACTTCTGAACCAAATAAGGGAATGGATCCAGGGTGTTGTTAGTGAACATGTGTTTCAAATGAGTGATACCTTTAAGGCCACCAAACATTATGTAGGTCACAAACATCTACACAAAGACATTTAAGTTCAACATAGTTTTAGCACATGTGATATGGAATATATAAAGTGGATGCCAAAAAGGCAAGGCACTAAAGCCCTCAGAGGAGAAACACACCTGGAATAACCCGGTGCTATACCTGTCACATTGCACAATAATTATCCATCTTTTCTAAATGGTGCATCCCTGAGGGCATTATGACTTACACTCAAACAAGATCACGGCCTGCCAAAAGCTAAATAATAGGTTAGACACATTAGCAATTTGAGATGTCACATGGTTTAATTTGAATGTGTTATAATCCAAATGAAACTTAAAAAAAGACAGGTGGACGGATCGGCTGTGGCTGTTTTTAAGATCACAAAACACCTAATTATAGAGAATAATTATTATCTTTATCACATTGTTGTCGTGTTGTTTTTAAACACACACAAAACGTGAAAACGTCTTATGTCTTTCTTCCTCGGGCTCGTCATGCTGTCTTCCACGGTACAGACCCTGTATCCTCTGGGTCCTAAGTCCCTCCAGGTTCTATTTCTTATGAACGTCCATTAAACATGGTTGGATACCGCACATGATGCACATGAAACTTCATTTTTTGATAAATCCCTATGACTTTTCATAGAAGTCCACTGCCTGTATTATAATAATGGCTAAGGTGACACGCCCCTTCAACTTGCTCCAACAACAAGTTGTCGACGTCCAAAGAACACTTTCTGAAACCCAAGAACCCGGCGCGGAATATGCGCGTAACTGTAATAATATAACAACGCTTTTATATTGTAATTTATATTTAAGGGGTTTCTATATTCTATATTAGTTTGGAATCTAACAAGTTTAATAACTTGCGATTTTAGTTAAAAAGTTTAAATCCTTTTTAAAAAAAAAATCAGAATAGTCATTTGGGTCAAGGCATTTTTAAATTAGCAAATTCCCGATTAATCTAATCACCAAATACTCTACTTATGGCTTTGTTCTTAGCATTGATATGGAAATATGTTTTTGTTCGACTCACACGCACAACTAATTTTCATGCCAGCTTTTTCACAATGCCGTGGAAGTTTTCACTCCAGGAGGTTGTTCGCTCTTGCTACATCTGAAATGCAAAAGGGTCTATATATATATATATATATATATATATATATATATATATATATATATATATATATATATATATATATATATATATATATATATATATATATATATATATATATATGTATATGTATATATATATATGTATATATATATGTATATACATATATATATATTTATATATATATACATATATATATGTATATTTATATATATACATATACATATATATATGTATATATATATATATATATATATATATATATATATATATATATATATATATATATATATATATATCTGCTGCTGAGCGATATGCTCTCTCAAATGCAGTTCAGAAATATAACTTTTGCATAAAGAGTTACATTCATTTTCTTTTCATTTATACTTTTACTACAGTTTTTTTTTTTTAACTGTTGGGTATTTAATGTAAAACCTGATGTAATCCATCATAATAGAAAGTGATCATCTTATATCCTCGTTTACGGGAAAGCTCGAGAGTATTGTTTGTAGTGCAAAACAATTTCCTGGTGCTGAAAGCATCAATGGAATTTTTGAGAGCTGATTAAATCTGTTGCGTGTGAGACGGAAAACAAACAAACAATTGTTTCACCAATCTGCAAAGAAATATATAAATGCATTACGAAAATGTAATAATGAATTATGAACCAAAATGTGTCCATATGTGAGAGATCATCTTCTCGCGGCCATTAGGAACATCGTAATTATCGTAATTATCGTCCTCTGTCGGATGTTTTCTTTACGAATAAATTATTTTTGCAGAGCATCTCGACAGACACGATCTTTGCCGTTGTACCGCCACCAAAGTTCAGAGAGTGGACTTTCCTCATTGTTTCATTTACCGTATGACACAAGGTGAAGTTGCCCAACAGGAATTGTCCTGCAGATGCGGAACTAGGAAGAAAAAAAAAAACATGCATTGTCTCAGAAACATTCCTGACAATCTTGAGCCTTTAATGACACATCAAGAGAGTATAAAAGCTCCCTGATCAAATAAGAGCACACACGCTTGGGCTCATCAAAGGTTACTTTACTTTGGTGTTGGATTATATTTGTTCGTAAATATTTTCTTAGTTTAAGTGATTTGACTAGTGCTTCACACAGTGGAGAATATTTGAGAAAATAATTTTCCAAAGATGAATTTCTTTGTGTGCCTACTGGTTGCAGTTCTTTACCTGAGCTTGCAATGCCAGGTGGATGCTGGTGAGTAAAACCTCTATCATGTTATAACGACACAGCTTTAAATGTATTCATTACTTGTTTGATTCCTAATACATTTTGCACTCCTATTTTTTGTAATGAAACTTTCCTCCAATATGTTTAAATTAATTGTTTATTGTGAGACTATATATATATATATATATAGTATATATAGTATATATATATATATATATATATATATATATATATATATATACATATATATATATATATATATATATATATATATATATATATAGGATCGTCTCAGAAATGCACTGGCCAAAAACCTCCGTAATAAGTATGAACAAGAAAATAAATTAAACAAAATGTATTTCATGCTTTCAGAATCCCATTTAAGCAGGAGTGCCCTTGAAAGGGCTGTGATTGAAGCCAAGGCCACAGTCGACTCGGCCTATGAGTACTCCAGGAGAGTGTGAGTAGCCTGCTGAATATATTCATTTCTACTTCGATTGAAAAATAAAATTGTTTAACACAAGTGTATACAATTTCTATTGAAGACTTTCTGACTGAACTCATCAATCGATCTGACCTCTTTATGCAGGAGCGTTGAGCGCGTGAGGAGGAATTCTGTGAGTCCGTCAGACATTCTTCGGTTGGTGAAGCAGCCGACTGGGCAAACACGTAATGCTGTGCGTGCTGCAGATTACATGTATAATGCCATTAAAATTGCCAAGAGGTCTTTGGAAAGACGTGCAAAACGCTCCATCAATGCCACAGGTGTTTATCCGTTACAGCTGAAATGTCCTGCAAACATTTCTAGATCTGTCGCAGCTGAGTTGCTAAATTTTTGTCTCTGTTAATAAGATCTCATCTCTGAGGAGGATCTGATGGTCCTTGCTGAGCTCACCGGCTGCTCTCCCAGACGGCGTCCCACTTCTTGCGCTACACTTACTAATTTAGACAAGTTTCGGACTGCAAGCAGTGTCTGCAACAACAGGTGAGGCAACATTTTATATACCTTTTCGATCAAGAAACTTTTTTATGATACTTTATTTTGGGTTTGACTTGGAACTTTGGTTACATGTTGTACCTCATCATTTCCCTATATTCAGTTTACTGAGTGAAATTCAATAAATTCAAATTCTCATGAAAGTAATCTTAAAAAAAGAGACTGTAGTATAATCATGGATTCATTTTTTACTTGTCTAGATATAATCCCCGCTGGGGAGCCTCTAACACACCTTTCGCCCGCTGGCTCCCTGCTGAGTATCAGGATGCAATCTCTCTGCCCAAAGGCTGGGACCCTGATATTAAAATCAACAACCAACTTCTTCCCTTGGTAACATACTTCAGAATATCCCCACAATGGGAAAAACAACACTTGCAGTTGAAAAAGTCCTTTTCACCAAGGTGCTAATTGTTCACATCCTGTTCTCAGGTCAGAGAAGTGTCCAACAATATTTTGCGCACAGCAAACGCTGATGTGGAGAGCGACCCACTCTACACGCACATGGTCACAATCTTCGGCCAGTGGACGGATCATGACCTGACCTTCACTCCTCACTCTCCTGTGATTCGCTCATACAGTAATGGAATTGACTGTGACAAGAGCTGTGAACGGACAGAGCCCTGCTTCCCCATTCAGGTCAGTGACGCGCACACACACACACATACACACACACACACACACACACACACACACACACACACACACACACACACACACACACACACACACACACACACACACACTGGATGTTAACTGATCCTCGTCATCTCAACAGATTCCCAAGCAAGATCCCCGCTTTGGCAAAAAATCGGAGGAGTGCATCCCCTTCTTCCGCTCAGCAGCAGCTTGTGGTTCTGGCAACTTTGGCCACGTGTTTGGTGCAAGCACCGTCCGTCAACAGATAAACGGGCTCACAGCTTTCCTTGATGTAGGTCAGGTGTACGGTTCAGAGGACGCCCAAGCTCGTTCCCTACGAGACCTCACCTCAGATAAGGGCCTGATGAGAGTCAACACACAGTACACTGACAACAAACGTGAGCTCTTGCCCTTCTCCAGCATGGTTACCAACATGTGTGCCACCCGAGCTCGCATTACTAATGACAAAAAAGCAAAGGAGGTGCCCTGCTTTTTGGCTGGTGAGTGGCAGTAAAAACACTGATGTACAAATGTTAAAAATCTTAAATCCATCACAAGCCTCGCACAGAGCTGACCGTCCTTTTGTCCTCATTTCATCTGACTTTAAAGGTGACGAGCGGTCCAATGAGCACATTGCTCTGACCTCTTTACACACACTGTTCCTGCGTGAGCACAACCGCCTGGCCCGTGCTCTGGCAGTCCTCAATCCTCACTGGAACGGAGAGAGACTCTATCAAGAAGCACGTAAAATCATGGGAGGATATTCACAGGTTAGAAACAGGTTTAGCTGCATGGACTACAGAAATATTGGAATGTCCTCACATGGTTTAATTGACTTAGTGTGTTTTCTGTCTTTTAGGTTATCACTTTCAGAGACTACTTACTTCACATTGTTGGTCCAGACTTCATAGCCAGTCATCTGTCCACCTACCCTGGTTATGATGAAAACGTGGACCCCTCGATGGCCAATGTGTTTGCCACAGCTGCCTACCGATTCGCTCATCTCATGGTTCAGCCTTTCATATTTCGTCTGAATGAGCAGTACCAGGAAAACACAGCTTACCCCAGCCCACTGCTGCACAAAGCCTTCTTTACACCGTGGAGGGTTACTTTTGAAGGTAAGGCCAAGGTCCTGAACTTGTTAGTCATTCCCTAAACAGAGAATGAATTCGATTGACCAAAATTACCAATGTGTTCCTCAGGTGGTCTGGACCCAATCATCAGGGGCCTGGTGGGTCGTCAGGCCAAGCTGAACACACAGGAGAACATGATGTCTGATGAACTGAGGGACAGGCTGTTTAAATTCACCAGCGAGTTGGCACTGGATCTGGCCGCCCTCAACATGCAGAGAGGAAGGGACCATGGACTCCCTGGTAGTTATTTAATCTTCATACCTATGTATTCTTTATATCTAAAGTCAATTTGACTTACATACCTAGGTACTTTGCAGGTATTACAAATCACACTCTTAAAACATGTCAACATATTCACTCTGTACAACATTTTTAGGCTACAACCAATGGCGCAAGTTCTGTGGGCTGTCACAACCAAAAAATCAGAAACAGTTGGCTGCCGTGCTGAAAAACAAAAAACTGGCCAAGAAACTGCTGGATCTCTACGGAACACCTGACAACATCGATGCGTGGCTGGGAGGAGTGGCTGAGCCGTTTGTCCGCGGAGGAAGAGTGGGACCTTTGTTTGCCTGCTTGATTGCCACTCAGTTCCAGCGGGTCCGCACGGGAGACCGGTATGTTACATCACGGACATTGATAAAGATGTTGGGACATTTGTGTTACCTTTATCTTTACATAACTAAGAGATTCCGAGACTTTAAATGTTACCAAACTGTACAATTTCAGACTTTGGTGGGAGAATACTGGAGTATTCACTGAGGCCCAGAGACGCTCCCTGAGGGATACCTCTTTCGCTCGCATTATCTGTGACAACACTGGCATCACCGAAGTACCGGAAAAACCCTTCCTTTATCGGCCTCGAGGGTCCGGTTACACCCAGTGCAAGAACATCAGTGCCTTTGATCTCAATCCATGGAAGGATGGTGGTGAGTTGATGTCCTGAAATATCACCTGACACAGTTGACCAAAGATAACAATTTCTGACATACAGTATATATGTTGAATGTACTAATTTCCTTTTTAATTTTCTTTCTTGCACAAGGCTCCCTTGGCCCCCCAGGACCATCAGGTACATCTACAACTTGTTCATAAAAACTTAAATTGAAAAGTATTACTTGAAAATACTGCAACGGGAAAGTCCTGTTGATATAATTGTACTTTCTAATTGCGTGTCTTTTTTTCCCGACAGGACCCAGAGGACCCCCTGGACCTCCTGGACCTCCGGGCCCTGTGGCGAAAGTGGCTTTCTCTGTGCGACTTGGCAACGACTTCCCCAAAACCGGCAAGCCCATTCGCTTTGTAGAGGTCCTCTACAATGGACAGAACAGCTATAACACTAAGACAGGATTGTTTACATGTCCGCAACCAGGTGTGTATGAATTCCAGTTCCACTGCACCATCCACAAAAAGGAAGCCAGTTTGGATCTGATGCAGAACAAAAATAAAATTCTGCACTCATTCAACACGCGGCAGAGCGGTCACATCACATCCAGTGGCAACGCATACATTAAGCTTGCCACTAAGGACATTGTCTTTCTGGTGGCCAACGCAGGGGGCAACGGTATGACCAAGGACTGTACATTCTCAGGGCATTTGCTGTTCACTGAGTAGGAGACTGCTCTTGAATAAGCTTTTGCTCCTCAGCATCCTCATTACACTGCCATAGGAAATCGGTTTTGACCACTTATTTAGTATATATATAGTATATCAACAGCACCGGTGATACACTTATTCTGCGTTTATCTTTTCTCAGGAGCAGAGCTATGTTAAGGCTTTATTTAATGACAAAATAACATCTTGAAAAAAAAAGTTTTTGAAATGGACCTTGCTGACAAAAAAAAGCATTATTTGATATTTGATGGTTGAAGATTTGGTGTTAGAAGAATGAATATTTGTAATTTACTGATACTTGCGCAAGTGTAATATGAAGGGCTGAGCCTATTCTTCTACTCTATTTTGTTATAATATGAACTACTATAAAAAAGAATGACACTTAATATATTATATTTTCCCATCCTTTTCTTTCAAATTGTTCAGTTTATTTTCTTTCCCTCTTTTCTGAAAATTATAATGTATTGTACAATTAATGAGTAATCCTCACATGAAGTACAAACGCAATAACTGTCATTTGTAACAGATTTCTTCACGATTGTTTTTTCCAGTTTGTATGTGAAAGTCACTTTAAGTTCGACACTAATAAATGACTGTTACACAAATCAACTACTGCCCCTCTGAATGATTTTTTTTATGATAATCAACAACTTCACAGTATCCGAACATCTGAGTGTGCAGACCCAGTTTGATGTTCTTCACCAGACCAGTAGATGGCACTGACATACAATCCTTATAGTCCTGAAAGCGTTATCAACCTGTAGTTTCGGATGAACTGTTCATCTTGAGGACTTAGTTGTTCTTGAAATAAATCTTTAAATATGTAACTTATACTGCTATCATTCACATCTTGATAAATCATGGAGTGGGATACGTGCTATAAACACAAGCGCTTTGAACTTTGTAAAAGTAAAAGCAAATAATCAAAACAATTTGATCGCTTGGAACTATAAATAAAGAGAATACTGTTCAGAAAAGATATTTATTCGTATCTACAATCACTAAATTTAAGAACTAACAACAACAGTTTCCCTTAAACCTCTTCAAAGAGCAACGTTTCTATCCTAAAAACAGGTTAAAGGTTCAGCAAACAGACGAGGAAGTAAGTTTAGGTGTGTTTCACCTACTGCTACATACCAGTGGGCATTATTAATCTTTTGAACCAACAACTGTTGTGTTCACCCAAAGAGATAATTATAGGTTTCATTGTGCAGTACAAATTACGGACATGCACGGAAAGGGTTCAACAAGTTACTTAGGCTCATGTCCACATGCACTGTTTGTATTGTTTACAGGAATTTGTAAAATTGTAATTGTAACTCGGGCCAGTAATGCCTTCTGCCAGACTTCCTTCTGACTCACTGGCATAGTGTTTAGAAAAAAGACAAGTTCTTTGTTTGTAATGTAATACAGAAGCTTGGTTTCGTTCCAAAAATGTTCAACCACATCCCTAATTGTTGGTGTCTTGTCATGTGTGAGGTGAAATACATAACTGTTCTATACAGGGTAAATTATTTGCTGATATTCATCCAATTCAACAGAAAACCAAATGTATAAAATGATGAAGGAACAGATAACACATACCAAGCCTCGAGAACACTTCAAGAACAAATCATATTAGATTTTATTTTCTTGAAAAAATTTTTTTTAATGCCAAATCACAACAGATGCAAATGTTTGATTTAATTATGCTTTAATAATAACAAAAGAGGCTGTAGGTGGTCACTCGACCTTAATTGCGGATGCCAACACCTTCCGGGGGGATCAGCATCCAATCCTAAATAAGTGAACAAACAAACAAAAAGGAGCACAATATATGGCGATAGATGGGAGACCTGGCGGGCCGCATTAGCTTGTGACGTGTACTGCACAGAGGAGAAGAGGGACGGGAACCAGCTGCTGCGTCTCCACACACACACACACACACACACACACACACACACACACACCCACACACACACGCACGCACTCACGCACGCGCGCACACACGACCACGCCCCTCCTGACCTCCGTGGACACAGTGCCATCCACATAGAGGGGCTCCGGGTGTCCCATGGGAGCGGGGGAATGCTGGAGAGGACGAGCGGCACACGATACCCCATTGTTTAGTTTAGCAGTCACTGATTCCCCCCTCGCCTCCTCCCTACAACACACGGGCTGACCGTCTCAGCGGGTTAAATTGATTAGAAAGACGTTTGTGGTTTGACTAATCCCCCATTTTCGCCCCGACTCTCCGCTTCACCAATTTAGAAAAGCCACATTTAGACGGGAAAGTCCTGCGGGTTGTGATGATAATCACGGCCGAGCCCGTGGCACCTGTGGGGCTGAAGTGGACAGACGCCTCGGTGTGCTGTTATAATGGATACCGTGATGATTTTCTATTGACTTCATCTGTTTCTCTCATAAATGCACAGCTTTTAGCCAGCTTAAGTTTCTCGACGGATAAATAAAGTAATGATAGGCTAAAGTTAAAAATACAGCGAGGTGAAGCGGGAGATATAATAACTTTAAAGCAATTTGAACGGCGCGCTCTCCATTTAAGGCGTATTTAAAGAAAAAAAAAAATCTGAAATGAATTTACGCAACATTAAATTAAAAAACAGTTCAACATGTGATGACATCAGAAACCTATTTGTCCCTGACTCATGACGGGAACACCGTGTTTGGTTTCTTCATTCTGCCCAACATCTAATAGCTCAAATTAAATGCTTGGGTGTTACCATCACACACACACACACACACACACACACACACACACACACACACACACACACACACACACACACACACACACACACACACACACACACACACACACACACACACACACACACACACATTATGAGCAATGCGTGTTAATTGGTGCAATTAAAGTGCAGTAAAGTTCAACGTTTAAATGAATATTTTCTCCTCAATTAGGCCTTTTAAGTTTTGGAGAGGGACCGTCAGAACCGTTGATGTCCTGTACATGACCAATACATCTGAGTCGATTACCTGAGTTTTTTTAAAACAAGGAATTTAAACAACTCTGCAGTGCAGTGTTTTTTTGTTGTTGTTGGAAGAGACAGTCGAAGAACCAATAAAATAGATACAAGCAGCGCATTTTAAAGAGCGCACGTCACTGCATTTCAGTAGAGGAATTTCATTAAAATGTGTCATCATATATGGATTTTTCATGCTTAAGTAGAGCTGTCAATCAGTCAGGGGAAGTGTGTGAGGGACACGGCGACAGGGCGGAGTCTCGGCAGCATGGATTCCCCAAGAATGCTCTCCGAATTGGGGGAACATCTGACTTTGTCCCGCGCAGGCAGATGGTGGGCTGAGGCGGGATCCAAGGGGGGAGATTTACTTCCATTGTCCAGGCGCACAAACTCTACACAGAGACAATAGTATCGGTAAGGGGCAGAGAAGCTGGGTTTGAAAAAACACTTTTCTTTTCAATGCCAGATGACCAGGAGCGGAAATTATTTTTTTTTTGTACGTAATAAAGAAAAAAAAAGAAGATATATTCGTTTTGTTGGAACTAAACACAAAACCCATTTTGGAACTGATCATTTATTTAGGCTATCATTTGATTCATGTAAAATGCGGCACCTTTGAATGCTCATTGACATTCAAAACTTAAAAAAATGTGCTTGAACAATACACTTTTTTGGTTCGTTCTAGTTCGTTCCAGCCTTTTAAAGCTGAAAATCATGCAACTAAACATCTTAAGAAACTTTGTCAGATCCAAAAGTACCACTCTCATACCAAGGCATTAGTTCTTTCCTTGCCAAATTACGCTTGAAGCAACTTATTTTTTTTTATGAGCGTTATTTCTGATCTCATGACCACTTTGACCAGATATTCTGTTGTATTGATTAGGAACTCTTTTCGTGCACTGTCAGGCATTTGTCCAAACGCCAATCAGAGTGCAGCCCTGTCTGCTGCTGGCGGAGATTGATGGACCAACCAGACGGCCATTGTTGCGGCTGACACTGATGCGATGCCTCCTAAGCGGAATCACTGCGTTCAAAGGAGCAGACGGTCGAGCCTCTGAATGCGCGCATGTCGAGAGCGCACTTGTGTTAGATTTTGACTTGAATGAATAGAACAAACAGGATTTGCTGTACAGACTATGCAGGGCAGCATGTGGAGGAGAATGGAAACCCAAATTTCCACAAACACTCAGAGATGAATGATTATAAAATATTTCACTTTTTGTTTAAAATTCTGGATAATTTTGAGACTGAATAATATCGATTGCAAAGGTCCATCCCTCCACACCAATACAAAGGGTAATTTCTATCACACCACAATTAAAATCCTCCATGTATGCGTAAACTATACAGATGCACGTACAGCTTCTGCTATGAAATGTGTTCAATTCCCTTCAGCATCATCCTGGCACAACTTGGTGTGTGAAAAGTTTGCTGCACAAGTCACTGGTTGGATGCTGAGTCTGGCAGAAGTCCAAACAACGGATGCACTTTACACCAATGAGAGCATCCATTTCAACAATCGGTCCCCCATATGGCACTAAGGCCCCTCCTCCACGCTCTATCCCGGCAGAGGGTCTCATTCATGCTTCAAGACAGCGGTTCACTCCAAGCTTCCTGGCCCTCGGATCAACTGTTTTGATCCGATCTGGCCCTCCGACAAAGGAAGACTTTCTGCGCGCACATATTTGAAAGAATATTTCCTAACGGACTCGCACTGAACTGCGTGAGGAGTGAGCGCCACGAGCAGGTGACCATTTGCGCTCGGACTGACGCTGGAGATTTGCGCCTGGACAATGCTCGCAATTAGTGTGGGAATATATCTGTTATCGTCGTTTCAGCCTTTAAAGAAAGTGTGCGTGGATTTTTAACCGAAGCATCATCGTCACACAGCGTCGGTCATTTGTTTTGCAAAGCTGTGGAAGAGCGCAGCGCCTTGGGTGGACCTTCTGTTGTTTGCCAAAGTGCTTCAGCTCTCCAGCTCAGTTCATTTTTTTCTTAAGTTCAAAAAAAGTGCACCGAAACGCGCAGGACGGGGCTTAAATGTTCGGGATCCAGGAGCATCTGATGCGAGAAGTGAGCGGATTAAAAGAGAGAAGTCTTGGGGAGGAGATGGATCCGGTCCGGTCGTGGGTGCGTAATGTCGGGGTTGTGGATGCGAACGTAGCGGCGCAAAGGTACAGTACAAAGCAGCTGATCCACTGACAACAACTTCTCACCGTTATTTCCATCAGTTGCGTTCAGCTGGTAACAGCATCGCATTTATTTTCGGAACCCGCTTCACGAGTGCAATATAGTTTATAATGATGAAGATTGAACATATGAGCAGGCGTCCGTACAAACTACTTGTTGCAAAAGATGACACGAGTCCTCTTCAAAGATGTTTGTCCCCAATTTATTAAAGGTCGTTAATTATAGTGTAAGAGCTGTACACTGCATATTATTTGAGTTGTTTTTAAAGTACACGGCGTTATTCTGCACAACAGGAAAGAAGGCCCACACTGCAAAAACCTAAAACTAATAATAAAAACGATTAGACCTAAACATAATGTCAAACTAGGAGCAACTGCTCAGATAATTTACTCTTTTGTGAATTTACATACTTAGTTCACACAATTCAATTTAAGATAATTTTTTGAAAACCTGAAAGTGACTAAAGCTGAATTTCCTAAACCAGTTATTTTAGTTGATGGAGCTGAAACACACTCTTCAGCGGCCGCACGTTATGATTTTTATTCCGTTTTCTAAATGTTGAATTAGATTTGTTTTACACAATCCCCAAGATGTCCAATCACCATCTCCATATTTACTTTTTTTTTTCAAACACAAACACCAACCGACACACTGACACAGCGACACACACACACACACACACACACACACACACACACACACACACACACACACACACACACACGCACACACACACGCACGCACGCACACGCGCGCGCTCGTCGTGTCCAAAGTTTAGAGAACAGTATTAAGTCAGAAAAGCTGCAGCAGTGAATTCCAGAAAATAGACTCGATCACACAATAGTCTTAAAAGCCAGTTTAGTTTTTAGTAGTGATACAATAGCGTTATTTGAACTGTATTTAGGTTATTTGATATCATGTGGTATTTTATTATTGTTACAATGTAATTATAAATAACTCGATCGTAATATTGTACACCCCAAAAACCGACACACAAACTAAAAATACTTCGGGAAAAAATCGCTCATTAATTTTTTTTCAAACGAAACGTTTAAGAACCCCCCAAAAAAATCACCAAAGAACTGGTCAAGTTTCTCAGAAGGTAAAATACAGAAATAATTCCCATAAAAACACACATATGCTTACATCTTTAAGTTATTTAAATTCAACAGTCAGTGTGAGTAAACTTATTGCCATTACGTTTTTAACCAAGATGCTCCCCTTCAGTCCCAAAGTCCAAAGTTAATTTTATTGTTGAATTTTTAGTTTTCAAGCTAATTCAGTTTAGTTTCTAATCTTGACAAGTAAAGTGGTATTCAAGTTATGAAAAAAATAAATATTTATAAATGATCTGGATGTGTTTTTTTTGCAGACTATTACTGTTTATTGTGTTGATAAACTGAAGGCCTTCATTTGAAAGGCACTTTCTAACCGATGGGAAATAAGGGATTTAAAAAACAAAATCATGTAAGATTGAGTGATTTTTGGCATGCAGAGGAAAGTCCTGTTTTATTTTGCTTCATTTAGATTTGAGAAATACTTTCTACTACCAATGAATACCATGTTAGAAGTTAATTTAATTAGAAATACCCTTTACACTGATATGCACTTCATCATAACACAATGTAAATGCCTGTGGAGCTGACTGTCTCTTCCTCTTCTGCCCTCAGTGGAGTCGCTTTGTCAAGAGCTCATTTTGAGAAGCAGCCGCCCTCAAATCTCCGCAAGTCCAACTTCTTCCACTTTGTCCTGGCTCTCTACGACAGACACGGCCAACCTGTGGAGGTGGAGAGGACTGCCTTTGTGGACTTTGTTGAACATGACAAGGTGTGTTAATATTTCTGAACGCCTGTCTGCCTTATTGATTTTTTGAAGATGTCATCGATTCACTGTCATCTTTTTAGTTCCACCTAAAACCATTCAGCCGGCCTTGTAACATCTGAAAAACTGTGAATGACCACAACATTAAAATGTATTTCAGATTTAAACAGGTGCTCAACTGGATTCTCTACATCCTCTGTAAAGCAAGGCATATCGAACAGCTGACGGCTACATGTTTACACAAGCTCTACCCTCAATGAGCTGATGATGTGGGATTGAAAAAGAATATCTAATGACTAATTAGCAGCTTGCCTCATTAGGAGGACATCACTACTTTTTTAAAATGCAAATGATGCTTGCTCCTGTTAAGTTATACAGTGAACTAATCATCAAAGTCTCTTTTCCTTCATGCCCCCCTTCCTATACTCTAAATACAGCGGCAAGGGGGGGCTGGATTCCTCAGGTTGGACAAGAGCAAAATAAGGAAGTGTGCATGGAGGCAGAGTTAGAAAGGGACTAGTGCGGGCCTTGTGCCCCATGCTGATGGATGTTTCTGCCTTGTGCTGGGGGGAGAGAGAGCCTCCTAAACTGGCAACAGATCTCCCATGTGAGAAAGACGAGAGGACACAAACCTGTCAGCTGAAGTTCAAACATAGTTTTACTATGAATTCCATGGACAGGGAGGGATGGAGCGGGCGGGCATTAGCACTAATGCCAGGGCGGAAAGCTGTCAGCGTGCTCCCCTTTGTGCCACACAGGCCAACGTAGAGCAATATGGCGGCAGTGGGGGAGTTCATTTTCTGCATGGTTAACCTGGCATCTGTTTTTGCTTTGTAATTATGCAGAGGTAGAGTGATGGCAAGGCGAGATAAATGTTCCTCTGTGTATATCCACAAAACTTATGAAGCTAGGCATCCATCTATCACCCGACGTTAAGTCTCAATCTCAACTTTGAGTTTATGTTTGGACCCCTTTTACTTTCCAACTTATCTCCATGCATCTTAATTTCCCTCACTTCTTCTTCTCTCCTCACAACTGTCTCCTCTTCCCGGTTTCTCTTCTCCTCCAACCTCCTCGTTCTCTCTCCTCTCCGGCACACGTCTCTGTGATGCCAGCCTCCTGGGTTATTGGACCAGAGAGCATTCCTTTGAGACCACTTAGAAAGACCAGTAGAGGTAGAAGAAGAGAAAGAAAGAGGGGGAACAAGAGACAGTGGGGGGAAGAGAAGGAAGAAGTGAGGAGCCAGTGGAGTGCCTGGGGGAGGGAGGGATAGCGGAAAGGAAGTTTTTCTGTCAAGGTCGACTGCTGCTCAGTCTCACATACAGTACTTTCCACACTTTGCACACACACACACATGTGCATATCACCATGCCGGTGCTACCTTATTGCCAGGAGGACCACTGCATTTGATCTTCAGCTTTTAGAAGTTTGCATTAGACATGATAGTTCAACCCCTACAAAGAGCATCCGACTCAAGGTTAAGAGCTCAGCTCTCGAACGCAACGCAAGGTCCCACATGGGCTCTGAGCCTAAAACCCTCTGATCTCGATGCTGCTGTCAGGGAAGGGCGAGCTGCAGGATTAGGAGGGACTCGCCGTGCTTACCACGGCGTGGGGATGCTCAGCTATACTTATGTGTGCCTCACAAGTGCTTAATGCTTTGCGATTGTTGGTCTTGTCTCTTTCCAAGGAGCAGACGGGAGAAAAGACCAACAACGGTACTCACTACAAGCTACAGCTCCTCTACAGCAACGGTGAGTCAAGCACAAGTTCTCCGGTTATGGGCTGATTCTTTGCCCTTTGAGGAGTTTGATTTTGCGTGTAACATGAGGTCAGCGGTGACACCTTTCCACTTCAGTGGTTTTCCTCCACATCCTCACCTCGCCTCTCCTCTCTCAACTCATAAATTATGTTCACCTCCATCGTCTAATCACCAAGTTTGTACAATTCAATGTTTCGGCTTCGCAAGGAGCCACTTCTGGGCGCACGCAGGGAGAAATGAGGTACATGTTGCCCCCCTCCTCCCCTCACTCTCCAACTCCTCCAACCCCCCATGGTGCTTTCACATCGGATCGGGGATACACAGAGAAATTCGGTTCCCATGAGCCACTGCTGCCCCTACTCTGCCATCGCAGTGGCACCCATGGGAGAGAAGATAAAAGACATGTTCCAGAGCAACCCCCGTATACACCCACCACACACACACACACACACACACACACACACACACACACACACACACACGCACACACACACACGCACACAAGCACACCAACACCAAAAGCACTTCCTCTGCATCCCCTCCTCTCATCCCCATCCCCCAAGCGATATCAAAGGCATCTCAATCGAGACTTTGATGAGAGGAACACATTTTGAAAGCGATACTCTCCAAAGTCTCTGAAAAAAAATCCTTGGGTAATGCACTATTTTCTCAAGAAGCAATTCATTACATGTCGTTTCCCTATTTTGTGTGATTCACTGCGGAGATTTTGAGGCATCCAGAGGTTCAGGTGTTTCTGTAAATCTCGCTCAGACACACACACCTGATTAAATAGAAGCGGGAGACCATGCAAAAGGACATTCACCCTTAAATTAAACCCTTTAACAAACTGTTCAGGCGCCATTTTACCTGTCACTCATGTAAACATCGGAATAAATCACAAGTGAACCGAGAACCACAAAAAAAAAGAGCTGCTTGACAAATCGTGAGAACGTGGTTGTAAATTCTGGCCTCTAAGCTGAACATGACTGATTATCATCAAACATCAAATAACTCTCAATCCTCTCAGAAACCACCAGAGAGAAAATACGAACTGCATGCCAATCTTAGTCCTCCATGTTAGCTGGACAGAGCTCAATACTTTTTCTGAATGCTTTTCCAGAGTTTGAGATAAAAATAGATCGTCATAAATCTTTCCATTTGATTTTGAGAATCCTCAGCACCATGTATGTTTTTAGGAGGTTTAAGAGTTTACGTGCTGTTGCTTCATTTATGGTTATGTAGTATTTTAGAATTAGGGTTGAGCGTGTAACTTGATCTCTTTTCCCAGTTTCCATTTATCTACAGAACAGAGGGCAAGAGATCATCCGTTCATTTTACTTCCCAAAAACGCACGCCTCAAATGCTGTCTGTAAGTTATTGCTAACGGTCCATTTCTGTTTTTGCAGGGGTTCGCACGGAGCAGGATCTTTATGCACGACTTATTGACTCTGTCACTAAACAGGTTGGTGAACTCTCAGCTGTGCATGACTAACTGATTCTACTGATACATGAGACTGAATCTACATCCTTGTTTCATCCTCTCAGCCCATATCATATGAAGGACAAAACAAGAATCCAGAAATGTGTAGAGTTCTGCTCACACATGAGGTTATGTGCAGGTGAGTCTAACACACACAGACACACACTTGTCCGAGTCACTCACACCTTCGCCCACAGGGAAGAAATATAAATATCATTACCGTCTGTCCTCTTTCGTTTTCTCAGTCCGCTTGAAAAGCGGTTTTAGGACGATACTTGAGGCTCTAAAGTTGAAAAAAAACTACAACTTAAACTACAAGTCTAGTCTATCTATCATCATCCTTGTTACAGTGGTAGCCCCCTGCTGCTTTCTGCTATAACGCTGCGTGTCCCAACATAAGCTCCTGTTTCTTCTTGGCACTCCTCACTCTCTGGCCTGTAGTTCTGCAGCTACAGCTGACAGCAGCTGACACCCTTTCGGGGAAGAATCTGCCTTTCCCTTATTGAAATATAACTCCAGCACGTCGTTTTAGCCAAGACATCCCATTTGAACTTTGTCAACATGTGATGCAAGTCCACCGGTATATTTCCAATGTCTCAGTAACAAAGAGTTGCTATAAAAGCAAGTTTAAAAAGTCCAATCATGATTTAGGGAGCAGCAGGTTTTGCTTAATGATTGGTGAATAGAGAAAACAGGTGAATTCGGGGTTATGGATGGAGAAGAAGCTGAAGAGAGCGGTCTGGATGTGGGGCAGTGACCCAGGCTTCGAGGGCAGCAGGGGGAAGGATAGGGGGCTGGGACATGAGGAGAGGGGCTAAGACGGAGTGGGCTTTGCCATTGTGTAGCCAGCAGATGCCCGAATGTGACTCACAGCTGGCTAATAACAGAGCCGAAGAGGCAGAGGGCAAGCGTCACAGCTGGGGAGTGAGGCCGTCTGACAGGGGGGCGGAGGGGGGCAGGGCAGGGCCAAGCTGGGACACGAGAGGGGTGAGGCGAGGTGTAGGGGTGGCAGATGGTTAGGGGTGGGGGCACTTTTGTTATGCAGCGAAGGGGACTTGGGAAGGGGGGAAGAGGAGGGGGGGGGGCTGGGTGGCCAGCAGGCTCCTCGGACAGGACTGCTGACGAATGGTAGGATGTTGTGAGACGGTGTGTGCGTGTATGTGTGTGTGTGTGTGTGTGTGTGTGTGTGTGTGTGTGTGTGTGTGTGTGCCTGCATGCGTGCGTGCGCAATGAGGCTGCGTGGGGGTTGAGTTTGATTTCGAAATCAATGTGACAGATTGCCGGGCTGGCTTTTCACTTTTGAATGGTCTCTCACTGTTTGTAGGGTGTGTTGTTGTACCTTTTCTTCCTCTTTTATTCTTTTGTCTACTCCTCCCCTCCCCTCTCATGCCTCCTTTGTGTGCTCCTGGATCTTGGCCTCCACTGCCGCAGAGTAGTCTGGGCCTGTGGACGTAGATGGGCCAGACAAATAATGACTCCTCCTGTTTAATTTGTTTTTTTTTCCTCCACTGACTTTTTCCTCTTTTCGGTCTCTTTTTACTGCCCACTCAGCCGCTGTTGCGAGAAGAAAAGTTGTGGCAACCGAAACGAGACGCCCTCTGACCCAGTCATCATTGACAGGTAATGAGATCGCAACACGTCGCACACAGTGTCCACTACCTTGAACAAACACCTCTTCATACTAAATGTTCAGCTTACCCTTTCTTTGTATGTATCCACCTACACACTCACAAAGACAAAGAGGGGGAGATTGTGCGTTGATGTGAAGGTTGTTGTGGTGAGATCTCCCTAAGCAGCTGTTGCATCTACACAAACCAAATGAGAGGAGTAGCTACATAATAGGAGCTCCAATTACAACACATTCATAAACAGATGAATGTGTACAGTGGTGTTAATGTTTGTGTGTGTATTTCACATGTACATTTAAATGCTTTTAATGCATTACTACTAATATTTAACAACGTACAAATAATTGCATATAACATATAAAATATGCGTCTATGTCTGTCCCCCATGTGGTTCTCTCTCTTCAGTTCTGTTGATCTATCTTCAGCCTCCTGGGATTTGTTTCAGTTTGGCCACTCATTACGTTTAACAGCCAACATTGCACCTGAAACCTACAAAAAGCGTTAGATTTTTTGAATCAGAAGCATGTGGATCTTCTATAGCAGCAGACAGGCTGCCATATGTGGTAAATGTTCACCATGACAGCCAGTTATCAGGCTTTAAGGCGGGTGACCCCCGCAGTAATCAGCGTGTGTGAGGGCCTTCACGTTCGAGGGATTTTGGAGGTCTCTCGCTGTCTGCCTGGCATTAACCAGTGTGATGAATGCTCGTAAGCAGACCGCATGTGAAATACTTTTTCTGTGATGTCATAAACGCAACCTTCGTCTCCTCTCGCTCCTTATCCCTCTCCTTCCCTCTCTCCTTCCCTGCAATCGTCTGTCGAGAAAACACTCACTTCATATACGTCAAGGACCCTTTTATTTCCCCTCCTCAGTTCAAGCTGGCTGGCTGTTGACAGTGTGTCTCGAAGGATCTCCGCCGAAGATAGTTTTCATATAACGGAGAAAATCGAGGGCTGTTGTCTGTTGAATTTTCCCAGAATACCTTTGAAACAGCTGCTTTTTCCATTTACTGTAGCACATTACACTCCCAATAACCCACTCTGCACTCCGGTCATACTTCCTCCTAACATTTATAAAGCTCCTCAAAATTTGGCGGGCTGATGAAGGTACTGTGTTACGTATCTCTTTGTAAGTCCTTGTATGTGTGTAAAGACTAGTGTGAGTCTGTGAGGGTTGATTTGAATGCAATCATTGACCTACTGTACTCTCTAATCACACTGGGCACATCCCGTCCTGTTGGGGGGATTCTCTCTCTTGACTAGCCTGCAAAATCCTCTCCTCAGGGAGCAGCCTATTAGCAGCCAGTTAATTTCTGATAAGCCAATGGGATTTTTGCGTGGCCCTATGCCCTTTTATCCAACTTAATGCGCACTTTTTCTTTTGACTGCATGCATGTACACCACACACTGAAAAAGTCAAAAGACTGACAGATGTGTGTGTGTGCTCAGAGGATGTATATGGTTTGTGTGCACAAAGACGGATGTATATGTTTACGTGTTTGGGAATCCTCGCACGTTTGTATGTATATGGTTGTATGTGCGATTGTCTATGTGTCTTTGTGGCCCCTAGTTTGACCTTTTTCCTCAGTCACTGCTTGGGTCTTAAATTATTCATGTATGTGTGCAACCTATGTGCATTTGTGCATGTGTGTGCCTGCAATGATGTGTATGTGTGTGTGTGTGTGTGTGTGTGTGTGTGTGTGTGTGTGTTTGTGTGTGTGTGTGTGTAGGAGACTGTCTGTTTCTGTGGCTCCAGTAATCAGCCTCCTGCTCCCAGCCCCAACACCTGTTCTCCAATTAACATGCAGCGTGCTGGGGCCCACTCGCTGCTATCACACCAGCCACTGCTTTCTATTCTTTTTCTTTCTCCTTTCCTTTTTTTTTCTTCTCACTCTCAGCCCCACGCTCCCTTCTTCCCCGGCTGGCCTCGTATCTGTACTTCTGCACACCCCTCTCGTTCTTTTCCGTGCACTCTCACATGCTCCTACTCTTCACTCCCGATTGCTTAGTTCCCCTTCTCCTCTTCTTTTCCCTTCACGTAAACCATACCCCCCCCACCCCCCACTTCCCTTTAGCCTGTCTAATTTTGCCATAATTAGGCGGTGTCATTAGGACACCTAGCCAAGCACAAGGGAGTTTGCAATTCCCCAAACGGCCCAAACCCCCTCTTTTCTAATCTCCTTTCCATATTGTTTCAGTTTTCTCTCCCCCTTCTCCTTCTGCTGCTGCTGCACCCCCATCCACCTCCTCTTCCCCCTAATCCTGATTTGAGTGAAAAGAAAAAAAAGGAGATCACAGCTGATCCATAGGGAGGGTGGAGGGATAGAGGGTGGAGGGACCGAGGGATGAAGAGGGCAAGGGCAGTCGTTGACAAAGAGATGACTCTTAAGTTGCCGATGGGAGAGAATTATCTAATACCCTGCTGCCTGCTGTGTCTAATAGTTTTACAATTGTCTAATCTTAACACTGGTGAACTGCTATACTCACAGGCCTAATGTGACTTTTCTGTTTGGAGAGTGTCTTATCTTTGACTGACGGACTGGCATGTTCTCTGATTGGTTTGATAATTGATCAATAGACCGATAGATAGATTGATCTCTCCTGGCTCATCACCATAAATCTTCACTAACTTGTCAAACTCATGCGGTCGATGTTTCAGACGAATCACTGACAACAATTTTGATCATCAATTAAAAAAGTTCAGCCACAAAGTAAAAATATGCTGCATTTTCTCTGTTGTTTAGCCCTATCAGTAATCAAATTATCTTTATACATCTCTAAAATCTAATATACAATTAGACCTATAATACTAATATTTTCCCCAAATCCTTTCATTACTTAAAGCTTCTCTCTTCTGAAAAGAATTAAACCCAGGCAGATCTGTTAATGGCGGCATTATTGCCATGCTGACCTCTGACCTCAGAGAAACTATATTGGTTCTGGGCCAAAGCTGGCCTCTGTATTTATGAGTGAACCATGGGTTTACAATGGAGACAAGCAGATGTCAGTATTAGCAGTAGACTGTGTGGTTTGGATGGGAGTGGTCAGTGCTCAGCGTGAGTGTGTGCTTTTATATTTAGCTATGAAGCTGAGATCAATAGTTGGTCATAAGGAGTGTGTGGAGGGATCCATCGAAAGGCAAAAGCCTTGAGAGGTGGGGGTGGGGTTGGAGAATGGCTGATCAATGGCAAGCACTATCTCACTAATTGATCGTGTTTCCAAGAGGGGTCTTTTTTAACAAGCCGGCGCTCAGAGAAAAGAAGAATAATCAATAGGAATTTTCCAATGTTGTCAATATGGCTCTTCCCTCCCCTCGACTCAAAACGAGCTCACAAAGATTAAACATACTTGTGCATAACACCCATTCATTTTTTAACACTGAACGAAAAAACAACATGTGCTTTTTAAAATGTTGCTTTCAGAAGTGATCCTCTTCGAACAATTATTAGTTGTCCGCGGCGACTTCAGACTCTCGGCTCCAAGAGGAATCCATTATTGTTAATCTCAGGTTGTGGGTTTTATTGATCTGTTTGTAGTCTTGGTCCTAGTTATGTGCATGAACCACAGCTTTGTTTTCAACTGAGAAGGTTTTGTTTTCAGTACTACAATCGGTGTGTGGCTCTGTTGAAGAGCTTTAGTTTTCATGTCCTTGTATTATTTATTACCTGGTAATTCATTTAACTGTTAATTATCAAAGTTATTCCCCCTGCAATCCGGTATGATAACGTTCAGACACACAGGCACACTACGTCTCACTCCGTTCTTTACGGATTAACACTGTCTGGACTGTTTGACAATACACTATTCAGATGTCATTTGTTGTTGTATGTAAATGTCTCTGGTGTCTCAGGGAGGCACCATCTGTTTCCATGGTAGTCCATCCACCTGCTTGCCTCTGCATGTCTTTAAACTAATTAAAAGAATAACAGTATATGATGACGTGGACCATGTCCCTCTGAATGTTTTTTCCCTGCTGCCTGCTCTTACAGCAGGACAGATAGTTTCTTCTTGTACTGCTAATGGAGGGGAACGCCGGCCTCCTCATTCTCCAGCTCCAACCAAAAAGAAAATAGAACCTTCAAGTCTTTGGGAAAGAACATTAAACTATCAGCCAAAGAATAAATGCAGTAACATTTGTTGGACTGTGTCATGGGTCAAATTCTTCCCCTTTCCCAGATGCATACTCATGCACTGCCGCCAAGTCGCCCTGTTAGGTCATCATATATGCACTTGAGAGTTTTATGTGTGGGACAACAATGTCATTTTAGAAGATTGTTTCTCATACTCTTTTTTTTTTTTAGCTGTAAAGTGAAACTTATGCTGTAGCTTTTTCTGTTGATTCTGGCATCCTATACCTATACTCCCATTACCTTTTCTCCCACATTTTCTTAAAGATGGCTTATCTAAAAGTGTCATACGGTCCAAGTCCTGAGGGGCAGTGAACCATCCCTTCTTGCAGCCCAAAAATAAAGAAACTCCAGTAACATGCATTTGAGTTTCTAATTTCCCTTCTGCTTTTTAAATATATATATTTTTCTCCAAAACAGGATGTTGGATGATAATGTTGTGCCACAACAAAACATCCGCAAAGAAGACTTTGTGGGAGAAGTAACTGAGAAAAAGACGGACGTGGAGGAGAAGCTTTTATGAGTCTCTGGCCACAGAAAGAGCTGCAGATGACGTCGGCAAAGTTGCTGCGAACCCTTCATTGAACTGGATATTTAAGCGTTTATAGAGAAAGTACTGTATTCTTATTTATATTTAATCATAAACCATTAAATTACGACCGATAATATATTGAAGGATACTACATGTCGTGTCTAGATTTACTCATGGCAAGCCGGTAATCCATTTTCATTTGTGAACAGTCGCTTTACTTCATGGTATATAAGTATTGTATCATTATACAATACATACACTGGGTTGCATAACCTGGAGCTTACTATACCTTGCACATTATGCTATTTATATTTATTGAATATATCCCAACAAATCAGAAACAAGTAGCTTACACTGTGCAATGTTATACTGGATATTATACTGATTATGAGTTGTAAGTGACCTCAGGTGGATATATTCCCTCCACAGACTGATCCCATTGTTGTGTAGCTGCACCGCACTCACAGTCTGACACATCACACTGATGTAGATATGAATATGTGTATAAATTACCTGTGTGTCACATACATACATGCACAGAAACAAAGTCAGACACACCGGCCTCCTCAGTCCGCTGTCACCGGTCTCTCCGTGGTGGAGTAGGACTGTCCAGTCCCTCCAGACCCCCTGTCAGCGAGCCCCTCAGGCTGGGGGCCAGGCAGCGTGGCGACAGGGCCCCGAGGCTCCAGTGCACACCACCTCGCACAACGGAGCGGCACACAGGCTGGACCAGTGAGCAGCTGGCACAGGAGCGCGGGGATGGCTCCTCCCTTGGGGCAATGCAGGGGGGAGAATGACACAAAGACAGACAGGGAGAGACGATGCAATGTCTAGAATATCAAATTTGCTGACAGGTCCCGCTTCAAACAGAGAGAGTCTCACTCAGAGTTAGACTGGTGAAAACGAGTTCATCGACCTTTTGTGGGTCTCCAGCTTTCTGCGAAGTGGTCTGATGTGAACTGGGAAAATCCTGCACCCAAATGTGCACAGGAAGTGTATAATGAGTCGTAGGTTATGAGCCGAGTTTGTGTTTGGTCACCTTTGCTCTGCTTTGGCCAGTGTTAGCTGTTGTGGCTTGAACCCTGACACAAGGAGTCGGCCTGGTTTGTTTTCTTTGAGAGAGCCAACGGAGGGGGCAGTCGGAAACAGAGAACGGTGGAGAAATGTTTTGACAGGAAATGGGAATAGACTACCAATGGGCTAATGTGGAGGAACAGCAGGGGGACTTTTAGAGTGGGTGGGATGCAGAGGGGAAGAGAGGGGGGCAAATTTGAAGTTAGGCGCTGCAGATCAATGGCACTCTGAAAGGCCTCGCACTTTCAGAGTAGCTGGGGCAAACCCTCTCATTTGTCTGGCCACTAATAGGGTTCACCTTTGGTTGAGCAGTGTAGAGATTAAGTAGGGGCACTCAGAGGATCAGAAGGGGGCAGATTAGGGTGATTTAGAGGCACTTCAGATCGCAGGCAAGTGAGCGCTGTGTAGTTATGTGTGTCAGATTTGTAATTGTGTGTTTATTTTTATGTGAAATTCCTGCATTTGTCATTTATTCTGTAAGGGGATCTTGTATCGTCAGGATCTCATGTATGCATGTGTGTGTGTGTGTGTGTGTGTGTGTGTGTGTGTGGTGTTTGGGGATGGGGGGTGGTGGAGTCAGAGGCCAGTTAGCAGTGGTATTTAGGAACAAGGGCTGTTTTCTTTGGCTGGATGCTGCCGCTGTGGGTGGAGCCATTAGGGTGTGTGTGTGTGCGTGCGTGTGCGTGTGTGTGTGTGTGATGGGGATCGGTCTGTAAAGTCTTAAATTTCACTAATGACTTTAACAATGCCCCCTGGTGCTAGGCCGGCCCCACTAGCCACCTTGTTTGTTTGTTTGTCTGTTTATCTGGATTCTGGACATACTATTTGTCTCCCAGGAGTTAGATTTCTCTGAAAAATTCTCCACCCTTTCACTTTTTGAAAACATTTCCCAACACTAATATTTACACATCTGCGGTAGTTCTTAAATAAAAAATGATTACGTATCCTTATTATGTTTGAGGTAATACTTATCTCTCCTGTGGGACACGAAGAAAGGCAAGCGTATTGCGTCGGTACAGTTTTCATACAATAGATCCATATTGTGAGCTTCTACTTGCACTTTAAAAAAGCTCCGCGTTAACAGAAGAATATAGTATGGATTGCAGGATAGACGTATGCACTGAATGAAGTGCATAAAGTTAAAGCAAAGCAGAAGTCTTTGCTGGCTCGTTTGTGTTTTGCCTGCTAAGTCATTAATGCAGCAGATGTTGTGTTTTCCTCATCATGGAGGAAAACTTAAAGGAAAACAGAAACAGCAATCGCAATGTCACTATAATCTTTGGATGCATGTGTAAGCTTGCATGTGTGTGTGTGTGTGTGTGTGTGTGTGTCGGTGTAATGGTCCTGATGAATCTGTCAGGGCTGAGGGCAGGGGGTGATGTGACTGCTGACAGGCTCCCAGCATGCATGCTGAGAGCCCCAACAGTCAGCGTGCCCTCCCTTCAGCCTCCCCACCACCCGGCTCCCCATTCTCCTCTCCCAGTCCTCGGCTGCACACATTTGCTGTGTATTAGCCACGGACAGTAAATTGCAGCACCCTGGACCTCCGAGTGATTTCATTCCCATCTCTTCACACGTTCCTCTTCTCCCGCTGCAGCACCATTATCCAGCTCACCTTCTCTTGCGTCTCTCCCTCCTTTTCTCTCATTTTGATCTGTTTTCCTCCCTGTCTGTCATATTCGTCCTGGCATTTCGACTTCCTCAACCCTGTCAGATTTCTCTCCCCTTTCTGTCTTTCTCTCACTTCTGTTATACTTCTCTTCCTCCATTCTTCTATTGTGTCACGCTACACAGCGTTCCCTCCCTTGCACATCCCCTCCACTCCCCCTTTACTTTCTTACAAGCAAGTCCCTGTTGTCTAGGCTTCACAGGTTTCTCCACTGCCTCGCTTTCTCTCTCTCTTTTTCGTCCTCCTTCCTCCTATCCCTCTCGCCCGCCCTCTCCTTCCCTCCCTCTCTTTGCCCCCCCCATCTCTTTCTGGAAACAGATGTTGTTTGTCAGATCTTATCATTACTGGCTAATTAAGAAGACATCTCTTCTCCTTCTGTTGTTGCTTCTCTTTCCTCTCCTCTCCCGCTTGGTGGCATCAATCCCAGATTCATTGTTCTTTTCCAAGAAAGGTTCAGGTTGAGCTTTGATATACATTCGTTATTGATAAATCTGCTTAGTGGCTGATTGATTGGAAGGGTATTGAGAAAGGGAGATTAGTGTTGATGTATTGCAGATGACCTTCTGGTATGTTTGAGATCTCTTCAGCTGGAGAGGGTGCTCTGTGTCTCCATGTGACAGTTGAGAGTATATTTTGAATGCTTGTCCCTCAGGACACACCAGGCATGCTGGGAGAGGTGAGGCCACTGATGGGACTTCTATTCCCTGTCCTGGTTGTGAATTCATGTTCTCCAGACTCTGAATATCCATCCATATCCATCTATTTGGCATGCTGACCGCGGTCCCGTGTGACCAAGCTTTATATGCACTCTTTGCTTTTGGCTGCAGCTTGAGAGACTGAAACGGTAATTCATTTTAAATTGTTGAGATGCACATTTAGCAGCTTGTGAGAGGTTTTGCAGTAAAACACTTTAACGCCCAACACTGAAACACTCAAGTCCCTCTTGTGTACCCTTCCGATCATCTTCTTTCCTCCCCTCAGCCCTCTTTTCCTCGCAGCTACGCCGTGCCTCAGTCACTTTTGAGGCGGCAAGCCTGAAGGTTTTACAGCGCTACCAAGCTCTATAAATCAGCACTAGTGGTTTAAATGTTTGGCTTTGTCACAGTTCTCAAGTTAAGAGGCGGGGTGGGCTAGGGCTAAGGTTGCAGGGGTGAAGCCAGCCTGGGAGGCCACGGAGAGGAGGCCAAGAGGGGTACAGCCAATCCAGCAGGCAAATGTATGAAGAGTTGAGTTCTGTCTGTCTGAGACTACCTGAAGTCCATTTAACCACTTATTCTCTTACCACTGATCAACAAGATAGGTGTTTTTAAAAAAAATCATTTCATATAGTGTAGTTATTTTAGCTGAGTTTACTGATATGAAAGAATAGTTTTTCCTATTCTTTACTTCAAGGATTCAAAATAATTTATATTTTGCAAACTTCTAAACTTCTCAAATGATGAATTTGACAATAACTTTGCCAGAATAAAATACAAATCATTATCTAAATGAGTAATTATTTGAATAAGCAAACATGACTACGAACGAGTGACGTTCACCCCTTCTGATGAGTGAAGTCGTATTTCTCCAATGGTGGAAAGTAACTAAGTATATTTGGGGGTATTTTGGCATCAGTAGCTCGGTCCGTGGGGACTTGGCTTGGGAACCCATTCCCAGTATGAACCAAGTCGTGTAGACTGGCAGCTGGAGAGGTGCCAGTTCGCCTCCTGGGCACCCTCAGGGATGTGCTTTGAGATATACTTGTACTCTCCTTGAGTATTCCATTTTATACAAATCAAATACTTGTTTAAATTCTATATTTTACTCCACTGCATTTATACTGCAGGTGTAGTTACTGGTTACTTGAATATTCAGCCATTCAGCTGCACAATGAGTACCTATACTTGAGTACAAGACTCTCCCCACCACTGCATTATACTGAGGTAAGCATGTGAGTATACAGCTGCTGTTTAAAGATATACAGAATAAGTATTCTGAATATCACTGAGAGGCCATCAGACATCAGGGTAACGTGACGGCCAGTCATTTACGAATAGGTAGACAGTGGATAAAGGTTTCAACTGTGACAATCTTGTTAAAATCAGGAAAGCTACAGCTGTTTTATTGATGACTGGATGTGTGTTTTACAAGCTGTCACAAAAAGGGAGAAAAGACTAGCACGGAGTCTGTTTGGCTGGGAGATGTTTGCTGGCGAAAGGCGAGCGAAGCTGATGCCACAGATATCCCTGTATGTTTTAGGAGAAGGATGAAGGGGAGGAGGGGGGTCGGACTGGGAGGCTGGTGTGAAAGGTCCTGTGGTGGTATGCGACAGAGGGGGTATCAGTTCGTGGAGGGTTCTCTGTGCCCCATTAGCAGTGTCAAAGGTCATGTGCCCCGGGTGTTAACCCTGGTGACCAGTCTAGCTTCCAGTCTGCCAGGGGACCCGGGTCCAGGGGTATTTATTACTATCCCTCCCCCAACCCCCTCCCGCTCCATCCCCCAAACACAGCTCTCCCAATGGAGGAAAACAAAACACCTCCATTCCTCCCCCCAGCCTTTCCTCTGCCTGGGTATATGTACTAATTGGATGCATATCCATACACTGATGCGTGATGACCCTGGTCTGGTTTATCCAAACCCCAGCACATAGCCATGAGCTGCAGCATGTTTTTGACCCATTACTTTACAATGAAATATCCGCTTGCATTTGCAAAAAAATATGACTTTTAGACATTTGTTTTGGAGACATCCTTTTTGCTAATGTGCATATTTTTGCACAATCGATTGTGCACACACGGTTGCTTGCCAGTCGCTGTTTGTCTTCGTAAATTGTTCAGTGCAAAAACGCATGAATGTGTGTGTGGTTTGTACAGCCAGAGTGTGACATATGCATGCTTACACGCACGTATCTGGGCCTGCTGTATGAGTTAGGGCTCTCTGTGTGTGAGTGTGGCAGAGGAAGGCCCTCAGCATGTCAGTATGTTTTAATGCTTCACATCTGGTTTCCTAATTTTCCTCCCACCCTCCCTGCCCTCCCCTTAGCTCCCCTCCACCGCGATGTCAGGACACTGTTTTGTTTTTTCAGTGTCGAGGGGGTGAGGGGAGGTGGGGATGTCTGATGAGTGATGGCCCTGAATACAGGACATCAACATTCTCCCTCTCTTCCTCTGTCTTCGCCTCCCCTGTTCTCCACCTTTCTGTTCCTCTATCCGGTCCCTCTGTTTATTTCTCACAATCAATACCTAGTGAGCTTTATGCAGGGGGCAGATTTAAATGGTTGAAGAAAATGAATAGGTGCAGCACTTTTTCTGCTATCTCTACCTCTTATCTTCGTCTATATGTCCGAGCAGCAGGGCATCTATGTCTGCTGAACAAAAAGGCCCCTCATTCTGTACCTTTAAATTTAACCTCCTATATGTTTTGGTATTAAGCATAATTGTGCAGTAACCCCAGAAATGGAAGGCCATAGCCAAATCCCAGAAGAGAAAACAAGCAGAGAAAGTTTCTTAGCCGTGGCGCTAACTAACTTCAACCCTGCATTAAAGCCTTTTGCATCACATGCTTCAAGAGTTGCTGCTACCAGTAAACCTTCATTTACAATGAGCACAGAGGGCGATGTGTTTTATGTCTATGTGAAAAGGCAGTTTGTGTCAACAGTGATTAGTGCTGATGAACGCCTATGAATTTTTTTGTTAGGGGTGCTGTGCCGCCTAGGTGCTCGTTGCATGATTAAGGCCATATGTAAAGCTCAATGTGTAACACTTATGTGTAACAGATGCCCCGATGGACTGAGAAATGTGAAACTGAGAGTCCACACTGAGGGGTGAGATATTTGCAAAAAGTGCATTTCTGGTAGAGTTTTTAGTGTCGCTGCTTGCTGGTTGGTCGTTAGACTAGTTTTAGTAGAGCATGTTGTCAATGTTAGGATCACGCTGGGAGGCCTGTGTTTAGTCTTGGGAACTGAAGCAGATGCAGACAAAAGGGATTCGAGGCCTTGACAGAGATACAGAAGTGAAGGCATAAAAGAAAAAGCAGACTCCCTGTGGTGCCACAGTGGAAAATGATCCCAAGGTTTAAGACTTCTATGTTTTGTTTGTGTTTCCTGTCTTAAGTGTGTCTGTAGAGGGGAGATGATGTGGAAGATAAACCTTGGTCTCCATTGCTTACCACAGTAAAATCTGTGGAATTCAATTACCTCTTAAATGTCTCTTTAAATAATAATAATGTGGAATTTGCGTTCATCAAGCTTTGATATTTACTCCTAATTGTAAGTAATCTATTAAAAGGAAGCTATTCTTTTTCTGCAATGAGAGAAAAATGTTTTAGCTTATATTCTGTTCAACTCAATTATTATCATTATAACCAAATAATTACACACACACACACACACACACACATATATATATATATATATATATATATATATATATATATATATATATATATATATATAATATATATATATATATATATATATATATATATATATATATATATATATATATATATATGACAGTTTAAAAGTTTCCCATTAGTTTTATTTGCACTGTTACTCACTTTATTCACTTAACAGTGTTTTAAACAACAGAATCACCATTTTACTCTAGCTTCATGTGCAATTTATACGAATGTAAAGAAATAGGCACACATTAAAAAATAAACACACTCAAGCAAGTGGAGTTCTTTGAAAACATCTTTTCTCTGCAATTTCCCTGTGACATGAAGATCGCCTCCAATTCTTTGTATGTACTCCACATCTCTTTCCTCTGGATGGGGAGGTGTGTGGGTGTATTACATTACCAAAACAAAAACAAACAACAGCAATATTAAACTTTTGCAACCACAATAGAGGAGGGGATAAAAAACAGAGGGTCCTCGACTTCTTATTAATTATGCAAGATTAGTCTAATTATAATTCAGCAAATGAATGTGTGGCAGAAGGTGCGAGGCGACGGGGCTGGGAGATTTGCATGTTAAGTGGGCAGGGGGAAGCGGCTAATGCATGCTAATATATGCGTCAATGTCTCGCTTTAATTTCAGCATTTGCAGCTGTGTGCGTCCGAACTGAGGGGGGTGAAAAGTTGACTCAATGGGTTTTTAGGAGGGGGGCAAAGGTGGGGGTGTCCGTGTATTAGGTTGTGCATGCATGCATGCGAATGTGTGTTTCAGTGTGTGTGAGGCATCTGGTGTCATACAAACAGGGAATGATGAGAAGAAGTCAACAAACAAGGTCAAGAACCCTCAGAAAGTGCACAAAGCCTGAGATGGATATAGACAACCTCTCAATTAGGGTTGTGATATCGCTATCTGAGGCATCCCTGCAAGTTGTATCACGTCAGTCAGTCCAATGAATGATGACTGCTGGTTAGATTACACTAAGTAGCTGACAAACAAGTGGCGAGAAAACGATTGTGGCTAAACCGCAGCCACACAATGGACACGGGTACCAAGAAGGACCTAACTTCTTATAAATGACAGCTATAGCCTTTAAGAATGGGCCATAATGCAAGAATCATTGCCTCGGATAAATCCTACATGGAGAATAACCCGCAAAGGAAGCAGTAAGATGAAACAGAACTTTTGATCATGGTCTCTCTTCAGGGAACAGGAAATAGGAAACAAACCGTATAACTTTCCTTGTGTAATGTACACTTGTGATGTCAAAATCATGTTAAACCGATACTGTCATGCTGTCCAACAAGTACACTGATGAGGGGAGAAGGAAATGGGAGAGGCACAAATGTGCACTTTTACATGTTTCCACCCAAAGCTGAGGTCGAACACAGCTTTGTGGTTGGAGGTCCGAGATCTCTGATAAATTATAACCACCATCTGCCAACAACAATATTGATTGTCCTCCGACGAAATAGCTCAAATCAAGAAGTATTGGACACACTGTTGGAACCGAGAGCCAGTTTCAAGCCAGATTATGTTCACAAGGGAGAAAGCTGGAGCGAGTGATGGAAGAATAGTGAGTTAAAGCTGACAGAATGAGGGAGAGATTAGTATTCGATGGGAGAGTTCAGGGATGTGGGGCCAATATGAAGTTCCTCTCCAAACAACCGTTCTCCATTAAGATGACTTATTTTTGCAGAAAGCACAGTGTGGGTGGCATTGGGGCGAACCATGTAGCCCCGAACCGCTGCCTCCTTCTGCAGCATTTCTCTTCAGCCCATGTTGTTGTTTGTTTAATTGGACCACTAATGGATGTGTTTTACATTCTCCCAAAGTGAAGTGGACATCTGGTTTGAGGACAATATATCTGCCAATTGCCCTAATTATATCACGGCGGCGCATCACTTCCAGGCTCATTTCTCTTTTGCTTCAACACACATTTTCAGCCGGAAGAGATTTGTGTGGATCTTCATGCCTTCGTCTGCACCTGCCCTCTTTATATATACTTTCCTGCATCTCAACTTGCCAAGTCTCCCTTCTCGCTATATCCCAGTGATGGAATGTGTTCGTGTTGTTGCCTCCTCCTTCCCATCGCTGTCTTTGCCTCTCAGCATGGGGACTTTGGGATTGCGGCAGAGCTGCGTTGCCATGGCAGCGGGCTGTGTTGCCGAACTGTGTACACCTGGGATTTGGAGTCTCTCTCTCTCCGAAGTCTCCTTCTCTCCTATTTATTCCACCTTTCTCTCAGGTTTTCTTTGGTGTTGCAGAGGCTATCAGCACCCCGCTTTTTCTCAGCTTCTGCCAGTCTCCACAGCCTATCACCCTCAAAAGTACACTCACATACGTAATGAGACACATATACTTGAAAACAAAATTCATGTCCATACCAGTGCCTGTGCCTCTATCACTACCTCCCTTTTTCCACCTCCTCATTTCACTTTCTCTGTAGTTGTCTCTACATCGTTCCTCTCCATTCCCATGTGGGGGTTCAAATACGGCATGCGGGATACCGCAGTCCCCCGAGTCCCCCGGCATACATCACTGTCTCCAGTTTACTTTGAAACCGAGCAGCACGTTTCACTGGACTGTGCTTCAGATTCTCATCACTTTATTTAAAGTGTAATAACATTGACTTTAATAGTAAGCTAAACAGCTGGGATTGATGTCAGAGCTGTAATCATATAGAGACGCAAACACACGCACACACCTTACACAAGACCTGTCTCTGGAAAATAATGAACGTCTTCTTTGACTGCCAATGTGGCAGGGTACCACCATTCTTTCATGTGATTTCTTCGTTGCTGATGTACAAACATGTGTCCTCTCCTTTGCAGGTTTTTCTTGAAGTTTTTCCTAAAATGTAACCAGAATTGTCTGAAGACGGCGGGAAACCCGAGGGATATGAGAAGATTTCAGGTACGAAAAGATGGGGGGAAAAAATGCATGCTTGTGTGTGAGTCGAAAGTGGAAGAGTGGTGACACGTTGAACTGAATATGGGATTCAAATTATGTTAAAAAATGATATTTTGCAGTCTGCAAAACATAACCGCTTCATGCCCCTCCATCTTGCTAGATGGAGACTTAATAGTCAATTTCTTGTCTGTTCTAAGTGGAGTTTATGCCACAAACCATGGCATAGTAAATAGAGCTATAGAAAAGATTTCCAAATGCAAGACAAAGAGGAGGGAGTAAGACGTGAAAGTCAAAAATCAATTAGGAGTCAGAGAGATGGAAAGACAAACGAAAGGAGTTAGATATTTGGGAGACTTAGTCGTTGGAGTGCAGGAAATAGGTTGAGGTGTTTCAGGAAGTTGTCAAGAATTGAGTGATTGGCTCCAGATGGAGGAGGTCATGCTCCGTGACCCAGGAAGTGGTCACAGGGGACACTCCCGCCCCACTTCCTCTGCCGTCTTTCAGCACCAGCGGCCCCTGTCTGGCATTCTCCTTCTCTCCGCTAACCCTGCGTACCTTCCCCTTCTTCGAGCTCCCTCTGTCTTCGACAATGTTTGCTTTAACTCCTGCGATGTGACACATGCTGAGAAGTTATGAGCACACAGGCGCTCCAAGACTCTCATCTCTGGGTTAAAAGGTGATCAGAGCTGGACAGAAGTCGGCTGCTTGATCGATAATTTACAGTTATTTTCCTTTAGGTTCCCCTCCCTTTTCACCGCCTATAGCACATATGCTTTTTCTCTTTCTCTCTCTCCCATGTTCTTTCACCTGCACAATTACTGCCATGTGTTTATTTCGAGGGGAGTGCAATGTTTTATCTTTGCTGTCTGCTTTTTCCAAAAATGCCCATTATAAATTATTATAGTTTACTATTTAATTGAAAATGACCTTTTCTCACTGACCCATTCCCATTAATGCTCAAAAACATGTTCCTATAACACATTCAGACTCATTATCACTTTCAGAAATAGTATCACATCATCAACTCATAAATATCCATAAATATCCAGAGAGAACCCTACAAGTATCCTCTCATTAATTATATGTGTGTCATCCATGCGAGGCAGATGTGGGAAGGGACACACACATGCTGTGGCCAGAAAATCAAATTAGGGTCACTATATATCATCCGCTGTTTTAACGGCCGGCAAAAATGGAAGATCTGCTCCATATGTTTGGTGTCATTGAAGGATCAGGCGGAGACAGCGATGAGCCTGTTGCATGCTGTATGAATCAAAAAGTTAGGCAAGAGGTAGTGGAGAGGCCATATGGAGACCTGATGGCGGTGTGGAGCGCTGTATGAGCAGTGTCATCACCAGAATGCAGACATATTAACAAGATCCCAGTGATGTCACTTCACCTATTGAGAAATATTACTATCACCTGGATGCTCAAAGAGATTGTCGCTCAGGGACTGTTGTAACTGGAGATTGTGACTCGCAGCGTGCTGTCTGTGTTGTGCACACACACTCATGTACCTCCCTCCGCGCTTCCTCTCAGGTGGTCTTGTCCAGCACTGTGAGTGTAGACGGCCACGTCCTAGCAGTGTCTGACAACATGTTCGTCCACAACAACTCAAAACACGGCCGGAGGGCCCGCAGGCTGGAGCCGGGCGAGTCTGCCGAGAATTCTATGGAATATGGTGAGACTGACACTTCAGCGCTGCAGTGTTACACCCCGTTTATCATCTGATGTTTATTACATGTCTCCTTCATCATTCAGACCCAGAAACATACTGCAATAGCAGGTACTTGAGTTCCTTAATGTCCATTTATAATCACTGTGATATATCAAACATAACCAGTGGTGCTACCGAGGTCATTAACTTAACTAATTAATGCATTCATTAGGACACTTGGCTCACATAAAGCAGACGATAAAACTAATACTATCTTAAATTTAAACATGAAGAAGTAAATGTATTATAGCTTTCCAGTTTGAAGTCCACAATTCTTATTATTTTATACTAAAGTGAAATGTACTTTGTCACTTCACTGCAGTTATCTGACAGCTGTAGTAACTAGTTACTTTTTTAATTATTATTTTACAAACAAATCATGAGACAGATTCATATTTCAGAATAACTTAACTTTGTTAAGTAGTATTCATTTGTTGATGTTATATCTCCACAGCTTCCAGCACCATTAAAACATTAAACATTAAATATGAAAATACCTCAACCACAATTGTGTATCAATAATTTTAAACCAATAACAACACAACTCTCACTGGGTCCATCTCCTGCATGTTAGTGCTCGACCTTTTAGTACATTTTACACATAATACTTCCATATTATTTACCTAAGTAAGCCTTAAGTGCAGGACCTAGTTTCACTACACAGTTGCACTGCGACATGTCCTCAATTAAAAGGACCACAGTGTCTTCGTACTCTGGAAATTATGTTTTACCGGAGCTTTTTTAATTCTATATGATTGCCCACGATTGCTCATGTGATAAGGATCGAACACTCATTTCTTCATGCACTTTGTGGTGTTATTCAAGGATAAAAGCTCCATATAATTAAGCAGCCATGCAAAGTGTCAACTTTTAAAAAAGCTTTTTAGCTTGACAAAAACTGAAGAGCACTTTCAACACATGCCCCCTGAAACCGATTTGCTCTCTCCCCTCTTCTTTCCACTGGTGTGCATCCTGAATGTAAACCCTTGGAGTGACTCCTGCTCTGCTCCTCTGTGCAGCCACCCCGTGCATCAAAGCCATCAGCCCCAGTGAGGGCTGGACCACCGGCGGGGCGATGGTCATCGTCATCGGGGAGAACTTTTTTGACGGCCTGCAGGTGGTGTTTGGCAGCATGCTGGTGTGGAGTGAGGTAGGAATTGTCTCCAAAGCATCTTGCTAATGATGGTACAGTCTGCAGCGTATTTTGAAATGATATATATAGCATATGGCTTGTCTCATTATTTAAATGATTTATGGGCAGTCTACACAAATTAATCTTTCCACAGTATTGTGTTAGCCTAAATATTTACAAGCCATGGAGGGGGATAATTTGTTGCTGTCTTCTGACATGATTTCCGTCCTGTTCCTCAGCTGATCACGCCACACGCTATCCGTGTCCAGACGCCTCCTCGACACATCCCCGGGGTCGTCGAGGTCACACTGTCTTATAAATCCAAACAATTCTGCAAGGGAGCGCCTGGGCGCTTCATCTACACAGGTATTTAGACAACACATTGTGTGCTTTGTTTGGACTCCTCATTGGTACTCGTGTTTTCAACGGTTTAAGGGTCTTAAGATTTAATGTGCAATACATGTTTTTCTCTTTTATTTTACGTCAGCCCTAAATGAGCCAACTATAGACTACGGTTTCCAGCGTCTTCAAAAGGTCATTCCTCGACATCCTGGTGACCCAGACAAACTAGCCAAGGTTAGAGACTCGTAAATAAAAGATTGTTCGTGATGTTTTTTTAAGGAACTGTGCATGCTACACTCTTACCAAGATATTAACGTAATAAATAATGTTCTTTGCAGGAGATTCTTCTAAAGAGAGCAGCAGATCTTGTTGAGGCCCTCTATGGAAATCCACACAGTAACCAGGTAAACAGCAGCAGCTTTGGGCCAATGTCCTCAACACTATATTATATAAAACATGCAGGTATTTAAAAGACTACACCAGCGATATAAATGTTTAGCCAATAAATACTAATTGTGTACACTATTTATTACTGCTGAACATTTTCCAAAGCATACCATAATTAATAAAATCCCTACTTTAGAGGCATCCACTGGTTTCCAGTCATTAACTTGGAGGCGTTTGAAAGCTGCTTGAGAAATGTAATCCATCATCGGGAATATGTAGAGTGCTTTGTCAGATTATGATACTATGAAAATACAGGTCTGAGCAGGAACTGTTTGGGACATTTTTCTGTGTTTATGTACAAGGAAGCTTCAACACATGAGATTTTAATCTGCTGCCAGAAAGTGGAGTAGCTCCGACATATCATTTTTAATGCTCACCCGTTTCCTGTCAGGCAATAGATGTGTGAATGTACACAGTTAACATCTTGACAGCCTAAAAAGGTGCATCAGGCCACTTCTGTGAATGTGAAACTGCAAGCCATTGCTAATTTCTGTGTCTTTGTACCTTCTGCAGGACATGCTACTGAAACGTGCGGCGGACATCGCCGAGGCGCTTTACAGTGTTCCCCGTCCTCACAGTCAGCTGCAGGCACTGCCGAGCTCACCAGCACACGGCAGTGTCATGGGACTGGGCTCCTACCCTTCCCAGTTAGGCGTCAGCATCGGGGATCACGGACAGAGCAGCCAAGGTGAGCGGAATAAGACATAAACCATTTAATACTTTATTTTTTTCCCCCCACTAATGAAGCTCAGAACTGACCCAACCTTTTCATTGTTACTTCAGGTTACATTAGAAATTCCAGCAGTTTGTCTCCAAGGGGTTACCCATCAGCTTCCACTCCTCAACATTCAAGCTACGGGGGCAGCGGAGGGATGACTGGAGGCTACGGGACAGTTCCCATGACCAGTCTAGGAGTACCTGGCTCTCCTGGTTTCAGCAGTGCCTCTCCCACAGGCTCACCCTACAGTAAGATCGTGTAGTGATCTATGCGTTTCTGAGTCCACTGTGATATTAAGACTTGAGACTGATTGTTGCTCCCTCTTCCACAGTAATGCCCTCCAGCCCCACTATACCAGGGAGCTCCAGCTCATCATCGTCTCTCTTGCCTTTCTCCTCCTTCCCGTCAGCTGCTAAACAGAAGAGTGCTTTCGCTCCCGTCCTCAGGCCCCAGGGTTCCCCCTCCCCTGCCTGCCCCGCCTCAGGGGGAAACAGCTTCAGAGGTAGCCATCCAACTCACTATCTGACCCCCCTGTCCGAGCTCACGAATGCAGTCTAACCCCCTGTACTAACCGCTCAAAAGCTTTGACTGAACAAGACAGAAAGAAAAGTAGCTGGATGTACAATAATGCAAGACCTGATTGATTAGAATCATAGATTTTGTATATTTTTTTCTCTCCAGCGATGACGGGCCTGGTTGTTCCCTCGATGTAGCAAAGCACCCACCCCAATCTACCCCAGAACACTGCTTCACTTAGGCCCTCTTTTGGCAAATAAGAGGGAGGGGAGAATGGAAAACTGATCACTAGCGACCATGTTTAACTTTCCCTCCTGAGCCCCCCACTCTCCCCACTCCCTAACCTGCCATTTCTTAGTCCCTTTTTCATCAAAGTGGATGAAAAGCATGGGAAACGATAACGTCCAAAGAACAGCCATCTACTTAAGAGGCAAAGCACAGTACTTCACCCACAACTACAGACAGACAAAGCTCCTTAGCTAACAGCACCAGACTGGACCAGGTATCGCTGTGTGTCTATGTTATGAAGCATCTGCATTCTGGAAAGGAAACAAAAGGAAATCTCAAGCTTCAAAAGCATCTGTATTTACCTCTGGCCTGCTATCACATGCAGTATCTGATTCTTCCAACAACCTGCCTAAACCTCGGCCAGAGACGGACACCTCTGATATAACATTGCAGCTCTGAGAAACAGGGTGATATTTGTCCGTGTATGGACACCTTCAATGGCATGAGTGTATACTGTCTGTGAGTTAGCGAGAGTTTTTTTTGTAGTACTTTTTGATGACAATTTACATTCCAGAAAAATATTTTTTGTTCTGATCTCTACGGTTTTACAAGGGAGAACTCTTTGTCTCAAGGGTTAATACTAAAGGAATTCATATATTGATTTATTTAAGAACAAGCAATTTAACTTATTATAGTTAGTTTAGGGAATAATATAAACGTGTTTTTATAAAGTGGTCCTTTTCCAACTGTTAATGAAATGAATTTACCTCAATAATTGGTAATTCATTTGCTAAATGATCATAGAGAATTGATTTTGTGGTGGAGAAGATGAACTCCAGCACACTTTTTTGGAATAAAATGCCCCCAGTTTTCAGGTTTCAGGTGCATAACATAATCATAATGTTATGCCTGCATCTAAAGAAGGTTATTGTCCTTGTGTAAAGGAAAAAATGTTAGTTAGCCTTATCATTTTTAATTTCACTTATAATGCATGCTTTGTCACACCAATGCCCTGATATTATTTCTTTCCACATTGCAAATTGGAATTTGTATGACTATACGATTTTACAGCTTCATTTTAAATGTCTCAACCCAATACAGGTCTGTAGTCATGATGCAGTACAACAAATAAAAGCATACAACTGCTCAATTGGAAAGAACGGGGCGTATTAGGTGTTCATGAACCCATACCATGCTGTTCTTACTCATTGATTTGTGTCATCATAGCACAAACTTCATTCTCAGGATGTGAAAACAGAAACACAAAGAGTAGATGACATTTGCAAATTTGTTTTTTGGTTAATTTAATTTATTTAAAGAAAATATTAGCAATTTAATATTAGTTGTTTTTTTAAGCCATCGTCCTTTGAAATGGTCCACAAAATGGTGCAAATGTGATTTGTATATCTCAAGGTGTAATTATATTTTGTGCTCCAAATAAAAGAAATAAGTAAAAATGTCACTGATGTTGGTTTAAGTTATTTTTGCTGCATTGCATTGTGAACACTTTTTACATGATTGCAGAAACAGTATTACACAATAGGATCATACACACACATTAGACGATTTCCTCGACATTAAGGTGTTCCTGCAAGGCTCAGCGTCTCAGGGTTGGATCTGTTTTCGACTGCGCCCATCACCTGTGTGCTCGTGCAGCTTGCTACATGTTTTGTATACATAGCTGATGAGCCGCAGCATCTTAATTGTGATGCGAGCGTTAAAGACTGAGTAGAGCATGTCAGGAGAAACAACAACACCTCCCCATCTCTCTCCTCTTCAATAAGCCTGCTTTTCTCTGAGGACCGAGCCTCTCGGGGCCCAAGTGAGAACCACATGAGTCTCCCTCCAACAGGGCCTCCTCCTTTATGCCTCTTTCTCTCTCTTACAACACACACACACACACACACACACACACACACACCTAGACATGTGCCTCACCACAGCCTTGTTGTTTTGGTCTTTGTTTGGTACTACTTCATCCCGTCTTTCTTTCTCTCCTCTCTTGTGCTTCCCTGAAATGGCCCTTCTCTGCTAATGTAATTAGCACTGGTAGAGAAGGGCAGTTAATTACCCACTCTATTTTGATCGGGTAATTAATGTTATGCCAGGAAACAGCAACTGTTTCATTAACATAGCGCTCAAAGCAGTGAGGGGGCAGGGTAGCACCCAGTGGATGCCCGTCTGTGTGTGTGTGTGTGTGTGTGTATGATAGATATATGGACAAACAGTGCATTAACAACTCAGAAACAGTGAGAGACAGGAGGACTTTAAACTGCTGCTGACCCGGTCTGTGATCTGACCTCAACAGCAAGTCACTGTTTCTCTCTGTGCTGTCTTTGTCACCATCAAGTGGCCCAAATAAAAGAGCTCAAGCTGCCTCCTTCTCTCCTCCTCCTCCTCCTCCTCCTCCTCCTCCTCCTCCTCCTCCTCCTCTCTTTTGATATGCTGTTAATTTGACAAGTTAAAGTCAGCTTTGTTCCCAGCATCACAGCATTCATCTTGCAGAGTGCTCCTTCTGCCCAGTGGTGCAAGAGCCATATGTTTTGTTGCACATGACTGTTTTGTTGTTGATGTTGTTGAGGCTGCGGCGGCGCCATTAACCATCATCTGATCACAGTTTGAATAAAGACAGGATGAGATGCCACCTGCCACCAAGTCGTTCCACATCACACTGCGCGCACAGCTTCAAAGGAGCATCTTGCTGCTGGGCACATGAGAGCAAACACCATGTCATCGTTCATTATCGATACTGCTTAAGTACTGATGAGCTTCCATGTTTAGGTAACAGTATTGTTTCCCAAACAATAGAGGGAGCATATAGCACAAAATACACCCTTCCCCTCTCGCCTCTCAAGGGATGTGTTTGTGTTTATATACCCAATTAGCCCTCCGGCCACAGCAAGGCCATGCATTAGGCTGACATTAGCCCCGGGTGTAAGTAGTGTGTGTGTGTGTGTGTGTGTGTAAAATACAGTGTACCCCTTTCTCATTTCAGCAGTTTCAGGGGTGTGCGTGCCTTATTAGGCAGACTGAGGCCGAGCTTGACAGAGATGGCCCTCTGCTTTGTCAAATAGATTGGTAGATTGGCTTCCACACCCAGCCGGTGTCCTTTGCCTTTGGCCCGTCAGTAAAACCGGCATTGTTGCCCATTAGACCACTGGACCCCGATTCCTTTTTCCAAAATGAATCCCCCACCCTTTCTGCCATTCCCTTGGGTGTCAGTAGAGTGGGGTGGCAGATGGGACAGACACAGAGCCGCCCCACGAGACCCCCACCCCCCAATACAATACACACACACATGTAAACACACGCACAAGCACATACACATATAGGTGCACGCCCGCTCAGACATGCATGCATGCACATATGCATAAGTGCGCACACTCAGCAGAGGCAGCAACACATAGCAGCCCCCCCCGCCCCCTCTTCCCGACAGAAAGCTCATCTGTCAGCCTGCTGCTTTTGTCCAGACCACAGGAGTGTTCTGTGAACAGAGTGACGTCTCTGTCCCTGCCTCTCAATCTGTGCTTTGTGTACCTGTGTGTTTGTGAGTGAGGGAGACGGAACAGATGAATGGGGTGAGAGAGAGACGGAGAGATTAAGTATGTTCCTCCTTTCATTGACAGCGTCATCCAACCTAACATGTTTTTAGTCATTTCTACTATGATTTTACAGTTAAGACAGATATACATTGTCTATTATAGTTACAATTTACCATTAGGAATAGTTGTACTCCTATATACATGTACACATCAACAGCAATTGCCATGTAATCTGTTGTGCAAATATACAGAAAATAAAAGTCTGTGGCACACAAGTTATGCTTATGTATTGTGTAGTACTACTTTCTTATGGCTTCACTTTTTATTCACGTCTTACCTGTCTTGTTAGTAAATTGTCCATCATCCTGATTCTTCTTCTAAAATATGCAGTATGCAGACTGTAATGTATATAGTTGTTTTTTCTCGGGAGAGAAGAGTTTTTATGTCACGATCTTTCTCCTCCTCTGGGTATGATATTGACAATTAGCCAGATTAGAGGGGTGGGGATGTAATTTGGGCCAAACCAACGTATTGACTGTTTGGTGTGAGGTGAGAAGGCCCCACACTGGTGATTAATTACAGCCAGGCCGCGTGACAGAGGTGGGAGCTCTCCCGGTGCTGTCTGCTGCCGACATGGAGGGAAACCCAGCCTGGCTAATTGACCCGGCTCCTGTAAGGCCATCCATCAAGCGTGGCCCGAGTGGCCCCGTAAGAAACACATTATTCAGAGGTAAGTAAGTTAACCAACCAGCGCTCCCCCATAAATGAATGGAGTCCGCTCGTCTCCCGTCTGTTTTCTGCGAGCCTGCGCGTCGTGAAATGTGCGCTTCACCAAATCAAATCAGCAGGTAGCAAATCCGAAACCAAGCGCGTGGAACGTTTTATTTTGTGTTACATAGTAGTTTTGATTGATGTTTTCATAAGTTGAACACCTCTTGGTCGCGAAGTAGGCCACTGCAGCCCAGAGTAAACAGTAAACACGCCCTTTTGAATGTCATGTTTTTGGATCAGCGGTGACAGTAATATATGAACATCGTCTTATAGACAAGCGACATAGCCTTGATAAAAATAGGAACATTTGAGGGAATCATTTAATTTTTAAACCTAACTTTACTCAATATTTTTGTAGTATAATCTGGACAGCAGGACAGTCCTTATTTTCTCTCACAGTGGAGAAACCTGGTGTATTGCAGCCATCCAGTCAATGCCCCATCAAAAACAACCTTATAGTAATAAAACCAAATCAATTTAATGTGGCAAATAACAACTTTTTCCGATGGACTATAAATTCGGAATACATTACCATAAAGATTGCTGAAACCATTACAGCACATTACGATCAGTCTAATCGATTGGATTTCTTTTTTCTCTTTTGCAAACCTCTAGACTGACTAGAAGAGAACGGTACAGCAGTGTCCAGATCAGCTGTCAGGGCTGCGGGTGTTGTGGTTACGGCAAAGGGAAAGGTTTGGAGAAGGCCTGAGGTCTATGGTCCCTGGTCAGGGTCCACATGTGCTTTCACTTGACTTCCTCACCAAACATCCCTCCAGATATCTCACAAGAGAAGACACATGGAGACACAGAGAATGTTTTGGTGCGAGTAGGGGGGAATGATTTCTTATTCCCAGAAGGTGACTTATCATACTGGAGACACTCCTCAAATATCTGCCCCCTTCCCTCCCCGGGAGGGTTGCAGAGGAAAAAAAGAGTAATTGCAGCTTGGTCACATAGTTGTCACTGACCCTTTGCCAATGAAGGTATAGCTGTGTGTGTGTGTGTGTGTGTGTGTGTTTGTACAGAAGGGTTTACACTTTGTATTGCTGCTCTTAACATGTGTGGTTTATCTTCAAACCAAATAATATCTTCAGACTTATAATGGAAACTTTTCTCAGTGATTCCAGAGGGCGCATCAGCGCTGTTTAAGCATCATCTTCATTCATGCAAAGCTTGGCTCCTGTGTGACTGAGGTAGCCCCATAGCACCCCCTACTTGTACGTTTTTTCTGTTTCTGTTCTTCATGAGCATCTCTTTTAGTCTCTTTTTCTATTTTTTTCCCCCAGGATGATTTGTTGTGAGCGGTTTCATTTGTGTATCCGTGTGTATAATTCTGTCACATCCAGCAGGCCAGTGGTTGCAACACTGTGACAACAACCACAAACAAGCGTTTTTTATGTCTGACTGTCCTCTGCATAAATATGCAGGAGGATATCTAATCAAATAAATCCATTCATTAGCAGAGCTGCTGGTATTTCTTCTTTTGCATTAATTACATAGTCATTACCATATCAATTAGAGAAATCAGAGATCATGTAATTAAGGTTTAACCAAAAGCACCTGCTGCCTCTGAGCTGTGTTGTGGTTTGTGTGTGTGCGCGCGCGTCAGTCCTAATCTAATCTCTGGCCTTTGACAGGACTCCACCTCATCAATCCTGAGCTGTCGGAATTCAGCTTCTTTTTGTGTGTATTGTTTTTGTTTATAGGGGTGGTGGCGGTGTTAGGAGGGGCGTCATGCGAAATGTTGTCATGGCAATCAAATTGATTGGCAGTGACGCCTGATTTGAAAGGAAGAATAGGAGACAGGTGGAAGGAGGCGGGCTACATCTAAAGGAACAGATTGGGACAAAGTGAGGACTCGCTGTGTGTCGGGAGAGGAGTCACTGCCTGTTTTGGCTCTGGTTGTACCTTGTAAAATAGAACCAGTAATTACTCTAACGGTCGACACAGAGTATTCTAGTTCTCTGGGGTTTAAGGGTTTGAAACAAAACTGCCAGATGTTATTGTATTTGGTTTCAATGAAACTGAACCAAATCACGTAATTGCTAAAGTGAAGTATTAACCCTAACAAGTTACCGAAGCCCTGATCCTAGAGCAACAATGTGTGCAAGGAGTGTTTTGTAATGTTGGTTGGCCACACGTGAGGAAAAGATGGATGGAGCTGAGAGGAGCATGGCATAATTATTTTAATGAAGGGGTCAGCGGAAGCCATGTGCAAGAAATCATGGGAAGAAAAAAATACACATTAAACGAGACAGAGCAGGAACAGTGATGAGAGAGGAGGGCGGAGAGAGGAAAGGGACTCAGGGGGATTGATACCAGCCTCCGGCCTCCTCCTCCCCTACACTTCCTGTTCCATTTCCTTTCTTCTCTTAATTCTTCCTCTTTTCCCCTTTCACTCTTGTCGGTCTTACCTGTTTTCTTTATTGAGGTCACCTCTACACCCATGTGCACACCGAGCCTGGTCAGTTGAGTTATGTTGATTCAAAAGGCTAAGAGAGGGAAAAAAGCTAGTTGAAGAAATATATACACGATTATAATCAAACAAATTATGACGATAATTTTGCATGTTTTACTGCATGAACTATTATTCTTGTTTGTAGTTCACAAATAAGACTTTACATCACTGCTGACCATTTCCTGATGCTTTAGTATTTTTTATTTATTTATTTTTATCTAGGGAGCCATCACTTGAAATTTCATTGCAGGGACATGAACGTTCAAGTCACATTTATTTATTGTCAAAGTTACATTATGGTCATTGAGCAATGTAGTTACAAACAGACACTTTCAAATCAACGCGTCCCTGATTGGTCCATCTGTCGTGGTTTATGTTGACCCAACATCCCACTCTTGAAAGTGTGGATGTTTTAAATGCAAGAAGTACAAGCTATCTATCTCAAGCTGGTTCCAAGTGTGCGCGAGTTGATTTCCACATTACTACTACCGCGAAAACATTGGCTGTCTGGAAGATAAGTTACTAAAACGTGGTGTGCTTTTGGGACAACTTTCAGATGTACATGTAATGTAATTGTTGTTTAATGGATTTACTGCATCCACCAGTATGGTTCATTCAGGAAAGGAAAAGCTGATTTATTGTTTGGATTTTAAAAAGTCCATTGCTTGTATTAAGTAACACTGGCCCTCCAGATCTTGTTTCCTGATTAGACAACCTTCATGTTCACATCATCTCCCCTGTGTTTGGGAGCTAAGAATCAAGGTAGTAAATATTTTCACCCTCCTTGTGGCATTCCTTTATCCTTACATCCTTTACCCTCCTGTGGTTCAGTGTTGGGAAAAAAACACCGGTTCCCTTTATTATTGACTTTAATCATAACGTTTTCAGTCTTTTTAATTAATTAGCTGGAAGAAATAGATATATAAAATCTTTAATTACGTATTAGATAAAAATATGATGGGACCAAAATGAATGTTTTTGACCGTAAAGACATTAAACCACTGCCTTTTTAATTTATAATAATAATTTCCAATAATCAGTTTAAATTTTCGAAATCCTGAAATACATCCGGAGACCATGGGGTTTTTATAGGACGTGCATAAGTTGGAGAACCAGTGACAAGAAACCAATAAGATATGAAGACATAGTTGTGCCATAACACATTCTCATATTTCATCAATCACCTCTTGTAATTTTTGTTAAGTAGAAGATTATCAGAGAGGTTCAGACAGAATCACGTAGCACCTCAGAGTCACCACTAGATGGCAGAAGTTAACTGGATAAACAGTTTGTTCCTCACCTGTTGCAGCTTTATGATTTTGACAATCACACTCAGCTTCCTCTTCAAATGTATCTTCTGAATGTTCAACCATTGGTCAGCTATCATGTAGAATTTATACTTTATATTTGGGCATTACACGCTGAGTCAGTCACACGCTTTTTTTCTCCCTCTGAACAGCTCTCCAGAGATTTAAAATCTCAGACTGTAGTTTGTTTTGACATAATGAGAGATGAAATATTGCCATCTATACAAACTGGGTTTTCACAGACAGTTTCTTGCTGTGCTGAACCTACTGCTGATGTACTTCATGGCTGTAGATGGTCCGGACGAAGGGTTTCAAGCTGAGCTTTTGGCAACTGATCAAGAAACGCAGTTAACTCATCACATCTCTCCCTTACAGGAAAACAATAGTGGCAGTTATGCAATTGTTGTTTAAAGGAGCTCTTTGCATATCCAATCATCTCCGATGCAGGTTCGTTGGACAGTATCACTTGAGTCTTGAGAAATAATATTTAGCACATTGCTCTTGCTCTGCATCACATTGATCTTTAATAGTTAATGCTCCACCCACTCTGCATAGGTGTGAGACAGTTACTCTCCTGTGGGAGTGTCTCAACAATTGACAGTAACGTATACATTCTGCCAGATTATGTTTCAAATATTGGAAAAATAATACTAAAAGAAGAAAGTTAGAAACCAAAATACATAATTAAGTCTATTTACGGAAATTACATTTCTGATGAATAAAAACATCGGCCTTGCAACTTTCATTCAAAGTGGTCTAACAGTATGCACTACTTGCATCTTGAGTATCATAGGTCTTTAAAATCCCCAGATACAGTTTAAAAATTAATTATCCAGTATAATTATTTCTTCTATTAAATATTTCATCAATGTTGCCTCCTCTGTCCGGCAGTCACCTTTTCGTGGCCCAGGAACATAAATGATGAGAAGTCGTGTCATTGGAATCAACTGCTACCGGGTAATCTTGTATCATTCCTCCAAAAATGCTAGAATGTGTTTTTATCTCAATACTCAAGTGATATAAATGTTACAGTCACTGGACAAAATCCCTTAAAAATGTCCAGTTGAGAACAAAGTATGGCTTTGCCTACTTACTGCTGGGCGGTGTACTCACAGATCCTCTGTACACAACGATGGTGATTGTCGATCTGCTTCAGGCCATTGCCGTTTCCAGTTGGTGTGTCGGTGAGTACACTGCTGACTCTGCAGCTTTGAGACTAACTGCTGTTCACACCAGCAAGCTGGTGATGGTGCAGCGTCAGTAACACTCGTGGCATATTTACACTGAACTCTGATCTACAGACTTCCCTAGAATCCAGAGCCAAATCAGACAGTGGCGGGCCGTGCAACTTTTTACCCGGGCCTTTTGGTGTTGTCTAATATAGTTTACATAATAGTTCACATACGCGCATGACAGGATGCTGTGTCATTAACGGACAATGCATGTTGTCCACATCAACAAGAACACATTTACAGGAACCAGTCACATTTAGTTAAAACAAAACATGACAAAACAATCCAAGAAAACTGTGGCACTAAAACACCGCACACTCAAGTAAACAAGCCACGATCAGAAGGAACGATATTAACTATATAATAAAACAACACCATGGACACATTAACACAATGCTACTGCAGATGTAAAAACCCAAAAGCAGTTCACTCACCTCTTGCTGTTCACAAAGTCTATTCTCATCACACTCAGCAAAACACTAAAAATGTCTTTTTGTTTCAACCTAAACTCTTCTTACTACTCGCTGGTACTGAGCTCTGGTAGCTAGCATTCTGTTGACAAGTCACGCTGTCCCACTGACCAATCACAGCGCATGTTAACGCTGAAACTGGCCCACTGACCAATCACAGTGCACGATAATGCTCACGCTGGTCCACGGACCAATCCCAGCGCATGTTAATGCTGATGTACTTCCAGGCCACCTGGCAGGACCTGGCACTTCAAAGAATACGCTCAACATGTCAAACTAAAGATGTGATTGGTGGAAGATGATGACAAACAATCAACGATAACATCCCCATGTACTTTAATCTGCAAAGGCAACCTCGAAGGCCTCGGGCCTCTCTTTGTTCATAGAGACATTGGAGGTAAAATCTGATTGGATAAAAGCTCTCCTCAAAACAAGCTGCCCTGGAAGCAGCGCTGCAGACTAGAAGCAGAGCAACAGAGGAAGACTCGAACTGTGCAATGAGAAAATAACCTCTTAGGGAAACATAAGTGTAATACATGTAGTGTACTTTTGTGATTCTGTTCAGGCCAGCAGAGATGGCTTAGTTGGCCCTTACGGCCAACCACTGATGAGGTGGCAGGATCCTGAGCCACAACATAGTTTGGACATGACGCCTGCTCTCGGTTTACCTGCCATATGGCTTGCCCCCAATCATTGCTCTTTCTCCTGGGGTATTGCCAGCAGAGAGAGAGAGAGAGAGAGAGAGAGAGAGAGAGAGAGAGAGAGAGAGAGAGAGAGAGAGAGAGAGAGAGAGAGCGAGAGAGAGAGACAGAGAGCGAGAGAGAGAGAGAGAGAGAGAGCGAGAGAGAGAGAGAGAGAGAGAGAGAGAGAGAGAGAGAGAGGAAAAGGGGAATCTCTTTCCAAAGGAACATTTCAGGTCTCTAAGATAATCTGCTCTGTCCTGCCTTCATGCTTTTTACTCACCAAGTGTCACGAGGGGAAGGATGATGACAAAATGTCCACCAGACGTTACACTTCCTGAGGGTGTACAAAATAACAAGAACACGGTACAATACACAACTGAGTGGCAAACCTGCCACAAACATTTAGTATGTTGAGATTAAGTTTACTCTTGGTTAGAGATGTGTTAAATCAATTTTGTGAAAATTTATGGTGATGTAATTTGAGTTGTTATTGTCGTGGATTGTAAGCTCATAATAGACGTTTGTTGTGATCATTCTCACCTCCTGCAATGATGTAGACCTGTTTTTAAATTAAAGTATGTCTTGATAAGTACTTTAATACTTATATTCATTTGCGTTGTATACATTATTTTTCAGTTGGTTTCACAAATATTCAGTCAAACAAATATTTATATATCAATAATATATTTAGTCAATAAAATGTGGGAAAATGTAAGACAAAAAATGAAAGCCTATTTCATTTTGGCAAGAATACATCTTTATTCAGTGTGGCTGTGGTGCAACAATGCTGCAAAACACTGCAGACACGGCTATTATCCAACAGGCTTCTTGTTTTTTCTTCTTCTTCTTCTTCTGCCACACATTTTGATGCACCACTTCTCCCTCAATGTTGCCAACATGTGTCAAAAATATATCAAAACGTGGAGCCTGATCAGTAAATTATGTGCTATGACTTTTCTCAAGAATCGCTCAGCTGTAAATGTCCACATGCCACATGACCCATATTGACACGCCTTCCTTTATCCTGGGAAAATTATTTAAAGTTTGAAACTTTAACAAAACTTTTTGGGGCCAAATTGTATTTCAATAGTTAGCACAGTTTGTAATCACTATAGGTTTCAGATGACATAATGGGTGTGTGTTGCAGAGAATGCTCTGACCCAGAGTAGTGACATCACCGCTAAATTGGAGAGAAGCTTAGAAAAAGCATGCAAGCAAGTGTGCTCGCACAAAATGTGTTTGGCAGTCATTCCTCTTGATGAGAATATGTTTGTGATTTGAATCATGTTTTTTGCCTTGGAATCAGGGCTTTGACAGGTAGTTTCATTCAACATCCACTCCCAGTCCTAAGATCTGTTCTGCTCCTTCAGGATGGTGAACTTAAAATGGAGAAATGAGAGAAGCTATCTCAAATAAACCTCAATGATATTAATGGTAAAATTGGTGTATAGCAATGTCTTCCGGCAGTAGCAGCCACACTGTCCAAAGTGTCTCTTGCTAAATTTTCTAATTTTATTTCACGTTTGATTGTCCAAAATCCCATTTTTTTCAATTAATACTGATATGAACCATCAGTCACAAATCCATACATTTGACAAAATGGAACCGAGGAACATTCGTTATTGTTGCTCCATAAATAGCTTGCATGATTAATTGCTTATCAAAACAGTTTGTGTCCACAATTTCAGCACTAAATACAAAATTCAGCGCTCATGTTCACATGGATTTAGTTTGATCTTGCTCATTTGGACACGTGATTACATGTGAACAATGTGTTCTCTTATCGGAGCAGCCCTGAGCTGTGCCGTCCTGTGGCAATGCTCTTCCTTGGCTATGTGCTGCAGTGCAGTACTGAGCTCTGCTGTGTGTCTACAGCCACGAGCAGTACTGCAAGATGAGCCTGTGGGGGGCAGTGTGAGCCATTGTGTAATAAGCATTATGGATTAGTCCTACAGCACTTGTTGTATTTGTCAGGTTAGTCTAGTACATTTTCACCTGTAAGATATCCCTGATGTTTGTTGTTGTATCTAATTAAAAAGCTCTTATTTGAACCAATTTAACAGCATGGCATTACTAAGAACCTTCATGTTTGACTGTAAAGTCCTGCAGCAAATCGTCCTCTCTTTTTCCCGCAGTACCCTCTAATAATCAATAGAGGGCGCTGCCTGACCTCTATTCCTCCCTGCTAAATGTTTCTCCAATTGATCTTTGGTGACGACCAACCATAATCTGTTTCACGTGGTTAAAACGGCAGTGATATGATCCGTTGATCCACTTGAAATCACAAAACAGCCGACAGTGTTCATCCACACTCTAGTAGCACAAATACAACAAGAGCTTTTAGTTCATCCCGTCATCTAATTTTGGCTGATAGTGACTAACACGGCTGCTGTTAAAATAACTCTATAAGCCACAGTTGACGGTGCAGAGGATGGCCCTGGCCTGCAGAATACTGTATCTCACTGTAGGCTGTGGACCTCTGCCAACAAATGCACAAGAGACTCTCTAATATTGAGGTGGATTGAACATGAGCGGCATAGTGAAAACCAGCAGCATCTGCTGTATCTGTACACCAGCTTCTGCTGCCGCTGATATGTCAATATACAAACAATAAGAGGCGTTATAGCTTCCTGTTATTACGACTAATCTGATTCAATTAAGTTTTTTTTTTTTTAGAAATATTCCCCTGGTCTTTGCGTCTATGTGACCTGTCCCTGATGAGGTGACTAGATTAGAGCAGGAAATGAGAACATTGTCCCGAGAGTTTTACCTGCGGTGTGGGTGTAAATTTGTGCAAAACTGATATTTACCATCAAGAATGACGGGCTAGAAAGTTCAGTCCAAGGCCCGTGTACTCTACTACACACTCGACCGAGAAAAATGAGCTATATTAAGACAAGGGAACTTGTTATCTGCTTCTTGGAAACTGTTGCAGTTTCAGAATCCAGCTGAAACATGTCAGTAAATTGTACGTCAAATGTGTTCAACATGATGTTCTTGTTTGGGTGTAGAGTTCATTTCTGAGTTGGTTGGCGGCAAAGGAGAAGGGTCTCGCTGCAGAACTCCAGGCTCAGGCCCCTCTTCTCCGTCGAACCCTTTCCTGGACGACATTAGTCAAAAGGAGGTGAAGTTCATTTTGTGAAGCAGTTGATTGGAGTTGTTTAACGTATTATTGTCTGTTCTGGTCTTTTTAATGATTGGCTGTCTTAGCTAACAACTAGCACTGCTAGCAGATTTTGAAGCTTTGCTTTCAGGACGGGAAATAAGTTATTCTATATATTGGTAAGCCATTGTGGTAATCGCTTGTAATTATTTCACTTGATCAAAATTTTGCCATTAACTAACAAAATTGTGTTGGCTGCTCTCAAACAAACAAGATTTATATAACTATAGGGCAACTTTCTGCACACTGATGTGCTGGTTCACATTGTGCTTATTAATTAAAGTATCACAGACCTTAAATAAGGCTCCCGATTTCTGCTGCTTCACTATCTGTTGAACCGTTCACTAGCTTGAAGGGTAAATGGTAAATGGACCCCTACTTGTATAGTTGTTTTTTAGTCTTCCTTCTGCTAACCACTGAGCCACAGTCGCCTGTCCAAATTATCTCCACTGACACTGTGGACAAATTTGCTCCACAAATCTCTGTAGCAACACAAACCTCTGTAGCAAAAGTAGTTAGCTTTTTTCCTGTATAATGGTCTCATTACTGTCACATTGTGATATTTTGTGCTTTGCTGCTGCATTAAGGGGAGGAGAGGGTCAGCAGCTGTGCCTCCTCGCTGTACGCAGAATACAGAGCAGGACCGACACTTACTACATTATTAAGGACAAACTTCTCATCCCTTGCAGGGATCCAACTCTGCCTTTGATGAACTGTTTGAATCCCACTTTATGCACAGTCTGTCCTCTGAAGAGTCCCTGGCCCAGATGCGCCTTTGTGCAGATAACTGTATATAACATCGACAGCAACTGAGACCACTGGAGTTCATGAACTGTGGGCAAATGCTTATGTGTTTCACCTGCCAGGCCTTACCTGTGAGCAGCCAGTTAACATCATTTACGTTTTTCAGAGCTATTCAATGGGGAACATCATCATTAAAACACATTTTTAGTCTGAGTTATGTGGATAGACGTGAGATGCTGGCAAGATTGCTAAATGTCAACATGCAAAAAAAAAGGTATTTTCTCAGCAAGCTGGTGGAAGCTGAATGAGATTTAGGAAAGGCCTTGTCATCAGCAGTTCCATTGAGAGTGAAATACCCGTGTCCTCTGAAAGAAGATACTTTCGGTAGGCACTGCGTTGTTGTTGATACGCTTTTGATTGAACATTGTCATGGTATTAGATGGAGAAGGGAAGGAACAAGCTGACACTGCAGAATTATCAACCTTTTCATTTACAAAGTGCATATTGTTCAGATGATGACTGATACAGTGTGCCTTTGTTCTTACCAACCTACATTGCATCCACATTGCTCATTGTGATTTTATAAAGTCGTATTTTTAGGAGAGCCAAAATAATGTATCTTCGATGAGATGAATAAATCCTTTTAGTTATTTGTGAGAAGAAAATGGCCTTCGGAATGATTTATCAAAGTCAGACTCTTGGTGCTAGATGCGAACATATTCAGTACATGTTCACACTTGGGGTGTAAAGTGACAATACATGTCTCCATGTATTGGTAAAACAAGTCATGTAAGGTGTTAAATGACACTGAGTGCCGCAAACATGAGTCTGACTGTGTGGACCCATATAACCACTAGTTTGTCTAGTATCTCTTCTGGAGTTGATTTCACAAAGTATTTTGTTGTGGCTCTTGAACTGTTACATGACTGTCTGTGTTTCTATCTCGAGGGTCTGGATTTGATAGTGAGGTGACACACAGCATGCTTTCATGTGTTGAATAGGCTCCTTTCACTGTGGTGAGTCTGCATGTGTGTGTGTGTGTGTGTGTGTGTGTGTGTATATGTGGCTCTGTCGTATCCCGTCACTGTTTTTAGAGGAGCACTGGAGCGGCTAACATGCTGGCGGGTGCTGGCCGTCACACTGAAGAGAAGACAGGCAGTCGCTGTGTGTTTCTTTCTCCCCCCCAGGTCCACACAACCTGTCCCTTTTGTGTCCCAGGCAGGACCACCCCAGGGACAGTTAATGTACACTGGGAGCACTCTGAAACATACAAATAGGTGTATATGGGGTTTTATAGTCCATTCCAGTATTTGAGCCCGTTTAAGCAAAATGTGTTTGAAAATATCTTCTCATAAAAGTTTATGAGAAAAGGACCCAAATGTTCACTTTGTAAAACTGTTTTTTAGATACATTTATTAGTCGTTGGTTTCCATTGCAATTCATGGAGGAGTATTTTAGAACGCTGTTAACATCAGAAGTTACACGGTAAAACAGTTGCGATCAGTGCGTTCTTTGAAAACACGTCCTTGTCGCTGCATCCAATGAAACTCAGGTTTGAAGGTCGGCAGTCGAATAACGCAGCATCAGAAAATGAATTGAAACAGGTGTTTGAAACAGGCCTTCTGTCAAAGCAGCAACCGTTTTTGCTCGTCAGTGGTTGATGGGTGTGGAACGCCGTCTTCTCCACTGGGTCTCTCCAGGTTCAGCCTAAGATGATCCAGCTACTATACCTAAGTGGTCCCAGTGGCTGTGTTAAAAATCCACTGTAAATCTGTCCCTCCATTAGCTGAGCAAGAGTAGAGCATAACAAGACCAATTTAGTTGGCTAAGCAAAAACCTCCTTATTACCAGTGCGGTCGGTCCAGCTGGTGATTCATTTCGGCACATTCCCAGGAGTTCGATATTGTGAAGGATCTCTTGCCACAGAGCTGTCAGCCCGACAGTATTTGTGTTTGTTTGTGTCATAGCCGGGCCACATGAGCAAGTGATTTGTGTAGTAGCATTGCAGACAGAAGGCAATATCACCAGTCCTATTCATTAGTATGCTGCAGTAGAGAGAGAGAGAGAGAGAGAGAGAGAGAGAGAGAGAGAGAGAGAGAGAGAGAGAGAGAGAGAGAGAGAGAGAGAGAGAGATGCTATCAGATCAGGGGAAGCCTTGGCAGGGAGGAAAGGAAAAACACAGGGGAAGTACAGAGATATGGACAGGAAGCACAAGCAGAAGGAATGGCTCGAAAAGTTGGAAATAATCCTCATTTTGTCAACGGACAGCCAATGAACACTCCGATTTAATTTTCTTAAGAGCACTTTGCATTCAAATTGGGCTCTGGATCATGAGTCATTCCACTGTTAACTGTCAGAAAATACCTGATAATTAGCTGCTGAAATGGGAGACAAATAAAGATGGGATGAGGTGATAACATCCTGCTTGTTTTTGTACGTTGTCCGATATTATTCTCTAAAATGTCTAATGGATGAGAGAATAAATGGAAATTAAGATGTGGCTGCAGAATACTCTAATAACTATCATTCACCAGCTAACCCCTCGTGTGTGCATGTGTGTATGTGTGTGTGTGTGTGTGTGCGTGTGTGTGCGTGTGTGTGCGCGTGTGTGTGTGTGTGTCTACCGTATCAGTGTGAACTGTACATGTGATGTATAGTGAGCTGGGCAAAGAGAGATGTTAAACGATATTTTTTGCCTGCGTCAGCAGCATTGCAGGGAGGAGGGGAGAGATGGGGAGTGAGAGAGGGAGGGAGGGAGAAGGAGAGAGGCAGAGCAATACCAGTAAACAGGTGCCGGCTCCATCAGCTCCTCTCTCCCTATGCACCTCTTTCTCACTGCGCACATGTTCACACATGCATTGTACATGAGCACTACACACAAATGCGACTTATAATATAAACCATATATGTATACCACCCATTGTCTTTTAATTGTATGACAAACTACAACAGGATCAGGGGAAGAGGATAACATGAATGTAGGAAGCCAGAAAAAGAAGTCAATGAAGCAAAGCTTTTTAATGTTACTGTATCACCCTTTAACAATAGATGTTCAGCCGGCGATGGGAAAAATAGCCTTTTATCGTTCACAGCCTCACTCTGATAAACACCAGCACACTGCACCAACATCTTTGCACGGGTACCAATCCTGTCTGCGGCAGCGCCTAAACAGTAGAGAGGGAGAAGGGAGCAGGCGGTGGGGTGGGGGGGTAAGAGGGTAGAGTACACGAGTAAGAGGCAGGTTATTTTTTCCCTCATGCATGTTTTAGATTATTTCTTTATATCCTCTGGTCTCTGTGTGCCAGTTATTATGGTGATGACGGGTTCCCTGAGCAGCCCAGCGATCCTCCACAGATGGACACACAGCAGGACCATGAGATAGTGAGAAATTAAATACAGGAAAAGGAAACAAAATCAATGCAAAGAAGGAGAGCTGACTTTGATTCAGAGCTGCTCAGCTCAGGCTGTTCCTCAATTGACCGTTAGTTCATCCCCTCTTGAATTTGTTGGATGTAGGGGGGTCGAAGCAGTTTGACAGAATGTCAAAGCAGTGAAGGGAAGAGAGATGCAGAGAATGAAAACAAGTGTAACAGAAAAAAAAACCTGTTTGTCCAATGTTATTTACCATTTTATCCTGCGCAGAGAACGAGGGAGAGCAGAGAGGAAGGCAGCAGAAAATTGAAGGAGGGAAGTGTACGTGAGCAATTGAGAGAGGGAGAGAGAGAGTGAGCGGGAGAGAGAGAGAGAGAGAGAGAGAGCAGCGTTGCAGTAGCATCCCACAGCAGACGGCTGAGGACTGCCGATGTGTGTGTGACTGCACTGCTGAAGAGGAGGAGGAGGAGGAGGCAGAGGGTGAGCACGGTCGCAGACTGCAGGGCCATAGAGGAACACAGAGCAGCAGCGGCAGCGCTAGTGTTGGCCGGCACCAGGTAGAAGTCCCAGCGCTGTCGCCCCGCAGACCACCGCCGTAGGATCTGGACACGCCGACGGCGCCCAGACCTCCTCTACCAACGCCATGGCACAAGCCGCCAAACATCTCCGCAAGAACAAGGATTTAGAAGCCCAGCTAGAGCAGGAGCGCAAAGAAAAGGAGGAGGAGAGAGTCAAAAAGAGGAGTCGCTCACGGGATAAAAAGCGCAAGGTACTGGGACTATTCTCAGGTGGGGTAGTCAGGGGTGGGTTGATGGGGTTAGGGTGGGGAGGGCTGGCTGGAGAGGGGGGCAGGAAGGTTGGAAGCCCCCCCACCCTTTCTTTCTCTGTCATGCTAAGCTGTGCTCAGGGGTGCCGGGGCACACATGGAAACTCTACTAGTGCGTTTCTACTGTGTGTACACTCAGTCCCCCTGGCACACATGTATGTCCTGTGCATACAGACATGGGGAAACGGTACAACACACTGCATGCGTTCCTTCTCCCCTCGACTGCTTTATACCTGCTTTTTTGACTGTCCTGTCTCAGCCGTCTGATAAGGCAGCGTACTCTACCTCTCACTGTCCCTCTTCACATCTCTCTCTCTCTCTCTCTCTCTCTCTCTCTCTCTCTCTCTCTCTCTCTCTCTCTTCTCTCTTTTGTTGTTTTCACACTGCGGTATGGTGTCAGTGAGCAAAATTTCACTCCAGCACTAATTATTCACGAGTACAGTGAGCGTGCCAATTTCCCTCAAACAGTCTGTAATCTTTTCAGCTTCTCCTCTATATGTCGTCTTAATTACTGCGGAGCAATACCTGCAGACTTGTGTCTGACTGAGGAGTCCCGGGCACAGCTGAAGTGACTGGCAGGACTCGTTGTAAACAATAAATCTCTGCTCCGCCAGTCACTGCCTGCAGGGACATATCGGCAAGCTGCAGACTCGACTTTATTCCTCTGGCATCTCGTTGGATTTCTCTCAAACTCATTAATGATAATGAGTCCTCCGCAGATTGTGCTTTTGTGTATTGGTGGGAAATTAGTCCTCAGCAACCGGGTGAGAGTCCAGCCACCCTGCGAGGCTGCACCGTGCCAGGCTGGCTGTAAACCAATCTGATGCTGATGCAGTAGAGACAGTGTTATGGACAGACACACAGTACAGCTTCCACTTTCACAGAGAGGGGAGGCAGGGCTGAAAGGCTGGTGAAGGGGTTGACATTTTTTGTTGTTGTGCAGGAAAGAAAAGAGGGAAAGGTGATGGTACTGGGGTAGATGTCTCTCAGTGGGAGTTTGCTCCTTCGTTTTCTTTTTGGAGAAGAGTCGGACGCAATCGTTTCATCACAGGCACACGCACACACATGCCACCACTCTGTCTGTCGATGACCGACTTGAGCTACTGTACACGGTTTTGCCATTATCTCCACCTCTAACCTCCCTTGATTGTCTGATCTTATCAACGTTTTGCGTTAAAGACCAGGAGTGTGAGAGTCGGTGCAGAGATGCTTGTGTGGCCGCGTTCGTTTTATGCATGTGTGTGAGTGCAGTATGTTCACATCTGGCGAGATGAGATTCGAGAAGGGAAAGCCTGCTGCTCTAACAGTATGGATGAGGCAAGGATAAGATTTCTGGCGGGGGTGCTAATGCATCCCAACTTTGACTGAAAGTGTATGGTTTCAGAGGATCGCATATCACTTACGTAACGATGCAGCTTAAGTCTTTTAAATAAGCTTCCTGACTCCCCTCAATCTCCCCCTCCCAACCTCGCTTCCTTTTTTTAACACCAGCTTACAGCCATTCCTGGTTTCTGGGGCAGATGTTAACACTGGGGGAATTCTCTCTCTTTCTCTCCAGTGCCCTCTTTGTTTCCTCTCTGATGCCTGCAGCTACGTCGTCACATTCTCCAGTCTGTAATTCAGAAGTTTCCCCTTTATTGCATGGTGGTTACCGAATCAGTCACACTTGGTTGTTTTCTTTCTTTGCCATTCGATTGCTGTTTTTCGGTATTTGTTCCATCAGCTGTCTTGTGTATCGACCTGCACCTCGGGAGTGTCCCTATCCTCGCGGAGCAGGCAAGGTCAACAGTTTTCTCTGTGACATGTGAAAAATTTTATTCAACCACCTAAGTTTTGCTCACACATACTAACGCTCACCTACAAACACTGTTTAAAAAAAAAGAAGTGTCATCAGCAAACAAGGCTTTTTATTATGCCAACCTCATTGTCCTTTCTTACCATAGGCTGTTTAATTTATCGTGCACACTTTTTATGTATTTTTTCATCACTTATTATGAGTAAGTATATGAAGAAATTACTGGTAGCTTTTTTTTATTGAGCTTTGCTTACATGACTTGAACTATTTGAACTCAATGTGGCAGTGCTTTTTGTGTACATTCGAATGGATCGTGGTTGATACATACACCTTCTCAAATGGAAAGCATTTGGTGATGGTCTTTCATTAAATATATTTTCAGGAGGCTACTATGACACCCGCCCTGCAGACAGTGAAAATCATCATTTGTCTTCATGTTTTATGATCAAATGGCAGCTCGTGAGCCTTTCAGCATGTGCGTAACAGATGTTACTGTGCATTTGTTATAGCTAGACAATATCCCGTGACAAGGTGCCGTGACATTCCTTTCTGACCCTTCTTGGTTCATGCTTTTTTGGTCCAGTTGGTCTTATGGCCTCTAGGGGCTGCTCGCTGGGCTTTTAGAGTCCACTTGTTTTCTCGTGATCAATTTAATTTCGCATCTTTTCGCTCACCAGCTTGTGTGCTTTTTGTGTCTGGTGAATTTTGATGTTTTCCATGAGTATTTCCATCTCTGTGGGGAAACAAATCTGTGTCCACTGATTCATGTCCAGAGTCTTAAAGCTAACAATTCACCGTCAAAGGATGAAAATGCCATTTTAATTGGCTTCACGGTGTAGTATTATGCAGCACAGGTCAGTTGCTGAGCAGTGGCTAATGCTGTCCTCAAATTACTTTTATTGATGCGTTTGCTCCTCCTGAAAAATGAGCTTTGTCAGGATCTGAACAAAGCCCTATTGTCCTAGTCGGCACCTATTTTTCCCTAATTCTAAATGTAGGTTTGTGTCCACATCTAAAGCATCTTCAGAGTGAAGGGGTCCAGCGGGCCAGCATGGCCTGAAGTGTGAACTAGTGCTTTGCTGTGTTTGTATTGTTTGTCTCATATTTGCATGACAGACAAAAATTGTATAGTGCAATTTTCCTTTTCGGCTGATTAAATATTTACAAGATTCAGGATTATTCCAAAGTCATAGGAAATATACACCTGGTATTTATTTTCTAAACTGACTGAAGATTTGCCCTCTTGACATATTGCCTGCCCACTTTTGGTAGTTGGTAAATGAAACCTTTTTTTAATATTTACATTATGTTTCATCACTGTTTAAATACTGTATATGTAATGTAGAAAGACACAAACTGTGAACACAAAACAGACATTTGTGCTAGTTACAAAACAGCGCAAGTACAATTTAAAAATAAGTAATATATAACATTATACATCCAATTACAAAGTCTGAGCAAAACAACACACTAAATGTGTCGTGTGCGCTAGTAGTACAAGCCTTACAATTCTTTCAGTTGGATTTTTTATGATCCCGAGGGTGTTTAACAAATTAAATATTCTCATTGAGCATATACTGTATATGAGCAGTTTTCTCTTACATGTCATTTGCCATTTGCTTATTGAGGAACAGGTTTTAGTTTTGAGTTTCAGTATGTTTTGACATGGGAACGTGTAAGTCTCTTTACATGCATACTACTATTTGGGATTAGTGCTGCAACCAACGACGGATTTTATTATCAATCAAATGGTCTTTTTTAAATGACTAATGTTGTCCAAAAAGCTGTTAATTTAGTTACAAAACAACTGCAAGAGGCTGGAACCAGTGAATTCTTGGCATTCTTATAGTATAATATATAAAACTGCAGTTTTTTTCTGCCAGTAAATTCAAACAATGCTTCTTTAAATAAATAATTGTATTTCCTTCAGATGATGTCAGGTGTTTTGTCCAAACAAGATAATACATTTTCAGGAATTTCAGCAAAACAAAAACAGCAAATTCTCACATATACAAAGTTGGACTGATCAAACGTGAACATTTAGACAAAGTATGAATGGTTTAATGAGTCTGTTTGATGTAGCTCAAAGGTCATCATTCATGTGCACTTCCTGTTTCTGTTAAGTCAAGCTTGTCTATTACTTGTAAGGCAGTGAAGTGCAGAGAAAGCATTATGGCAGCTGAGGACTGACCACTTAGTGGCGCTGGTACTTAGACTCATCAATACAACAAGTCTGTTCAGATGCACTATGACTTTGTTGCTTTATCAAATCTGGCACTCAGAGGTGTTGGCTGCAGCCACGTAGACGCTCGGGTTCTCAGGTTCAGTAGCCGTGGTGCAGGACTGTGCAGAAACAGTGAAAGTGCTATCTCCATCTTCATATAAAACAAAGGTGGCAGCAGTGGATCAGCATTCCAGCCTCGTCTCTGTCTGCCCTCCAAAATCTCTCACCCTCCTTGCCTGAACTGGAAGCAGAGCCTTCGCTGTGGTTAATATGTCGATGTCTTTGACCGGCAGGTGTTGGTGCTGTGTTGATGGAGATGTTTTTATTGTGTGCCCAGGTTTGGTGCAGTGTATTAGGGGTGCTGCAGCAGTGACTAAGCCCATCACAGGCAACACCTGCCTGCCTGCCTGTGTGCGTACCTGTGCCTTTTACTAGCTACTGAGATCAAAGTTATGAATATTCAATGAAACATTCTGGAGGTCAAACCATTGGCAGATGGTAATCAAATTCATTATCTGCTGCTACAACATGTAAATCATTTTTTATGTGTGGATATTTGTCTCTAATCTGAAACTTGGATTCAGTCAATATCTGTTTCAGGCTCATAAACAGTGGCCTTTTACTTCACCTCTTATTCATGAGAGGGCTATTGGCTGGTCCTCCCATTCAGGGCTGCAACTAATTATCATTTTATTATCAGTCAAAGTTATGTTTATTTTTCTATTTAAAGACTATAGGAATGTTTTTGAAATATTGGGTAATATGCGTCTTCCCTTCCTCGCTGACACGAGAGATCAATACCACTCGAGCTGCAGGCGATTTCTTGGCCCCAATAACTACCTGGAGTCACTGGATGTTGCCTGGCAACCTCACAGTGAGTACCAGAATTTAGGAAGCCACTGCTCCCGCCAAGAAAAAATGACACTTGTCGTTTTTTACACTTTGTTTTCTGTACAGATTGAATAAACAAGATAAAAGTTATTCACCAGGTGCTGGTCGAGCCAGAAAGAGCCAGTCCTGCTGTTCCACCCTCGAGAGAAGGAAAAGGGAAACCTCATCAAATACACTTGCATATTCATTGAGTTTGTATTCTTAAATTAGCGGCAACAGCAGATAACAATAGTCATAAAAGAGAAAACGGATATATTTACTTTCAGTCCCCTACATTTGGGGTTTCCTCCAGCCAGTTTGTGGTTGCTGTATAACTGCATTTTATTGAATTTCAACACAGATATTTAGTAGGTCTGGGCAAAATGGAATCCAATATCACAATATTATTGATCAAATACCTCTAACGATATTGTAAGGTTGACCATTAGTGCTTTCACTAAATCCGACAGGAGATTTTTGATAAATAATCATCAGTAACGTCGATAGTATATTAAGTTTGAGTAAAGGAAATGAATAGAACAAGCTGGTCAGTACAGAAAATGTAATCACTTAACTTTTATGAAGACTTTAAAACCAGGAAAAGACAACACTTATGTCAAATTATGATCTTAAAAATCTAAGATGATCTATTGTCCTAATATGGCCCAGCCATAGTCTTGGATTTAAGATTAGTATTAAAGTATTACATTAAGATTATGTTGAGAAGTCATTAAGACAATAATGTGTGTGTGTGTGTGTGTGTGTGTGTGTGTGTGTGTGTGTGTGTGTGTGTGTGTGTGTGTGTGTGTGTGTGTGTGTGTGTGTGTGTGGCGGCAGCTCAGGTGGCTGTGTGGAAACCCTTAGACAGATGACTCAGCGGACCTGGCTGAAGCACTCACTCATGTTGATGGAGCCTGGGAATGAGTCTCAGTGAGTCCAGCTCCTGGCTCTCCAATAAGTGCTGCTGGGGCAAGTTGGCCGGGAGCTGGAGCCTGCGCTCTTTTAATTAAAGCCGGGCCGAAAGGTACACGTGAGGACAATTCACCAACCCCCGCCTCTCTCCTCCCTTTACCAGGGCGATAGCAGGTATGAGAAGCTCGACGGAGTGAGTTCAAAGCAGATACCACATCCAATCAGTTTCATTTGGTTAGAGAGACGAGAGGACTACCCTGTTCCATCATGCGCCTTTCCAATCTTTTTTAAAATGAAAAAAAAAGAAGAAATAAACAAGAGCAAAATAACTTCAAGCATCCAGCAGGCGCTCCCTCTCTGCAGGGATTAGGCTTCCCCAAAACCCCAAAGCCTGAGAATGGATAGTTTTATCCTCGCTGCGGTGCTTCATTCTTTCATTTTACAACGGAAGTCACAAGCATCAGCATTCACGTTTTTGTGTTGTCTCTGTAATTAAAAACTAAAAAGCCTCAATATACAAGAGCATTTATTGGTGTTTCCCAGCTGATCATTGTAAATGAACTAAACTGAAGCGTGCGTATATAGGACGATATAGGACTATGTAGCAATTCTTTCATCAAAGCATTACAGGTTTGGAAATATTACCAATGGCAGCATTCATCCTCCTACTGTGCAGTCGAACCTAATCATTTGTGAGACAGCACATGAAATAAAGTGTCATAGTATAAGTGGCTTTTTTAGGTGTCTCCCTGTGCCTCCCTTTCTTCCTTCCTTTATTCTCCTTTCCATCTCTCTCCTTGGCCTATTGCACTAATTTGCCTTGTTGTTATTCTCATATCACAGCTGTTACGTAACTCTCTAAAACCAGAATTGAGAGATCAGGGTTATTGAAATGGATTCTTAGCAAAATAAAAGGAAAGACAGAGTGAGAGAGAGAGAGAGAGAGAGAGAGAGAGAGAGAGAGAGAGAGAGAGAGAAAGAAAATGAATGACGCTAAATTATCCAAGAGGAATTTTATCAGTCATTGCTGGAAAGGAAAGCTTCTGGTGTCCGTTACCCAACCTGAGCCTTTTCCCTTTAAGCGCCTTCTGGATGCTGACAGAAGAAAGAGGAAAGGACAAGAGGTGGAATAGGCAGCTTAGTGTAGTTTGATGTTCAAGAACTCGGAGTCCTGCCTTGATATCCTCAGACTCTGCAGCATCTCGCGGACGTATATGTGCAATAACTAGATGCTTCTGCAATGGGAAACCTCTTATTGTGCTCTGTTATGCTCTGGATATAACTATTGTTTTTGTCCTGTGTGTTGGGCTTTAACCAACTACAGCGTATATCTGACAACAGTCAGTGTTCTGGGCATTTTTCTATCGTCGTCCACCTTTACAGATGATTTGGCCACTGTGGTTCCTTTTCATTTATACGTCAGCATACAGTAGAGTAGGTTACTAAAATGATTTGTGTTTGTATACTTTTACAGTTTTCGCAGCCTATTGGTCTGACCAGAAACTATTTGATGGATTGTCGTAAGAAAATTGTACACGCACCCATGTTCCCCAGAGGATGTATTCCTATGTCTCAACAAATATTGGATGTATTGCTATGACTTTTTGCTCAGACAGTTATGTTCCTCTCAGGATGAATCAAAGACATTTGACGATACCCTGACCTGCCATCTGCTCAGATTTCTTTGGTTCTTTCACCATATGCCTGGAAACAACTACTCTCATTCCCACCAGTATCAGCTGTACTTGTTTAACATTATTCATGGTTAGCATCATGTTAGCTTTGAGAGCATGCTTGTATATAATTCAACCCACTGTTGTGTGCAGCCTCAGAGTTTCTAGCATACCTGAAGACTCAGTCTTAATATCTCAGGTGGCACAACCCAGAGATCCATATTTTTGAAATTGTATTCTGCAAGTTTGCATGTATTTTTGTGTTGAAAACAAGCTTCCCATTGTCGAACTACTCGTGTGTGAAGCACCTTGTGTGCAAGTGATTGTGCGTGGGTTTTTGTTGCGAAGAAGAGCGCTTAGACTGAAGGCATATGGCCCAGAGGTATAACCGAGAAGAGGAGATTGAAAGCAAAAAGTGACATATAAAGTGTAGGTGACCCCAAGGTCAACGCTGCACCATTTTCCTATGTATTGAATGACGGGTGTTATTTACCTGATTGATATGATGATTCCTTTTTTTCTGTCACCCAGTGTGAAAAGGAATAATTTAACGCTAAACCCAGCAGTGCAGTAGGTCAGTACAGCTGCAGAGCTTCCCGGCTGTAATTCACACTTCTCTGAATGTGGACAATAGACAACGTCTGATTCATTTAATGGGATGGGAAGGAGAAGATTGAGTTCATGCTTGGAGTCTGAATTTCTTTACTGAAATAGACCGTCATAGGCCAAAGTGGCGTCTTGAAATACAGTATTTATGGGACAGCAGCTTAGTGGGGCTTTTAGGGAAGGGATTCAGGTCCAGTTTCTATGGCTATAGCAGTCCTTTTGGGTAACGGATGATGACATTACGCGACCAGGAATTTTGCATTGGTTGGGGCCTTGGACTTTTCACTCTGCTCCCTGATGACAAATCTTACTTAGTGGAGTACAGATTTACTTTAGTCATCTAATCCTCGTGTCAAATGTCATCGTAGTGACCTGTTATTAAAAGCTTAGTCATTTGTCAACCCCTTCATCTAAATCCCCCGGTGGCAGAGGTGGTGTCGCTTTGATTTGATCCTGTTCCTCATCCCACCCAGCATGCTCAGGAGCTGCGCTCTCCAGGAGGAAGGCCAATGACATTTAGATAGACAAAACACAACAGAGCCCTTGTTCATTCATTCACTCATGTGTATGTTGAACATGATACGTACAGATAAGTACAGTCACACACATAAACATTGTTATTTAATTACCTTTATTGAAATTGCAAACAATCAATTATTTTAGTTTTTACACTGGAAAATGCATTGTTTTTCTAATTATACTCCATTCACAAACTGTAGAAATGTGCTAGGGATTTGTTGATGTTGGAAGGAAGTAGTGGTAGCACCTAACCCTAAATAAAACATGTTGTGACATGTTGCATCACTTGCACAAATGGTTTTGGAGGCAGGCTCCATTTGGGATATGATTAACCTTTAATAATATTATTATTGAAGGGAAACTTTGCTGATTGTCAACCGGCTTTATATGATTGCAATGTGGGTTGTATGTTAAATTCACTTTGTATGGGCTCCCTCCGGGTTAATAGCGTCCAGAGCAAAAGCCCGTCGTAAATGACGCATTTCTCACCATCCGGTGGACCCTGTTAGCGAATAAGTGGCAGACGAGGAGCACCGGGTGCAGGTAACACCGAGGAAAGCTGAACATCATTACAAAGCCGGTTGAAAGTTGATAAAGTGTCCCTTTAACCTCTAAATCGAACAAACATCGTATTGAATCTGTTGTTACCTTTGCCAGATATGCTGTGAGCCATTCAAATGAATGACTTGTACATTGTTCTTCACTCACGACAAAGCTTTGCCCGCATATTCATGGTTTGGTTCACCCAGATCTGGATTTGAGATAAGAGATTTCATTCTTGACCCTGAACAAATAATCTTAGCACAAGGTCCAGTCATTAGCTGTGCTGGAGCTTTTGATCATATGACATGATTTTCCTCAGCCAAATTTTGTAGTTGTCATGGAAACTTAGATTTTCAATTTCCATTTTCTCAGTTACAATTGTTTCCAAAAGCACCTTGTGAAATATACGTCACTTACGAAATTTTTCTTTGGTATAATGTATAGTTTAAATAAAAGAAAATGTTGTTTGTGGATTGTCCAGAGTAGCGGCATCAAAGATTATATACAATTCATAATTCCCTCTGATATCTATTGTTATTGTGAAAACTTTTCTTTTAACCAACTGAATTTAAGGTAAGATTCTCACCAAAAAATACATTTTACAAGATTACAATTGAACACATGATAAAGTTCTAATTTACCTTTGCCAAATACACATTTTTACTGAATAGAGCCTGAACGCACCATGATGTAAATCAATGGAACGTCCGTACTTAAGCTTCATGTCAGTTTCAGTAGCCCAACAATAACTGGTAACTAATCAGTTGATCATATAAAAAAAACAAGACAATGCAGTTTAACTGACAGTGAAGAGGCACTTTCCTTTTCCTTTAGTATTACCTTTCTGATGTTTAACTATCTCCAATCTCACTGGGTACTTTACATTTTTATCTGTGTGTGTGTGTGTGTGTGTGTGTGTGTGTGTGTGTGTGTGTGTGTGTGTGTTCGTGTGACTGTGTACAAGCCACACGTTCATTGAACAAAGGCACGTGGGCTGTCTTGTGGCGCAGGATTTACTAGCTGGCAGGATGGTTGTGTCACCCAGCCTCTAATTGGCTGACCCCAGAGATTTGCAGAGCCATGTGCCCTCCCCCTCCCCCTCCCCCATCCCTTCCCTTCCCTTTCCCTTTCTCCTTCCTTCCCTCCCACAGTACATTCCTCCCTCCCATAATCAATTCTCCTGCTTTAATATAGACTACAACTCTCTCTCTCTCTCTCTCTCTCTCTCTCTCTCTCTCTCTCTCTCTCTCTCTCTCTCTCTCTCTCTCTCTCTCTCTCTCTCTCTCTCTCTCTGCCGCAGTTACTTGCGGCACATTGCAATGCTGCAACACCATGCTTTTGATTCTTAACACCTCCCTCTCTTCAATCTCAGCCTGTGATTTTGCATTAAGCACTATGGATCTCACATTTAGAGAGAGAAACAAGATGGATTAAGTGAGCAACAGAGAGAGAAGTGGGGGGGGATAGAGCGTCAGTCACTTTTACTGTTACGACATCTTCTCGTTTATGGTAGGCAGGAAAAGGAAAGGAAACCAGAGTGCTGGGTTGGTAACTTCACCACACTCCTTTAGAAATCCTTTGATGTCGTGAACAGACAGATAATGTTTTAGTTGGATTTTCCTCCGCCATATTAATTTAGTTTGGTTTGCAGAGGAGGGAAGGGGTTGGTCCGTGGGGACTTTAGCGGTATTTGCTCATGATGAAGGAGACTGTGCGTGTATGCAGCAGCTTTACAAGGTCGACCGCACCTCGCACACCATCACATGTAAGCACACATGTATGTAGACTTGGCAAACGCACATCCACTGTCAGCCAGCCCTTAGTCAGCATGGTGTCAGCTGCTCTCTGAGAAAGTTAGATATCACCACCTAGTGTTTATACAGAGGACTTCCCAATCATTATATGAACACTGACATTATCTCTTCTCTCGTTTTCTTGTCCCTCTCCTCCTGTCAAAAAACTCCTAAACAGTCCCTTTCTTCCACCACCACTACTACTAGTACTAATACACATATCTCCCTCAGAAATTCCATTTAATGTAGCTTACACTTTAACAGTATATGCTCTTATGTATTTCATTTTAATGTACAACAACATGAACATCCATCTTTACCATATGGAACAGGTGGTCACTGCAGTCTTCTGTGTTTTGTCTTTTCCAACCCAGTTTGATCAGAGGGACACGGAGAGACTGACAGTCAGGAAGATAATCTGGCATGTCTTTTTAGGTAAATTATTAATTTGTATTGATTACTGGAGTTGGATCCTGATTACGTTGCATTTGGCTGCATTCACTATGCCCTCATCTCTTTTTTTTTGTTGCTCCTTTTGTAGCCTCTTCATAGAGCAGCACTTCCGCCACTTCCTTTTCTCGCCCCTGTGGTCACTTTTTTTTACCCTTTCCCCCCGCTGCCTCCATGCAGAGTCTAAGTGAAGGAGAATATATCGCAAAGCTTGAGGCAGTGCAGGACAGTTAATTCTCCTGGTAATGGAGAAAATGTTTGTCAGAGCATAGAGCACTGACTTTGGCCTCAGCATCGCCTTGGGCACAGACTTTTAATTGCCTACACATTGCTGGAACGTGTGTGTGTCTGTGTGTGTGTATGTGTGTGTGTGTGCGTGTGTGTGTGTCTATATACAGTCAGGACCATAAGTATTGACACAATATTTCTAATTTTGCCTATTTACACTGCATTGGATTTTAAGTAAATCAGTATATACTTTCAGCCTTATCTTTAGTAAAGTAATTGGACAAACTAACATAATAGTGAATATAATGATCATTTTTTATACTTTTAGCCAATGATTGCCTGAATTCTTTAACCCGTAGTCATCACGAACAAGTGTTCTCCCTTGAGAAGCTTTGTTAGCATCTAAAACAGATCAGGCTCATTCAGATGTTTGCAGCTTCTTGTAAACCTTCTATATTTAGAGTCAGGAACCCGTCTCTTGATTTTAGAGTATTCTTGACCTAAGTATTCATGTAATGAAAGGGTTTTCTTCACCAAGGAAAGACTTTTGCTACGTCTACAGTCTTCCTTGGCCCTCTAGGCCTTTTGGTATTGGAGAACTTGCCAGTACATTCCTTATTTTTAGGAATGTACCAAACCACTGATTTGCTCACTCGTCATGTTTCTGCTATCTGCCTGATAGGTTTGTGTAGTTCACTTCTTCACTTGCATCGACGCCTCTCTTGTCCTCGTGCTGAGCGAGACCAGCGACCACATGCAAACTCAACATTTTGAATCCTCTCCAGACCTTGTTATCTGCCTAATTTGTCATTAAATAATGAGGGAACAGGCCACACCTGGCCATCAAAGCATTTGCAAGACAATTATCCAGTAACCTTTGAGCCTCTGGTTATGTGGAGGACAGTGTAAAAGTGGTTGTAATTCCTGAGCTCTCCCGTCACTGGAGAGCATGGTTTGGAGTTTGTTTACTTGCTTTTGAGCGAAGGTAGAAATTTCACTTTGTGACCATTTTTACACATGAGAGCTTGTTAGTGATAATTTGTTGTAGCCTGAAGTGTTAATGCTGCCATTGGACTAACTCATACAATTTAAATGGATAATAGTATCCCACCTCCCTTTGTTATGGTCATCTTTTATGTCTGTCCTTTGTCAGGAGGCTGAAGGTCATCATAAAACAACTTTCTTGAGCTAAGTCTTGTTTTCCGTCATTCATCACTCTCTTCCCACACATTTCCCACTGTCACTCCATTCTCGTCGTTCTTGCATTCTTGCTTTCTGCTGAATCAATGAAACTGAATCCACTTCAACACAAACTCAAAATGTTTTCCCCCACTCCGTTTAGCATGCTCATTTTTTAAATATTCAAGTCTTTGAATTATCTTCATGTTTTAAATTCTTTTTTTAATTTAGAGATTTAGATTTGGAGAATCCCATTGAGATGAAAAATCTATTTTTCGAGGGTGACCAGGCCAAGACAGGCAGCAGCATAAAAAACACATAGTTGTAAACACAGAACAAGACAAGTTAAAACAAACTAAAAGCTAAGAGACGGCGACGTAACTGAGTCAATGTTAAGAAACGTTTACATTTTTGGGAACCTGCCTCTTCTTTCATTCTAGTTTTAAAAGCGATCAGTGGTATCAGTTCTTTGAGCTTTAAAACATTCTGCAACATATTCCAAGATAAGGGCCAGAGTACACCATTTCCATTCTGGCATTTGGGACAGTGAGCATAAAAAAGTCCTGAGCACGTAAACAGTATTGTCCGACACTTGTCAGCATGATGAAAACACACAGGTAGTTAGGGAGCAGTTCAGGATTGCCTTATAAATAAAGGTGAACCAATGACAGAGCCTATGAGTGGCCAAACCACCATGTTTTGAGAAATGTTTTAATTCATTTTTTTGGTTTCTTCTTGTTTCACATGGCTCTTTTCACACTTGTAGTATCATTGAACTTCAGCGTCTGTTGTTATGTAATGTGCTCAGTATATTTTATAATAATGTTGAGCAGAGTATGCTTGAATGTAAAAATATGGCTCCAATGAACCATTCTGCTGAGTGAAAATATATGTTGTCAACCGTTTTCATTTCAGAATAAGCCAAGACGTTGTTGTGTTTCTCACTTTGAGTTGTCTGCTGACACATCAACAAGCATGCGCTCTGTAGTCTTTCTCTTTCTGCTGTTTAAGTTATATTTTAGACAGAAAATCCTTCTTTACTGTAAAGTTTGTCGAATACATTAACCTACATTAAGGTAAAACGCTTTAGCTGTTTTCTACTCGGAGCAGTTTAAGAATTTTTGTAATCAAATAAATAGATTTGTTCCCACCAAGTTGCATGTGGCATCACTGCCTTCTCCACCTGAATGTGCACACTAGAACGTATTTGTGTGCAAAATTAAATGAGGTGTGACGTTCTTTTTACATTTCAGTATATTCTGTAGGGCTGTGCATTTCTTGGTTCTCAACCAATGTATGGCTCAGCACTCTCATCCATATGTCTGTTTCTATAAATAGGAGTATTAATAAGAAATGCTTGAAAAGACAGAGACTGTTACAACAAATACATACAAATGAAATGCTGCACAGACGGATATTTTCAGCAGGGATAAGTGTGAGAACACAAGTTGGAAAGAGAAGTGGATGGAGATGAATGTAGTAATTTCCTCTGACAGACCAGACCAGACATTTGCTCTGTTTTGCCTTTAAAAGCTGAAATTGTGTCAAAGATATGATGTGGAATATCAGGTTTAGTGTGTTTTAGTTCTTATAGATGGACTGATAACAGAGGACAGATGAAGGATGAGCTGGAATTGGCTCCCTCTGCTGGTCGAAGCGCGGTCGATCTCGTTTACGTTCGACTTCACCCTGACTCGGTCAGCATCTGAGCAGGTTGACAGCACAGCATGATGGGATCAGTAGGCCGACCGTTAGTTCAATGATCATCCACAAGACACAGCAATGTCCTGAAGAGAGTCAAGGGGACAGAAGGTAAAAAGGACATGTCACTGCAGTGCCACAAGGAATCTGTTGGATTGTGTTGAGCCATTACACACATCCTACACATACAGGGTTGCACATTGCCCCAGATTCCAGTTGAGCATGCAGTACACATGCAAGCTGTGTTCACACCCGCCTCTCCCTCTGATCCAGTGCAGCAACTCAACGCTGTTCTGCAATACTGTTATGCAGCGTCATCAATTATTTATTAAGGATTTCTGCGCTTGTTCAGTCATGGGCTTGATCGACAGAGAGAAGGAATTCAAGAAGAAACCAAGAGGATGAAACCGTGTAAAAGCCGGAGAAAAAACGTATTATTCTTAATCTTAGATCAGTATGATCCATATTGTCATATTTAGGAGAGTAGTTTTTTAACTTGATGGATGTAAGGTTGCCATTTTAAACAGCTTGGCAACTTGCCTAAACAATGTGGGGATTATTAGGTTAATTTGCTATTGATAAGTGCAGGAATATGTTGGTCATGTGGGGACAACTTGACAGTAGATGGTGCACAATGTCTTTGGGAACCCCTCGGCCAAAGATTGGTAACCAGCGGTACCTTCTGCACAGCTCATGAATATGGACATGAGGCTGAACGGGTGTGCCCTGATGAGCATTTGTAATTGTGTGCGTGTCAGAACTGTTTATTGCCTAGTATGTTTCACATAGGAATTGGTCATGGCGGGTGGTGCATTACATTAGACAATAAACACGACGCAAGAAATTGGAACAAGTTCAATTTACAATAGATTATAACATTTTAAAAAGTGCACAGGCAAACGGATAACAGTACTATAAACAAGTTTAATGTGAAAGTGACAAGTGTATTCAAACATGAAGAGTGTGTGTGTGTGTGTGTGGGTACTGTCCTGTCAGTGCGGAGACACAGATTGGTGGAGGCAGGTTTGGCACTGTGCGTTCCACAGCACTGCAGGGTCATGAATGATTTAATGGCAGTAGAGGTGAGCTCTATCCTCCTGCTCTGGAGATGCACACCGACTTTTATGACCTGCAGATGTAATTAATTGTCACGACCGAACCAACTGTTGTAGCGATATTCTGAATAAAATGGATTTCTGCTCTATGATGTGTGTTCATGTGTAGCTCCGCAAATGGCACGGCGGCTCCGGTTTGTCAAAAGAGAGGGAGTTCACTCCTACAATCCTGTGTCGACCTTGCACATTTTCATTGTAGACTTATGTAAGTTTCAAATACAGAAGAGGAGGTGGAATATCTGCAGGCCCACTTTCTTAAATAGTATGCTCCAGAAATACTCTTTACATATCAATATTTTCCACACAGTACAAAACCACACATTGTATTATTCTTCCCGGTATGATGGTTATGTGAGAACAGTGTCATGTTTCACTCTCTGCGGTGTAATACTGCTCCAGAATACCGCATTATGGCCAGGCTATTGTTGGCTTGCAGCCAGCGAGCATGTTCATATTCATGAAGACAACTATATTCATGTGAAAGGTCACGTGGCATGTGTAAGATCAACTCAGCCTCTTATTCCTTTTTTATTCATCTCGCTGAAAGCGGCTCGGCTTTTCAGCGATATGGGTTTGATAGGTCACAGTAACAGTTAAACATGCTGCCAAATGCAAATCCAAATGGGACCACTTTGTGCAAAAATCATCCCCCGCCAAAATAATTACCATTCACTTCTAACTGAGGGATTGAAAAACATAGATGGAGTTTGAATATCAACACAGTTCTTCTGAATTAGCTTACAGTTCTTGTCTCTTCACACTGTTCAGCTCTTCTGTGCATCATGTGCTGTGTTCACACCTCCACGTGAACCCACAAATTCACATTCATATGCTTTTGATCTGTTTCTCTTTGCAAGGCAACAGTGTTGGAATTTGACAATAACTATTGAAGGATTGCCAAATTGGATATTTTGTCATTTTTAATAACCCCCCTCAAAATTCTTAAATTAACATTGTGTTAGTTTGTAACTTAATTTATGGTTTTCAGCCCCAAACCCATTGGTTTCGACTAAAGGTTCTAAACGCAGGTCATAAACATCAACTTTCATTAAAAAAAGGCTTAATTATTTCCTAAAAAATCTGAAAATTGTATCTTTTAGTAAACATCAGTCATAGGAAGATGAACACAATAGTGGATTTGTTGAGGACTATTTTAAGCTGTGGCTTAACGCACATATGGTGCTACTAGATGGTTAATCGACTCAGAATGAAGAATAGTGCTCATGTTCATTGCAACAAAGGAATATGTAACCCAGTACAACTGGGTGGCTTGCTGATGTGTCTTTGAACAACAACGAAGACACAGAAGAGTCAAGATACATACATGAGGCCTTTGCGTGTCAGGCAACACTTATAGGTTTGGTTTGGATTTTGTATCACCAGACTCACACTTTAATTTGTGTTTCCAATAAAATGTAAATGTTGTGGGTAACATTCAAAGGAGCAAAAAAAATGTTCTCTCTTTCTCTGTCTGACTGTCAGTCACCGACATGAATGTGTCACGTACTGACACACACGATGACCACTGGAAATCAGTAACGGGTACTTTTTTTTTTCGGTGCACAAATCTGAAGGACACTCTTGTCAGCGCTTAAGAGCACCAGTGTGTGAGAACACATGTCCGGCATCACAGGCAGAAGGATAAGTTTGACATTGATTAATAACACCGAGCATGACACAGCAGGCATCTGAATATGAGAACGCAAAAGGCTCAAAGACGGAGGGAAGGGCATGTGTGTTGGTAGTAGATTGAGGAGGACGCAGGGTGGAGGGTTCCTCGCTTGGTTCGGCCTTGGCTGGCCACTCTTTCATGCTCTATTTATTCAAAATGGAAGCCAATGTGCTGTCTAAGGTTGGAGCTATTTTGAGACATTGTTTCTAGACGTTATTCTTTTTACATGCTGATGAGGCCATTTTGGCGGCAGTTGCATTCAGCACTCTTGAAGCAGAGTGTGTCCCCTTGTCCTTTCAGGTAGGAATAGTGCAGTTTTACACAATAGCATGTCCTTCTACACTATTGTAAAACGGAACATTCATAAAATTTCAGATGACATTTATTTGTAGTGAATTGCATTGAGTAATACGACTGTATTCCAGTTCTTCACTGTACTCTTTCTTTGATTATTGCTCAGAAGTGCTGTTTTTTTTTCAGAGTGTGCCCTCCTTCAAATCACTGAACAAATTGTTGATTTGTCGGTCCTTCTTACTTTGATGTAAAATATTTGTACTCAGTGGGCCGCCTCTCACTCAACTTCCCAAAGTCTTTTCCCACACATTGTGCCTCCCAGTGCAAACATGTTCCTTCAGTCGGGCCAACGGTGTATCACCTTTTCACTTTCCGCTTTTTTCTCTCTCTCTTGATCCCTCTCATCCTGTACAGCCTCAGTTACAATGTTCGCTCTCATTACATCCAAACCCTTGAGCTCGCTCCTCTTTCTTTTGTACTTCTTTTCTCTATTTCTATCCAGCTCACTAGTTTTCAAGACAATTGCATTTCTTTACCTCTCTTCTGGTTTTCCCTGTTTTTAGTCCTTGAACTGACCTCCAGCCTCCCCATGTGTGCTTCTTTATATGTTCTCAGCTTTGACAACCCCCTCGAGCCACTCTCACCCATCAAACACCAACTCAAGTGCTCCCTTCCTGTTTTCGGAGGGCTTTGCTGACGGTCGGGGACTTCTCTGCGGTTGGTGCGGTCTCATATGGAGGGGGGAGCGCGTGCTTTGTGAGAACATAAGTGTGTTTTTCTCAGGCCACAGGTGTGCAGCTTTGGGGAGTTTCTATTGTAGGTACCCCTTCGTGCTCCAATACTGCACAAGCAAAGCTAATATAGATGTTGATTGAAAGTGGGGGTTGAGAGTTAGTGAGGTTTTACCCCAACTCACAGTTTGTTATGTACCAAAAAGGGGCAGGAACTGCCATCTTTATAGAGATCAGTTTAAGCCCCCAAATAACTAGGGATCCCAAGAGTTTGTTGAACGCATTAAACCTTCATTTGAAAGTCCACCTGAGCGCATGTTGTACCTCAAGGACATGTCCATGGAGGTGTCGTAACAAGATATCCATGAACAGAGAAACACTTGGACACTACAGAGAGGAAAGAATCAAAATGTCAGAACAAGTCTTCATAAACTTGTTTCCCTCGGACCTTCCAGCTGGTTGCTCTGTCAGCATAAACAGGATGCTCTACACTTAGGTGGAAGTAAACTTCTTCAAAAGTTTTTTTGTCTGATCATTTTTCAACATTAGATTTATTGGCCTACTTTTAGAGCCCATTCCCATCTTGAGCAGCATCATTTGTCTGTAAATTACAAAATGATTCAAATTTTGGATCTTTATTACTTCCGTGCTTGTAAAGAAGAAGAAGAAGAAGGAGAAGGAGAAAAAGAAGAAGAAGAAGAAGAAGAAGAAGAAGAAGAAGAAGAAGAAGAAGAAGAAGAAGAAGAAGAAGAAGAAGAAGAAGAAGAAGAAGAAGAAGGAGGAGGAAGGGACTCAGAGACGCAAACTATCTGACAGGAGTGACGGAGGACAAGAAAAAAAGGATATAAGTAGGGTATGGAGATGTTGGTGACGATGGGGAGGCGAGTAAAGCTCCATGAAAGCGGCTTGGGCTGTCCACCAACTGAATGAGCACAACACTGCTGATAAGGACGATGAAAGGAATAATGATGACAGTGGGGGTGCCAATAGAGTGCTATTTTTAGATGCATTCAGCTCCCCTGCTGTGTATAACTGTGTACTCTATGAGCGAGTGAATCTTTCTTTACATGGACCTCTTTGTGCATGTGCAGGCATGTGCAGAGCTGCATTAATGCAAGGGTGTATGCAAAGGTATGTCCAAGGGTGTGTGTGTGTGTGTGTGCGCGCTCCTGTCCGAGTGTGCACATGGGTGCAGGTTTAAGCCACGTGCCGTTAATGCTGACTACAGAATCAGGGAAGAGCTACAGTGCACTCTTCATGAACACACTGAAATTGGCTTTTCAACAGCGGTGTGAGTGATTAAAGGTGTATGTGTGTGGTGTGTGTCAATATCTGCAGATAGATAGAAGTGTAAAAGGACTGCAGGGCTTTGTGTAAAAGAATGCCAGAGAGAGCGATAAAAAATAAATGTGCAAATGTCCTATGTTTTGAATCATATGGAAGAGAGCTATATGTACAGTAAGAGCATTTGTCTGTTATGATTCGACCAATTATGCATTTTTATACATCATTTATCAACTAGGAATGCCAAACCACGTGGTTCCAGCTTTTCAAATGTGTTTTATATTTATGTAAAGATGCTGTAATACATTTTGATGACACCTTTAAACCATATAATTGATGATTTACATGGACATTCTTTAGATTCAATGAGTGAAAACCTGATTAACAAGAAAAGTAAATAATTGGTTGCAGAGGCGTTATGTTTTTGGATGTTCTGTCTGTTGTCTGTCCCTCTGGTACTTTCTTGTGAAAAAATGGAAAACCTTGCGGGAATTTCTTAAAATTTGCAGCAAATGGAGTACATCCCAAGTCTCTTACTTTCCCTCACTTGAAAGCAAATGTGTATTTGAATTTCCTCTTTATGCATCCCTGGTGTGAGGGGCTAATACGCAAGAAAAAACATACAAGGAGGGAGGAAATGAGACAGCAGCACGTGAAACAAAGACTGCTGAGCACATGTGACTGACGTCTGCTTCAACAGCTGTAGAGAGTCTGCAAACATGCAATGTACTAATAAGAAATAATTATTAAATAACCAGAATATGATGTTCCTCCTAAACACTGGAATTAATTTATTAGACTCAATGTTTTGGGGAAAATTGATGTGTACACAATAAAAGTTAAAAATAATAACAGATCAAAAGTTATTCTTTTCAAACTAAATCTAAGACTTGAGTTTAAATCCCTGATCTGTTGGGAAAACAATCAGATCGGCTGCAGCGAGGAAATGAGAAATACGAGACTTGGGATGAACCCCTTGACTCAAGCATTTTATGATGAGATTGTGTTGGTCAAAGGTCATGACATGGATGTAAACCGCAACTTGACATCATTCTGGTTTGGCCTTTAAAAACTCAAACTTTTTTGTCAAGGCTGTAGCGTTGTTCTGTTAAATTGAGCAGAAGAAACGAATAGCTTGAGGAATGGCTGAGATGTTCATATTGACATCCTCCTTTCACTCCTCTCACGCTTTACGGTAAGCGTCACACATAGAAACCTTTCCCATCAGCAGCAGGACTCCGGCCCCACTGCATCCTGGGCTGGCCTGGAGGAGGAGTCTTCCAACAGCAACAACAGCATGGAAAGAAAAGGATGGGATGAGGGAGGAACCCACTTTCCCCTTTTCTTTGCCTGCTAAATGACCCACATCAGGCATAATACCTTCTCTATCTGTATATTACAACATTACATCTGTGATACAAGGCAGATTGCACCCATCTTTTGTCCTCCAGTATTACAATATTCTTTCGGCAAACATCAATGTGCCGACACTGTGCTCTATTGTAGCGTAGCTTTCTTTAAATTCAATTTTTTGATGAAATGTAGTCTGTTGCTGAACTAATGATGCCAGCGGTTGTCGTTTGCGAGAGTACCTCAGATAACTATACTCCATTATCTTATGAATGAATCAAAAAGAAGACGGTGACAATGTAAATGCTGTAAACCTTCACACCAAGCTTGTTGCATTAAAGCTCTTCAAATGTAATTTTGTCTCCTTATCATAGTTTCCTGGGGTTTTGGAGGGGGGGGGCTTTCTCTGTTTAAGGACTAGAAAGACAAATCCATTTTCTGTTGGATTTGGCAGACTTAATGCTTTGTCTCTCACCCTGGCTGCTGTTTTTTGTCCCGTTCCCTCCTGAGAATATTACCTTCAGATTCAATTTCCCCACTGTGAATATAATCAGGGTTACTTGCAGTACAGTTTTCTCTAAAGAGCAATGCAGCAGCCATCGATGAGATTGTATTGCCTATCCACACTGTGGCACGGCATTGATTGAGTACAGTCTTGGGACTGCTCCTTGGAAATGTCGGAGGCTTTAGGTGAGGGGTCACTTCACGTCTAAAGTGACCCCTCACGGCTTGTGAATGTTCCAAAAACTTTAAATATGAAAATCCTTAAACCATGACTCCAAAGCTTTTTTTTAGAAAGAAAAAAATCTGTGGTACGTGTGTGTGCTTGTGTTGTGCTCACAAGTGTCAGTGGGAGAAACAGTCACAACATATCAAAGTGAACAAAATAGTTGAAGTTAACTATTACAAAGTGACATTAGCATTATTTTTTAGCATTATTAGTTGTGTCATCCTGATGAATTTAAGTCCAATATTCACTCTCCTCCCAGTCTCCACCAATTTTTTAGGCGAGACATGTGTCTCCAGTCTTTTGAGCTTTGAAACAGCTTCCTGCTGCAGATGGACACAACGAGGAAAACAATGTAAGCTAGCTGGTGATAATTACAGCCGCTGGTATTGTCTTCAGCTTGTGTGTCTGTGTGTTGAGGTAACTATGACAGAAGCAGCTCTGAGTACTCTGTTCAGTGTTTTTTTTTCTTCTGTCTGTCAGATTTTGCCACCACCAACTGTGGATAATACAGTCGTAACATTTTCTTGTTGAGGTCAACAGAGGCCAAGTTTGAAGTTTGACGTGGTCCGACCAATGGCGCTAGAAGTAGTGAAGAGGCCATTGGCTCCCTACTTTATGGCCTTGGCGTAGATTAGCTTTAAAACTAGTGTGATCTCATCAGAAATTGTTCTTTTGTTATCTGTGGGTTTGTCTTACAGCTAACACATTGCACATATTCATTAGCTCTATTGGGGGGCATTCAAATATTGATAAGAACAGCTCTCATATATTGGTTTTGTGTGTGATGAACTGTCTATGCCTTGAACAATTGTAAAATTATGAATGCACAGATGTTATATTAAAACTAACTAACACAATTAAATTGAAATATGTGATAAAGTTAAATTATTCATTCTTAATAAATAATTGAATAGGTATATGGATAGGTTTGTTAGCCTTTATATTGTGTGCAGTGGATACATCTAGTATTTTAGGATTGAGAATGTTTTATTACAGGCTAACACTAAGCAACTAGACACTGCATATTGTGTGTCTGTGACCTCAGGCTTTTCAGTGACAAAACAATTTCTCCCATCACTTCTGAATGTTTAATCAAATTGGCGTTCAGTTTGAGAGGTGATGCTCTGTGTGGCTAGACTGCACACTGCATGCTGATTATCAGTGGACAGTAATACATTCGGCCCAGTATTATGATAGCCGTGGCCTGGTTTAAAGACCTAGATGTATTGTCCACGCTGATGTCTGTGGCACAGCAGCTGTTCCTGTTGGTTTAGTCTTGGCATTGCTCTTTGGCTACACTTATTAAAGCATGTAACGTTCATGCTACACTCGGCAGGGGCGTTGCTGGAGTGGTTGGTAGCTCTGTCGAAGTGTTGACGCGAGTCTGGGTAATCCACCGGCTGCTCCGCTATGCTTGTGCACGTCTCTGGGCTGGCCCCATACAAAGGAGCAGACCTGAAAAGCACCATAATGAGGCACAGGCTGAAAGAAAAGGCATGTCTCTTTCCATTTTTCTGGGCGAAAAGAAAAGAGAAACATAAAAGAATAGAGGACAAGAAAGAACGATGAAAATAAGCCTCACAAATCCAGGTTTTTGGCTGCGCTGTCTCTTTGAGTTTATCTTTTTTTATGCATGTGTTTTATTATGCTAATGACATGTTGGATAAAAATAGTCTGGGATTGAAGAGCAACGGTTTTCAATTGAAAAAAGATGGAAAATAAAAGGGAGGGGCAGAGGGTGCCGCCAAATGCCATTGATAAAACCTATAAAGAAATTCAAATGGCTTCTCTATCCCTCCATTTCTGTCTTCTCTTTCTTTTCATCTCATGTTTCTTTGCAAAGCTTCGGTACAAACGTAACAAGTCCTAAAGTTCACACAAAACATGAAACCTTGTTCTCTCTTCGTCATGTCATAGTTCATGTCTTTAGAGTGTTCCAAACACAGTACAAACTAATCCTTTGTGCTTTTTTTCTCTTTTATCCGATTTATTTTCTACTACCAAAGAAAATACCAAAAGACGACTCCAGATTACTAACCGGTTTTGCTGCAGTCATAGCAATGTTTACATTGAGTACGTTGGTGTCAGTAGGTGCACGTACCCACGCTGCTGAAAGGCCCTTTAGTTGAAACAGACTCCTCCACTTGCCGCCTCAACAATCCCCCGATAAGTATTCTCTGAGGAAGACAAAAACGGTACAAACAGAGCTGAAGATCAGAAGAGGTTGTACTTTACCTCCACTGCAGAGAACATCAAAGCACTCTGTCCTCTTTGTTAAGTGATGTTAATATTTCTGCTTTAATGACCTCTGACCTCCACATATTCAGGGCTGAGGGTGGGACCAGGAACAATTAGACAAGGTGGACCAAATAACAGAAACACCTTACTATACTGCATCATAACATTCCATGCAGTAGGCCCCACACAATTTATTTTGAAGTCTGTTAGTTAAATTCTGACAGTGCAGTATAGCATCTACCATATTGTTGTGACTGCTAGTCCTCTTTACTAATGCAACTGTTTGTGTGTCTTTCCCTTGGGACATATGCTTGATTGATTTGTGTAGCTGTCTTTAAAGTTGGGATGGAGTTACAAAAAAACAATCTTAGAAAGATAGCAAGCTGTTTGTCACGTTTAAAAGTAACCAGACAGTGAACATTTTGGTATGTACTGATTATAACTGCTCTCCAAACTACGACTGAAGAGTGCCCATCAAGATGCATCAACACATGCCACTGAGGGCATCCTTCCTGCTTGAGTATTGCAGGGCCTCCCATTGTCCAGATGGAGGCCGAGTGGATACGGTAAAGGATGAAGAGCGTGACTCTGCACATGCTCACACACAAGCTGCACTGAACAGGTAGAGAATGACGCAAGCCCAGATGGAGCGTTAGACACAGAGAGAGAAAAATAGCGTAGAGGTGATAGGTGAAGGTGACTGCAGCATCCTTCCCTTTCATCCCACCTGGCGTGTTCCACCTGTGCCCCTCCAGAAACCACTTCTTCTCTGCTGATGGAGATCAGGCTGGTTGCTGCCAGCTCTCTGCTATGCATCATTTATCAGGATCTGCAGGGCTCTCCTGCTCATTCTCACGCTTGTTTTGAACACTTTTTGTTTTCGCATCAGAACTCGTTCATGCTGCTTGTATGTAAAACCTCTCACCCTAATGGTTCAAGTAGTGAGGGTTTTTTATTTTTGTTATTTGGTTGTTTTCATATTTTTCTAACAGGAATATAATAATAGAATATTACCATTACACCGCAAATGTATCCAAAGACAAATTTAAGTTGAATCCCATGCATTACATTTGTATTTGGTATTTGATCAGGCTTCCTCATTAAGAACAAGATACCTGAAACCAGTTCGACCAGCATCATTGAGGGATATCTTGCTGGATACTACTGGATTGTGTACTGTAGTTACTAGGTTTAGATGAGAGAAGAGATCGGGAGTTTGAAAGCTTCAACAGAAGAGCTTCATTAACAAATAACATGATGGTTATTTATTCTTCCCTTTAATTAACTTACTATTACACATTAAACAACAAACTAAATGTTTTTATTTTAATCTATAGTTTATTTAATAACCTTGTAATTGCATTTTACATTGTTTTGATCTTAAATAACTTTTTGAGTCCACTGAAATTTTAATGGTATTCACTTATTGCCCAGTCTTGGGTATGAGTTAGTTGTAAGTGAAGTACTTTATAATGCTATACTGCAATGTTAGGTACAGTGTAGCACTGATTAGGGCTAAATACCAAACCATAAACTTTCAATTACACAAAACCTTCCAGTCATTGTCACATATAAATGTTGACGTATAGCGCAGAGAACTAGACCAGAAAGCAGCTTTACAAATGCCGGTCCATTTACTAAAGTGTTTGTTACCATCAATAATATATTATTGCTAGTGTTACTGAAGCTCTAGTGCAATATATTCTATATTAATCTGTAGTTTGGAATTTAATACAGTTTTCTAAGCACCTGTTTATCTAATGGACACCACATTAATGTAGCCTGTGTAATGTGTGCTTTAATCAGCCTTGTAGTTTATCACTGTGCCTCTGTGGTGTGTTCAGTTAAGTTGTGTTGAAATAAGAACGGTAGCCGAGATGATTTAGGCTTCTTATGGGATTCTGAGAAGAGCTCTTTACTGTCCAGCGCCTTCAGTAATGCTGCTGTACCGCTATAACTCGTTTTTTCTTCGGAGATGAATAATTTAGTAGGGGTCCATTTAGTTTAGATACTGTGTCAGCCTTTCACAAGGAACGAGCCAGGCATTGGCCTAGTTTGACTCATGGCATTAGAGCTTTGATTACTCAATGTTTCTCCTGCACTTGAGGATAATGGACGGAAAGGTGGACGATCGAGAGAGAAGCTGATGCACTGCAGTGCTAAAACAATCTGATGGACTGATGAATAGGTGTATTTGAAGAAGGTGCTTGGTTCTTAATGCTACGGTTATTTGTATATCACAGCTCCTTTGTACCCGATTGTTCTCACAGAGGGAGTGAGAGTTATTGAGGCAGGGCAGGTCCATTGAGCAGTAGAGAGTTGCATCCCCCTGTGGAGGGCTTATTCTAATGAAAGCTATGTGCTAACTACTCGGCAGTTTGTTTTTTAAACCCCGAAGCTCAACCAGTTATACACAGATACTTACAATCAACCCTCGAAATAGTTCTAATACCTCTATGCTGATTTTGTTTTTGCAATTTTTCTAAATTTCTGGCCTTGTAGTGACTGACAGTTTGACGTTTTGTCCCTTGCAAATAGGTCAAGCATAAATCAAACTTTAACCTGTGGTCTTTCAACGTGGCATCCTTGTAAAATGAGGGTTTGAATATATTTTATGTTGATATACAGTTTACAAGCAGATTGTAATGTCTCTGGATAACTGCGTGATGAGTATTTATCTGTTATTCTTTTTTGTATTTTACAACTTTATTTGTGCCTATTTATTGTGTGCAAATTTAAACCGATGATGATGAAATTGTCTGAGCTGAACTATAATCGTCTCTGGTGAGCATTTGTCAGGTTGTGAAATCATGGAGAGCCGATCTACGTCTTCATGTGGATGAAACAGTGTCTTTTGGTGTAACAGATTGGGAAAAAGAAAATAGGTTATACATTATGTTGGTTTTAATGCAGCTACAGTAACGAGAAAATGTGGGTTTTAGGCAAAAACTCATTTGATAGTGTGTTGTGCCTCCAGAAAGAGTATTATATGATTTGCATTCCAGTCCATTACTTTACTTATCGTTTCTCAAACTTTGGTTTGTTTCACAGCGGAGGTCATCTGTGTCATCATGCAACAAAGGATGCTTCTGTTATGTCCTATATTTCATCAGTGCACCTTTCTCAGTGGATTACTCTTGAATCATTCTTCCGCTCCTCTTTCTCACACTCCTCTTACTTTAATATGAGCCTTCAACTCACTTGCACTCATTTCTCTTTTAACTCCTGTCCTCAGTTTTAAAGGATAAGTATGTGGAAGAGTCGCATCCTCCCGAGCGGGCCTGCCTTTTTCTTTTCCGCTGTACAGGACTCATATTGGTTGTTGTATGCTTGTCTTAGAGTTTGATGTAAAGTATACACAGATACCAAGAGGCTGCTAGTTAGTTGTCCAGAGACCACGAGTGTCATTCCCTTATCCCTCTAATCTACAGCGTAACGGTTTGTTTTCCCTCTGTGTGTCTGTTCGCTGCCCCGAGGCTCCAAGAGGCTCAGCAGCAAATGGCCTGTTACTCTTATCAGCACCTCTCTCCCCCTCCGCCTCACTTTCTCCCCCCTCCACCCCTTCACTCCACTCCCTGTCATCAGTAGCCGTCTGCTACTTAATCCAATTATTCTTTTAAGCTGACACGCTCTGTAACTCTACGGATGACGCCGCTGTACATCACGCACACACATCCACGCAACCACAGACACACTCGCTCCCCTCACACAGACGGTGTTACCGAGCATTTGATACTGCAAATATTTCTCACAAGTGAAAGTCATGCAAAGTGCACAGTTGTGCTTAGAAAGTTTTTTAAAAAAAACTACAATTTTGCATAGTACTTTCTAGTACATTGTAGTTGCTCCCTTCTGCTTGTTTTGTCTATTTTCAGGTGTCCCAGCAGAACAATTTGGCCTCTGCTGTCACCCTGTGATTCACTGTACCCTTGAGGTGACTATTTCTGTGCGCTGTCCTCCACTTCCCTCTTATGTGTTTTTAGCAGCTTATGCGTCTCTCTTCACAAACTCACCACCTGACACAGAAGGTCCTGTGCGCTCTCTGTGTCTGTGTGTGTGTGTGTGTTAACATGTCTGTGTGTGTGTCCTTCTGAGGCGCACATGTTCTCACAAGCGTGACAATATGAGGATTGTCCCTCCCTTTAAGGCATGTAGAAGGTTCTTAAAAGTACATCATTACTTGAACGTGGGTGTGAATGCCTGTATGCATTTATATGTACATATTTCTCTTATGATGTTCTGTGTCAAAGAGGAAATGTACAGTTTTCTCCTTTGGTCAACAGTTGTGTGCTAAATGGCCCTTCTGTCTAAAACAAATGTTATTTTGCAGTGTCATGATATGACAGCCTGCATCAGTATATCTTAAAAACACAACTTGGATACCGTGAAATTGCTGGCGTAACGTAAATAGTAAATGTACAGTAGCAGCCATGACGGGATAATTAATTCCCTGCGTTCTGCGATTTCACCCCAGTAAAAATCTTGACAAGTAATTCTGCCGCAAAGGGGCAGTGAGTGTCACAAAAGGAGCTGCGCTCAGTTGTTTTTGGTGCTGACATGACAACAGTCAAGAGTAACAGATGGGATTTGTTGTGTGTGTATGTGTGTGTGTGTGTGTTTCAGGGTGACCGGGACTAGTGCTGGCTACAGTATGTGTTTGATCTGAATCCCAACAGAGGGAGCGTGAACAGGACTGATCTGCAACCTTCTCTGTCTGTTTGTCTGTCAAGAGGAAGACGTTTGGGAGATTGTCTGTTTTGCTGAGAGGAGCAGATAGTCTTTGTGCGTTTTTTTTTTTTTTAGAAAGGAGCATGTCCTATCTGGCTACTGTGTTGAGGTTGTGGAGGGTTTTTTTTTTATGAATGGCTGTTAGAACCATTCGAGCTGTTTTTCACACTATCTGACAGTCTACATACATCATTTGAAAGAAGTTTGTTTGCTATAAAACAATGCTGACATATAATGGTGTGCACACTGTTTCTCTATGCATCTCAGTCAGAGGCCAGACTTGGCCTTGCTGTATGTTTCTCTCTATGTGTTGTTGTGTCAAAGATATTTGATGTGGTGTCGTTTGTACTGCACAAATGTGGTTGCACATTGATATGAATTCTTGGTAAGTACACTACATTTTGTGTCCAGGTGCCACTTGCACAAGAGTGATTGTAAAGGAACCCCGACCCCCTCCAATGTGTAGGTTGCAGCTGATCCATCTGTGAACCACAAACCATCAACACCCGATCCTCCTCCATTGCCATCAGTGTGGCGTTGCCCAGCTCTCATCATTGGATGTGTGATATCCTTGTGTCGTGCCATATCGTGCTTTCTCACTCATACCATCCTAACCTGACCTGTTTCCCACGGGGAGAGTCCGGTGGGGGAGGGTGGGTTTGGGCAAGCAAGGTGGGATGGGATATGGTGGGACGGGGTGGTTCCTCTTCCTGCTCTCTTCCTCCTATCCCCTCTTCCTCCACCTTGTTTTCTACCTGTGTCTCAATATAATGTTCACCTGTTCCTCTTTGAATCCTTCTCATTTTCTTGCCATTGTTTTCTGTCCGCTTTGCTCCTCTTCTCTCCCCCACCTCTTCCTTCCTCCTCCTCTTCTGTCTCTCCGTCTCTCTGATGCTCACTCTGCGATTAACTGGGCTCTGTCTTTATGTCGTATGTTCTTTTAGGCCCACGCCGTGCATCGCTGGCTAATCGATCAGGACAGTAGTGTGAGCTCTGAGATGCCGGATGGCCAAGGAGTATGGCACTATGATGATGAAGTAAATATCTGCAACACGTATATCTGGCTTTTCCTATTTCTATATTTCTATATGTGTATATATATTTATATATATATTCTGTATTTATGACCATCCTGTATATGTCACCTAAAGTTTGTTTCACTGTTGTTGCGCTGCTGTTGTTGTTGTTTTGATCTTTATCTCTCTTGTTTTTGTTGTGTGTTGCTTATGGTATTGTAGTTCTGGTTCCTTTGACTTTCTAGTGTTGCTGTTGTGCTGTGAGCTGACTTAGTCAGGTGTCGTGGGATCAGGCTGGAGCTTTTTCTTTGTTCCTGTCCTTGCTTGACGTATTGTACTAACTTGCTGGTATTTCTTTTTCATTTGGTGGTTTTTCTTTTCTTTTAGTCTCACATATTGATATGTAACATTAGTGTATTTGTCTCTATATTCACATCTATATCAGTGTCTGATTTATCTAAAATTAATGTTCTCAATCAGCATATTACATGGTAAGAGTCCACGGGCAAAATATAGATTTGACTCATTTCCTATTGTCTACGTATGCTTCTACACAAAATACTACACACAACACAGGTTCACAGCAGTGATAATAGAAAATAGTCCGAAGTATTTTTCCTGTGGGTTCTTCTGATTTATAGAATATGCTTGTGTCATTTGTACCACTGTGTTCGTGTTTAGGATCAAATCAAAACACATGCTGTGTGTTGGTGTGTGTGTGTGTGTGAGAGAGAGAGAGAGAGAGCGAGAGAAGGAAATTGAGGAAGTGTGTGAGGGATATGTGTGTGTTTTGGGGGACGACCTCTTTATTCTTATCAGTGTGTTTGTGCGCATGCTTTATTCCGTCTGTGCATGACTTCAAACTGTGTATTAGTATTTGATGTTAATATCCGTCTGTGCTGTGCTTGTGCTTCGGTCTGTGTTTGTGTGTTGTTCTTTGTGGTGTTTTTTTGCTGTATACGTTGTGGTTGTGCCTGTGTTTTTCTGGTTTGTATGATGTGTCAGTGTTGTGTTTGTGTATTGTGTTTGTTGTGTATTTGTCTTGTGCTGTGCCTGTGTTTTGTCAAGTTTGATCTGTTTTAAACAGTCAGGGACGCGTTTGCCAAAGGTTTTATTGCACCGATCTGCTAGATAATCTCGAGTCCATTTCCACTCTCTGGAGGAGAGATCATCTAAGTGCAATAAAGCTGCTGGGAAACTTGTTCCAGACGACCCTTGCCCATGATGATTTCCCCCCTCAAATCCTACCTCATATCAAACTCCCAAATCTACTCTGAAGATCTCCATATTGATCCCAAACGCTCTGGAGCATTATTGGCTTGACCTTCAGGCTGATTAAAGCTGTTTTCAGGCAGTCAAGTAAAACATTTGGACACATTTGGGTGAACACATGTAACACAGAACAAAGCTAACGAATAGTCTCCCCTGGTCATTGGCCCAACCCACAACAATATGGAGTACAGTCTTTCCCTCGGTCATGCTCATGAATGTGTGTGCATTGGCCAACTGTATTTTTCCTTTTTTCTCTTGAATTTTCTTTCACCTTTTATGTGAATGACTGAAAACAAGATATTTCTGTTTGTTTGTCTTTATCTGTCAGTTAGGACTATTAACACCATGCTGTGTGAGGTAAAGACTCAATGCAGATGAGACTGTAGACCCTGTTAGAGGTTCGTCAGGTTTAGAAACAACACCAACCTGGTGGATTGAATATGACAAGAAGTGAGGAAAGGGGGTATATGTTACAGTGCATACTGAGTATGGTGATGCTGGGTGGGAGCAGAGACATACAAACGTCTGCCAGAGTACAGAGACTGAGAAAAAGAGTGGCACAGTGATACACAGTCCTGAAGAGCACCCTCACTGGCCCTGAGCCAACACAGCAGTGGAAAACAACAGCTGCTTGCTAAACTAGTGTTTACTAGTAAGTGTGCCTATACTGCCCCAGTCTTGCATCTTAAAGGAAAACTATTTTTTTTCTAGTTTAAATTAATAAAACACATTTTTAATTTGTATTGTTGTAGCTACAGCAATCTGCTCAATCTTTTTGAGCACATTGTAGACAGACAATGTGTTAAAATAACTTTAAAAAAATAGGTAAAGCGTGGCAACAAACACAGGTACAGAAGTAAACTAGCTGATATTTAATCCTGATCATCTGAATGGGGCACCGTCTTGGAGACGGCTATGGTAACTGTGATGGATGTGATTACAATGAACATTAATTTAAAAATGAAACTAAATAACATGTTTACATCCTGATCCTCGTGTTTGTTACAATGCTGGACCTCGTTTGAGCAAAGTTGCTGCCTTCTGACATCTCAGCGCTTAATGGAAAAAACAGTCTGGTCATGAGTGATAGAAAATGGCCAAAGCAAGGAAGATAAAAGCTTTTCTTTCATTTGTTTTACTTCTCAGCTGTCGGAGTCTGCTAAGTCAAAAAGCATTTAAAAATAATGCAGTCAGCAGCTTGGGGAAATTAAACTCCCAGCAACGCTCAAACCGGTCTCACAAACCACGACTCTTTCCCCGAGGGCTGCTTCAATTTACACCAAAATCTAACGCCTCATCAAACGCTGTGTCCCAGCCCAACCCCTCCTAAAAAACAGTATTGTGAGATGTCAAAGGTCTGTGTAAAGGCCACGCTCCCATTGCCACCAGTGATAGTTAGTGGGACCAGAGAATATCCCTTATCATCCCACAGCTCTAATTACCCCTCGGTGTGTCCTTAGAGACAGATGCTCGGGGAGCCAAGCCGCATTCGTCACAGTGCGGCTGCATGGCAGACTCAATATGAAGAAAAAGCAGACTGTCACACTCTACACTGTCACATAAATTCTCCTCCGTCTCAGTTTCCCTTCTCCAGCTGCTCCCCAGCCCACTGTAGATGCAGACTACATTAGGACCCCCATTCATGTCCAGCCACCAGCAGTTGGCTGTAATTTGTTTCGGCTAGGGGGGCAGAGTTTAATTTACATGTGAAAGGCCATGGCGTATTCAAATATTTAAACTAATTTTTGTCCCAGGGTCAATGATACGAGCTTCACATAATTCAGATTAACGGTAGCGGGTGCTTTCCCGCTATTGTGAAAAACTGCAGAAGTCGTGTAATAATGTCTCAGTTGGCCAGATACCAACTTTAGGAGGAAGACAGGAGAGCAGGAGTCTCCTTGTCTTGCTGACCCATTAAGAACTGATCTTTTCTGGCTTTTTGCAACAGTGAGATGCCTCATGGGAATAATCTGACCTACACAGAATGCTTTCAATGGAGCCATCCAAAGTAACTGTAACCGAAATGGCTTCATAAATGCAGACCACAGCTACAGAACGGGTTCACTATACTGGGTTGGAAATTTCAAACTTTCAACATGTTCTTTAGCAGCTCTAACTGAACCCTATTACATTAAACCAGCACGTTGCACAACTCTGTACAAGACGTTTTACACTAGTATAAATACTGCTATGCTGTACCATGCACATATGGATATTATCAGTGGAATGGAAATTATTTGTATTTTTTAAAACAATGTAAAGATGTAATGAGCTTCCGCCTCAATGTTTAGCTTGTTGTGCACAAAGATTCAGGCAAGCCAACTTTCTCACTTTTCAGATTAAACCTTTTTACTCATTTTTTTTTTAAAAGTTAGTAGTTTGGTTGACCTTTTTAGCAGCGCCATTTGTTTTCTTTTTCTATCAAATTAAAATGTTGGGCACCTCAGTTATCATCAGTTTGAGTTTTTGTGTGTCAAAAAGAGAGAGAATCTGAGCAACGATTAATGTGCATGCATGCGTGCATGAGCATGTGTTTTAGGTGAATGCGCATGGTAAAGGTTGTATACTCCAAAAGAAGTGCTGGGCAGAAAGTTTGAAAACTGTAAAAAAAAAAATTAAAAAACTTGTTTGCGGTGAACATTCTTTCATGCTAGCCCTCTGCAGAAATTGGCCAAATATGTCTGCCGTTGGATTAAAATGTGAAGAGATCCAAGTCATCCACAAACAATCAGTGATGAAGGTTAGCTGTCTGAGCTAACTTTAGCCACGACAGATATCTGCTCATTTAAACCTGTATCTCCAGTTTTTCACTCAAGCCACCAGAACTTTGCTGTAAATATCTCTGATTCCAGAAGGCGTACCACTGTGACTGTAGGCATCTGTATACTGAGCTACAGATTTACTTTGGCAATTAAACCATGCTTTTACTTTATGTGCGGGTTTTCTCCGACATTTAAGCACATTTTAATGTGCCATAATGCTAGTATTATATTGTTTAGCTGCCCACAATTAAAGCTCAAACAAAAGGTCTTTGTTGGTCAATACCAACGTTTGTGATGTTATTATTATTATTATCATGTACTGTGGAATAACTGTGAATCTCATACTGGATTGGAGTGCAGCCAACCATAACAATATTTCAGAGTCAACATGTTGGGGATTCAAAATGATTCTGTTGCAGAGCAGTGGGTGTATAAGACGAGGACAAAATGATCAGTATGCACTTCAATCAATGTTTGGTAATAATTCATTTGTATAGTGCTATAAATGCTTTCGGCCCACCCGGACCCTTATTAGACATGCAAAGGGACCAGCACAAATACTGTACATCACTTTCTCAACCCCCATCAGGATTGCATACCAATCTCTCCCTTTGACTTATCATCTAAAAACTTCCCTATGACAACCAGCTTTTCACACCTCCATAAAAAAGAAGAAAAAAGACACAACTTGGCTTCCTCACATGTTGCTCAGTTTGAGTATACTGCTGCTTGAACTGTACTCCTGCATATGGAAGGCTGCTGTGAGCTGCATATGTGTGTTGAATGGGTGTGAGCGTGTGTGTGTGTGTGTTATGCATCTGCATGAACTGCATTGTGGGTGAATGTGTGTGTTGCAATGAGCATACAGAAGTGTGTGTGGTGAGTGCATTTGTTTTTGAGTGTGTGTTTGAATCTGTATGTGTGAAGCAGCATTAAAGTAAGCAGACAGAAGCAGTAAAGTAATTGACTTTAGCTTTCTAATCTCTTTTTTCACTGCCCTTGCAGTGACTGATGAGAATATCTTCCTTAATTGCTTATTTATAATATGTATTAACACGTCAATCTCAGATGCACTTGGCAGCTCAGCATCTGGTCTCTGAGGCAGCAGATTTGAGTGGAAAGCAGCATCAAAAATGTATTTGTTTGTAAATTAAGAGCTGACTACACACTAAAGACTGTACAGGTCCGTCTTTGCTGCAGGCGGCCATTGAGCCTCTCAAGTGTAGATAGCATGATGATTGAAGGTGTGTGTGTGTGTGTTTGTGTATGGAGGGGCGGGTGGGAGGGAGGGGGGGGGGGGGGGGCGAGTGAGAGAGAAATCGGGCTCTCACTCAGCAATGCTGTGCAGATGAAGATGCCATCATACTTTCAACAAGGCTGTGGAAGAAGATACTGTACAAACATCCACTGAGGCACAAATCAAGTGAAGCACCCCCGGCACATTTATTCAACAGCACTGTTGCCACTGTGCCAGAGATGTTTCGCTCTTTCCATTCATCTCCTCTTTCATCTTTTCATTTCTGGCCTGTTTCCTCACCGCTTCCGCTCCAAGAGGTCACAAATGAGGCTGGTGCTGCACTGAGGCAAGCCCAAACAAATGTTTGCTACTGTCTCGGTATAAATGGTAATGACAGACTGTAGGCGAACAGAGAGACACATTTAAAATCCCGTGCCCTTAGAACACTATAAAGTAGAGAGACAACCACAATATTTGTAAAGAAAAATACTATCGAATGGAATATTATTTTTATTAGCATTGTGACAATTGAGCCGGCTGCTCTGTCGAGCAGGTTTGTGGTAAGCTATGAGCCACCGGCTCAAGATGTCGCTTTGTTGAGAGGCAATAAATACGCTCCCACCTTTAACCTTTTAACAGTTTAACTTGCTTCAGTATTTATTATAGTTAAGTACAGTTTTTACAGCATAGTTGAAAGAAATCTCTCAATCGATTGTTACATTTCATGCGTTATAAATAAAGTTGTTTTTAACCCAGAATTCTATGAAGTGTGTTGTTTATGTTTGTTATTGATAATACTGTTTACTGTTTGAAACGTTCATTTACTGGTAGTATTCTGATGTTTGACAAGTTCATTTTTTAACCCTAAAATTCACAAAAGCTTATTCAATGGATCTTCATCAAAATGTAACGTTTAAAAGAAATCTTGTTTTTTGTTTTTTATACATTCAAAAATCAAAATTGGTCCCAAAAGTCAACATCTGTTTCGGCTTGAATCTACAATGCAGCCGTATCTAGTCAAGCGATCAAGTGTATACGAGCTAGATGAAGTTTCCTCTGTTTTCTTTGCTGATGTGGGATTTGCTCAATAAGTCAATGTGAAGTTAATGGTGAATTTCATTTCAGGACTTTCTCGTTTCTATGCTGGAAAATGTTTGCAATGCAACTTAATGGAATGTGTGTCCACTGCAGTGTTTTTGGTGTCTTATAAACCCAGCAGGGTTTGGAAACATTATGTGCATGACGCGGAAGCAATCAAAATATCTATCAAGCTACCGATATCACTTTGACCATCATCACATATTGATTTCATCAGTCTGAGGATTGTCAGTGAATCAATGACATGTAAGAATGCTCCTCGCCGTCCTCCTAGGACTGAGTACAGCGACGGTCTCATTGGACTGTTCATAGAATCGCATTATTTCTCACTTAAACAACGTCATGTTGACATAGCAGGTGAAGTCATGGTGGAGTTTGAATCTCGTTTTAGCAGTACATTAGGTCTGAAGAGAGTCTGAAAACCTGGGCCTTGTCAGCTGTGCGTATATTAACCAAACAGATTGAATTATACTCTGTTTGACGCTGACGCTAGCTCAGTTATGACTGATGGTTCCAGCCTTTGTTTTTAAATGATTGCGTCTGTGTTCCCTGCGAGTGCTCAGATACTGCGTACACTCAAGAGAGGGAGACGAGAGTGTTGTGAGGACAGATTCTGCCCACAGTGATGCTCTTTATCTCTCATCCGGCACATCTTCACTCTGTATTTCCTTCCCTGCTGCTGTACCCCTACACTTCTGAAGATTAATGACATCATGGCTATGTGCTGACATATTGCTGCTGCCATTCTTCAATGTTGCCTTTACCTTTTCTGCTCTATTTCTAACTCCCTGTTTTTGTCTTCAACAGGTCAGTCTTACTTTGTCACATTGAGGAGCGTGTGCATTTGTTGAGGTGTTTTTGTGTACTGAGTGTATGATCATATGTATAGATGACAGTGAGCCGGTGAATCTGCTCTGACATGGGATTTGTAATCTGTCTGCAGAAGGAAGGCAGTTTGAGCACTCTGTCAGCTCTGAGGCCAGGCCAGCTTAATGTAGCTTGTGAGGAGGAGCAGAAGCACAGGATAAGGAGTTGAAAGTGTGTGAGTGTGTGTGCGTGCGTGTGTGTGTGCGTGCGTGTGTGTGTGTGTGTGTGTGTCTGTGCATTTTTGCATGTGTGAGTGTTGAGCTTTGTGCCAGGGCTGCAGTAATCAGCCCGACCCAGCCCATACACTCTGTGAAGCGGCTGCAGGCCAATACTGCAACCCATCATGCTGCCACTAGAGGGCCGTTATGCCAAAATTAAACAATCTCACATATTGCAAAAGCATACAGTATATATATATTGCTATGTGAATACAGAAACATTTTGTCCAGGGAGAGTTTTTTTCTCTCCAAATTAAACTTGACCTCATTCATTTGTCCTTGTACAGCAGGGTGAAACGCACATGATATGCCCCTTCAAGGTTATAGTTATCTCCACTGAACAGCAACGGCGGTAGCGTCACTTGTGTAAGCTAGCGGTTTCCTAGTTAGGTGGTACCTCACTTGAAGACGTGCCACATCATTTCTAACACACCTTAGATCAAAATATCTTAACAACAAAACATTTTTTAGAGTACTTACTCCTTCAATACTCTCCTTTTTCAATTAAGATAATCGCAGTTGTTTAGAAATGCTCCAGTGTTTCCTTATTCTCACTATGCATTTGTTTTTTGTTTTTTTAAGATGGCGCTTTTTTTTTCTTCCACTCTTGCAAAAGTGCCACCCTCAGCAATTGCCTAGTTTACTGATATGTACCCGTCAAAAAAAGACAGGTGACACACCATCATCATTTATGTTGATTTCTCGCCTTTTCAACTCTCGTTTCTTATCTCTGAGACATCAGGACACGGGCAATAAACCACCACAAGCAGCACACGTGGACAGCTGTCCCCCTTTATCCTGCCAACAAGAGGAGCTCCACACACGGTGCAGAGGGCACGTCTGTCCCGAACCTAAATCAGCCCTGTTCCAAGAAAAGGAGTGTTGGCTATGCTTTATTATGAGCTGCAACCTCACTGAGCTCAAAGACAACACTTTAACTTTTAACTCCTGAACACAAGATGTCATGTACTTCATTGGAAAGTCCATTCTCAGTGCATTGGAGTATTAAGTTTCCCGCTTCTGTAACATGTATGTTGGACCACGATTGGCTGCCCTTCGAGTTGCCAAGTCACAAAATCACGCTCATACATGCATGCATGCATGCGTTACACTCTGATTCAAGGTGAGCCCTTTTCTCATTCTGCGGATTTACATTACATTTACATTACGAGTCATTTAGCTGATGCTTTCATCCAAAGCGACTTACATTGTTGCTCAATACACCGTAGACACAGCAACGGGGAGCCATTAGGGGTTAAGTGTCTTGCTCAAGGACACAACGACATGGACTAGCAGAGGCAGGGCTCGAACCACCGACCCTCTGATGGAAGAGGGGAGGCAGCCTTCTGGTGTCAAACTGCACATCCAATATTCTGCAAACTGAAGCTCAAACATTCAAGTTAAGTAACAATAAGCAAAACACATTTTGATTGGAGGGTAATTTGAACTTCATGAAGATTTGTTTGACACCTCCATAAAAAACAGTGTCATCGCTGATGTGGTTGTGCCCCTTTAAAGAGGTCTTATCAGTTAGGAACTCATAAGTTGTCTTTATTTTTCTCAGATGAGTTAAGTTGCGCTTTGCAGGTTGAGCCAAAAGTGGTGCAAGTCAGCGGAGAAGAGATGTAGTCTCTTTCGTCAGAGACCGCAGGATAATTAGTCATTTCTTCATGGACGTTATATTTTGTGGTCCCTTGCCCAACATTCTTTGGCAGTGGAGCTCTCATCACTGTCCAAACTCAATACTGTGGACAGGAGAGACATCCCACGTGATGTTTTTGCACAGGTCACGGTCCAGTGGCGCTGAGAAGTGCGTAGCCTTTTTTCTACATTGTCCCCTCCTTCCCCTCTCCTACAAGCATTTATCTCTCTGCATGGTTTTTGGCAGCGATGTGCTTTTCCCAGCATTTAGCCAGGAGAGGGAGAGAGGAGGGGAGAGGTAGAGAAAAGGAGGCCTTTTCAACCAGGGAATGACAGACGCTTTATTAAAAGAGGCAGGGCCTTTTGAGAGGCTGGGCCCTCCGTGCTCCCCCCCACCCCATGTGTCTGGCCCATTGTCACGGGGCGGTGGCAGCAAACCCCCCCGCCATGCGCTTTGTCACTGTAAGTCACCTCACAGGCTGAAACAGTCCCACTTTGAGAAATCACACCCATTCTCCACAGCAACTCTACGCGTTTCTTATATTGCCCGGTCCGTGAACAAAAATGATTGTCTGGCTGTCACTAAACATACAGGAGACATAGAGATGGGCGTGACGTGTGGGTAAGAAGGGACAGGAGAATGGAGGGATAACGTTGGGGTGATTTGGAGTGTTTGTGGTGCAACAAAACCTGAAAGGTGGAGACGGTAGATGAGGTGGCGAGCAGAACATAGTGTGATGCAGGATAGAAGAAGGCTGAGAAAAAGATGGAGACGGAAGAGGGGGAAAAAAGTAAAAGGAGTTTGAGGTGAAGCGAGAGAGTAAAGCTTGTGAAATGGGAAGAAAATCCCCAAAATGAGCCAGGATGTCGTCAGGAAACCCATGGTGAGAGTATGGGGCACCCATTTGTTTTTGGCTGAGTGTGAAATGTGTGTCTTTAGATACAGGCAGCATTCCTCCAGAGATAAACCCCTGCCCCCCCCCCCCCACCTCCCCTCCCGCTCCCCCGTCCCCTTAACCCCCACCCTCCACAATCTCTCCACCCACCATGCTTACTCAAGTGTGTGAGTCTGGGCGTGTGCGTACGTCTGTGTGTGCGTGAGTTGGTGTTTACGTTGGACGGGGGTCTGCGTGCCCTGTATCGCAGCACTCGCAGGGGGCAACAGAAAAGACAGCTGTGTGTTTGAGAGAAACAGAAAACGTAAGAAAGAGAGAGTGGAGGGCCAACAGGCATGCCAGTCAAGACCGTCACTTTTGGAGTGAGTACCACCTCCTCTTCTCTAACTTCATCTCTTTTCCTGTCACTCTCTCTGTCCCTTCATATTATCTCTTTCCACCTGTACGCTTCTCTCTACGAGTCTTATTGCGCCCGTGTCTTTTTTGCAATGTTTTCGTCTCTTAGAAAATCCTCTGCACTTTCTCAGATGCAGTGCACCTGCCAATGCTGCCGGTCTTTATCCTTTCTCATCAGAAAGTTATGGGCCAATACTTTTGTAACTGGCTTTTATCCATTTATTTAATATTTACTTTGCCTCTAACACATGAATATTGATCTGTATGCTCTTTGTCCATTTTGCTCGAGCTCTGTTTTTATTCAGCACACGCCTCTCTCTGTGTTTGCTCGGTGTTTGTTAAGTGCCATTCCTGTTCTCTCCATCCCGCCACACAAACTTGATTGGGAGACTTCTTCCTGGCTCCGCTTTTAAGGCTTGCTCTTGTTTTCAGTCCTGAATATGCCCTTGGCTTTAATAGGGGTAAAGGAAAATGAGAGACCGAAAGAGATGCACTTCATAGAGACGTGAACATTGAACCTGCTTAAAAAGAAAGTGTTCTGACACTTGCTTGACTACCTTGCTGTAATTAAAGCTCTAAAGAAGTTATGGAGTGGTAAAAATAGATTTCAAGTCATTACTTACTGCCCCAAACATAACTTGTTCTGATCAAACTCATTTGACTTAGCATCCCCAAGCAAAATGGGCGGGAGGTTGATCGCCTGGGAGTACCTTTGAGGGTTGTAATGCATGCGGCTCCAAGATTAGTGTAAGTGCGTATATGTGTGGGTGTGTATCGTGTTTTTCCTCCCTAATCTTGTTTTTGACTTAATTTGTCCTCTATTTGATGTTCAGATTGTATGATGTCAACCAGGATTAGCTGTGGTAAGTAAACTAGAGGTCAGTAAACTGATTAGTGGGTCAATTAATGAGATTCTTTCAGTGTGACTTTACTGTTTAATCCAGAGACCCAGCGGAGGTGATGGCAACACAAGGCACACACTCACACGGCCCTACTGCCCGGATGTGTACCAGTGTTCATTTTGTGTCGACTACAGTTTACCTTTTTTTTTTTTAGAGAAGGTGATGCAACTTGTAGAAAAGGGCCAATGCTGTCAGCAGTGGTTGTTTTTTTTCACTTTTGTAAGTTTTGTGGAACTAAACATGCCAGTGAGAAGTAGTGGAGGGAGTATTTGCATCCCATACCAAAGTAAAAGTAGAAATACAGCAGTTTTAAAATATGATATCACAAGTTTTGCAATTTGTTTGTAAAAGTACAAAAGTAACAAACTTAAATTATCAAAACAGTACTCCTCATGCAGAATGACCCCTCTCAGGGTATTATATACTGTAGGCATATATATATATATATATATATATATATATATATATATATATATATATATATATATATATATATTAATTTAAAGTATCAGTAGATGAAAGTAATAGTACTTGCATCGCAATGACAAGCTACAACATAAAAATGCTGCTTACATGTTAAAGCATCAATAATATTAATTAAATGATACTTTATTCTATTACAAAACCCATTTTATAAACGTATCTCATTTTTGTTGTAAAATTCTTTTCTAGCCGCTTCAGCTGTCAAACACATAAGTTGAGAAAAGAAGTAAAATATTTCACTCTAAAAATTAGGGTGACGTGTCTCGTTTTAGAAACACTTCAGTAGAAGTTTGAAGCACATGTACTTTGATTAAATGCAGTACGTGAATAAATGTACTTTTACGTTTACTGGGATTTATATCTACTTTAAAAGGTGCAAAGCTGATCGTTCCGAATTACAGAGCAGACACAGTTTACTTTTAGGGACAAAAAGTTTATAGATTTCAGATCAGTCCATGATTTTGGCATATTCTATTTTCTTTCTACTCCTTCAGACAGTTATATTTTGTATAATTACTGTGCGGCAAAACACAGGACGTTTACCATATCGTGATCCTCTCCATAGGTTCGAGACCCTATCTCCTCCCTCTGGCTTTCATCCGCTTTGTCACTGCCACAAAAGATCACGCTAACCATGACAATCTCATCTACAGGCGCAGAGGCTGCAGCAAGGCCAGATATAAAGAGACGATCAATGAGTGCGGGGACAAACAGTGGGATATAGAGAGGGGGAGGCTGGGAGTGTGAGAAAGTAAATAGTAAAAATAGGACACGACGCGTCGCCACATATAGGGAATAGAAGCAGAGAGACAGATTTACATACTGACAGACAGTGTTGAGTGTGGGAATGGAAGAGCGTCATCCCAGTGACCCGCTCACTTGCTTCCTGTAAATGTGTCCGTGGCTGAACGGTCCCACCGGTCTCACTTACTACAATCTCTGTAGCCGGAAACAGCCTGCAGCCTGCTCACCCTCTTCGAGCAGCCTGAGTGATGAAGGCAGAGATGGAGGCCGGAAAAAAAAAAAAAGAAAAATAGGACAGAGAGAGAAAAAATCAATTTCTAGAACAAATGCAAGTCAGCAGAAAAAAAAAGGGTGATGAAATGGCTGTTTAAGCACTCTGCAGTAATTTCCATATCCGTTGTTCAGTGTTCCTCAAAAATGTATAGAAATCGCCCAATCGTTTGTTTAAATACTTCGAGATATTGAGTTAAGCAAGGGGAAAAAATAGCAGACGTTATCCAGAGTCTGGTGTGCTTGCACAATTTATGGTGTTTAAAGTTCAGGAAATTATTGCAAGTGAAGCAGGACTTGAGACATTCTGAACATACATAGGCACCTTGTTTTCACTTTTGTGCTGGCTGTATAAATAGCTATGGTGGCACTTAAAATATTTATGATTTGCACCTGGTGCTGTGTCTGCAATTTCATGTTGTTAGTGCCGTGTGTGTGTGTGTGTGTGTGTGTGTGTGTGTGTGTGTGTGTGTGTGTGTGTATGTGTGTGTGTGTGTGTGTATGTGTGTGTGTGTGTGTGTGTGAAATATAGCGATAGAGATGAAGAGTTACGAGAAGAAATAGCTTTATTTTAAAGGATCAAAAATGTAGTACTCTTGGACGAGCCTATTCCTGCTTCATCTATAAGGAAATAAAGAAGAGTAGTTATAATGAAGTATGTCAACATATACATGTTTGTTTCGCTAGGAATGGAGGGTCAACGCAGTAAACTGCCTCCTTTGCTAGAATCATAGTGACAAAATGATAAAAAGTTAAACGCATGCTGTGTGTTGCTGAGGGGACTGTGCTTCAAGTGCATTATTACAGTATCTGTGCATGCAAAGAGAGAAAAGAGGAAACCATTTCCACAAAGATGTTCTTGAGACGGAGAGAGAGATATCATCACAAGCAGCCATTTTCAAGCCCAATTTAGAAGCTTAAAAGCAAGTTCCCTTTGCAACTACATCACAAACACATGCCATTCATGCCTCACATTGTCTTACTTCTCCCCCTCACACACACACGCGCACACACATTTAATCCGATTCCATTGAGAAGTGTCACAAACACGCACACACACACACACACACACACACACACACACACACACGCAATCAATCTCTTGTGAAAATGACGAGTTTTCAGGTCTCGTTGTCCCCTGCAGAGGATCTTGTTAGCTGGGGATGTTGATCTGAGACATGCCTCCTCATGCATACATACACACGCAGACATATATACATTGAGGTTTCACTGCAGTCCACCAGCGAGGGGGTGATGATGTCATTCTGTCTGCTGCAGCACCAGCAGAGGAGGCAAGCGAGGAGGAGGGGGGGAGAGAGAGAGAGAAATGTAAGAAGCAAAAGGGATAGAGAAGGGAAGGAAGGCAACCGGACAGAAAAGCTGAGATAAAGACGGGGAGAGGGGAGTTCAGGGCAGACGATTCACTGTGACGAGAAAGGGGAATAATTTGACTTGGTAATTTTGAGCATCACTTTGAGAAGCCTTGCGCCGTCGTAACCTGAAGACAGTTGCACGCATGTTATAAAATAGTGTGTTTATGTTCCTAATGTTAACCAGGAAGCTGCTGAGCGGGTTATTGTTGGTTTCTTTTGATCCAAATGGTATGATTAATGTGCTCCCTCCGGTTTTGTCCACTTTCCACGGGCATAATCAGAGAGGAACACATTCATCTAAATCATCCAGCAAGACACAGCAGAGGAGTCACAACAGAACATATTCAGGCTGCTTTGTGCGTGTGTGTGTGTGTGTGTGTGTGTGTGTGTGTGTGTGTGTCTGTGTCTGTGTCTGTGTGTGTGTGTTTCCATGGTACATGTGTGTATACCTGTTTATGTCTGAGTTAGTGAATGGGTGTGGTTCCTCTGCATCCTTATCTCACCACACCACGCACTAACTTCTTGACGCAAGCAGATGCACACAGAAACATGCAAGGATGACCACCACAAAAGCAAACCAGCTTTCTTGAGTCTGGAGAGATTCTAGCGTGAGTCACTGTAGTCTTGTGAACTCCAGCAGGCTCTTTCTCAGGAGCAGTGAGTCTGGGGGGTGGGGGCATCCAGCAGAGGGGCCTCAGTCAGGGTCACCATGGTTTTACCAAGCAACCATTTGCTGTGGGAGCATGTTGTGTTAGGTTGGGTTTGTCTTTGAATCAGCTGTATTTGCTCCTACTTTGATGAAAAGATGTTTCTTGCGTAACCATGGCAGAGTCTGCACACAATCTGCACGCCACTACATTGCGTATAGTTGCAGTGGGTCCTATATACCTTTTTATACAGTAAAAATGGTCTTCCTATGATACGTTATATTGTTTTCCCGATATGGATACATTACCTAAAGGTTTTAATGATACATTATTAAACTTAAATATGCATTAATGAATGAGATTCACTGAATATTATTGTGTCACCCTTTCTGGGATAACGTAATTACAAATAGGCTGATTTAACTGCACTAGATAGAAATCTTGTGTAACTTTTGTCATTTTCTATTATTGTGTTTCGTGTGTGTATGTGTGTGTGTGAGTGAGTGTGTGTGTGTGTGTGTGTGTGTGTGTGTGTGTGTGTGTGTGCGTGTGTGTGTGAGAATGTCTCCTCGACCGGGCTTTTTGTTGGTCAGCATGTGTGAGTGTGACTCAGAGACTGCAGGCCAGTATGCCTCTCAATTGTCTGTGAGCAAAAGCTAAAAACAAAAACATCTTTTGGAGAGAATGACAATGACTCAGAGGCAAGTGTCCTCGCGCAGAAGCCCAGGATTTATCACTTTACACACGGGATGCGGCGTTCTGTAGGAAGTTCATCTGATCAGTAGAAACTTTGCCATTTCATGCATTTCCTCTCTCTACCAGAAACAACAATAATAACTGTGATTGTTTTTCTTCTTCAATCAACTGGACACAACTTTTCTTTCAAAATGTTCTGTTCCCTGCCTTCAATGCCCCTTTCTTCTTTCAAAGAGACCTTTTCTCTTTGCACAGCGCTGCGCCATTGGTGTCATGCTGAGGTTGTGTTGTGTCATTTGTTGCTATGCCTCAACGTCAGGCATGTAGGTCCTTTCTCTTTTTTACTAATGCTCACTCCATCTTTGTCAAAAAAGTACTTTGGTGTGTGCGATGGCAGCATTTGGCGATTCTCTTTCGGATCAGAAAATGCAGCTTATGCATTAATGTATTCGCTGCATTTGGAATAAAATATACACTGAACTGTTTTATGAGATTTTCAGACCAGTAACGTTGAGATGCTGGTCAGATAAAGAGAGGGGCTGATGAAGGAAGGGGATGGCCAAGGGGAGAGAGGAGATTATGTAAATGAAACGGAAAAAAGTGCTGGGTTTGCCGCAGTCGAGCTTCTCCCTGTGGTTCTCCCTCGGTCGCTGGCGCTCCTCCTCTCCCTCGCTCTCCCCCTGTGCCGCATGAGTGATCCTGTTTCAGCAGCACCCCTGCCTGCCTGGGAGGGGCCGCGGAGCCCTCAAACACAAACAAAACACTAGACGTGCCATGTGCCGGCCCGTGAGCTGGGATTCGCCAAACTCCCTCTCTCTCTTTCTCTCTCATACTCTCCTTTCTCCATTCACCTTGTGTCTATTTCTCTCTCTTTCATTCACACACGCATGAACTCAGATTCCTGACAAAGAGCCAACAGTCTGCTGGCCACAGACGCTCCAGTCGCTGTCTGCGTTTTCGCTTTTTCACCTGAGGACAGATGACAGCGTTAGACGTGTTGTTTAGCACAGGTGGTTGTGTATTGCAAAGGGCACATGCAGATTGTCAAACTGCACTGTTCAAAATCTCAAGGGCGAAGGGACGTGAGAGGGAAAACGGAGGGATCACGACTGAGTGAAATATTAACCAAACTTTGTCTCCCTCTCCATGTCCCCTCTCTACTCCTCCACTTTATGTGTCTCTCACATTCTCTTCTACCCCTTACCCCCTCCACCCTCCTCACACCCTCCTTTTTTCCTCTCTCCGTGACGCGTGCAGGCAGATGCTGGCAACAGTTTTCTCCGAGCGGCCCGTTCTGGCAACCTGGACAAAGCCCTGGACCATATCAAAAATGGCATCGATATAAATACAGCCAATCAGGTGAGAGAGTTGCACCTGCCAGGATTCAGTCTTCCATTAATGCTTTCTAACAAATTCATTAGAAATTCAGGAGGTGGGCGGATTGCACACCTCTCATTAAAAAAAAAAACAACCTGTATTTTTGAATGAAAATAGGTTTTTTTGAATGAAAAAAATGAAGCTCTGTCCTGCATTATTTATCCTTCAGTTTACACAAAAGTACAAGTTATATGACCAATAGAGGTTAATAGAGAGCAACGGTGTTGCTTCATGTTCTTCTAAAATAGTTTCCATGTGTACCACCATATCTTGCATTATTATTTCTTTATAAATGTGTCCAGTGTGCATGATGTGTCTGACTTGATCGCTGTCATGTGCCTGTGCACTACTGTATGTGCATGCTCAGGTAGGCTGTTAATCGTGGGCTGAAGGTGGCAGGTGGAGTTCACAGGGTCTCCAGGGAAGGTGATAAATGGGGCGGGGGCTTCTCCTTCACCTTGGCTCTTCCATCCTGCCTCCTTTATTCTGACGGTTGTTCCCAGAGTGTCCAGGAAGACGCAGCGTTAGAGGATTTGGGACTGCTACCTTCAGGCTACTGTAACTTGGCCAATGTAGTGGGTTTGTGTGAGAAAGACTCCTCTGGCTCATTAATCTAACACAGTCTCGGTTTCCCCTCCATTCACTTATGCTGTCCTCAACATTTTGTAATTACTGCTGGTAATGTTCCTGTCAGGATTTCTATGAGGCCTATTTTAGGCCGCCTAACAAATCCCACATAACAACAGATTTATTGTATGTAAATTGACACTGTACAGCGGGCTTTACTGGCCAACTCCTCCACAATGAAGAAGGGAGAGATTCAAAATATAATTACATGCAGTATTACAGCCTGAAAGAAAGTTTTTGACCTGCAAGATTAATTCTCCTGAATTACACAATTTCATTTTTTGTGATATTTGTCATATGAAATTGTGATTTTTGTTCACTGTTTACTGTCAACTGTGTTTAAGTTAAAGTGATAATCTACAACATTCTTGCTTCACTTGAGTTAGGAAACGTCTTTGCATATAGGTTGCTTTACAGTTTCAGGTTGCTCTTAAAGCCCCTATATGTGGCATTTGCATATAATGACAGCATGTTTATAATTAGTCTAGGATATTTTTGTTTATAGAAACATTTTAACATTTCTTGCGAAAATTGGTGCAGTGTCACTGTCTTTTTTATGCTACCATCAGATCCCTGCAAACGCTACACATAGTAGCTCTAATGTTGCCAGGGCTCAATGTAGTGATAATTTAGATGCCTAATGAAGGCTTCAGACACTTCTATTTATTAACACCGGCCTCTGGTGACTCTACTGTGTTGTAAAACAGGGTCACTGTATTTACCTTCAAAGTTCATCCAATGATACAGAGTGACGTGAGTTCATTTGAAAGAGTTGTAGATTTTCACTTAAACTCCGGTGGGTGGTGAGAGCGTCATTGTCCTGGCTGCGTGACTGTTTGTCCTGATGCTGTATGTACAGTCAGATGAAAGTCTGGCCAGGTGGAGGCTTGACTGTGACAGCTGTGTTTCCTTGTCTGAGTGGATACCTCCCACCAGCACACTGCCTCACTCCTGCTCTCCCCGTCTTGTGTTTTCCCTCCTCTTCTATCCCTCTCAACCTAACAACTTCTCCTCTCTCCTCTCTCCTTCTCTGTTTGTATGCAGTTTTCTAACCATCCTCCCTTTTTTTCTGGCTTTTTGCCTTCCTCCCTCCCCGCCCTCTCTCCTCTGTCTGCAGTAGAGTGATGGTGTGCTGTGGTCTCCCCACTCAGAGGAATAATATCAGTGGTGTGTGAAAGGTCCAACCTCACATGTCCTGTGCGGCTGAAGGAAGGCTGTGTGAGGTCAGACCTATCCCACACGGCTCGTATTCTTCCCAGCCACGAGACCAGCGGCCTGCCATCCCCCTCCCGTCCTCCTCCTCCTCTCACCATCATTAATCAAATGAAAATGTTCACATCCTGATTTTCATTCCTCTAGACATTGTTTTCGCTAATGACCCTTTTGATTCTGAGAGTACTGCATGCGTGGTGTCCAGTGTAAGTATTTGCTTGCTTTGGTTTGCGAGTGCTTCAGTCACTGTGATAAAAAACAACAACAACAACAGTTGTTTCAGTTGGCATGGCCTACATGTGTTTGTGTGTATATGTGTGGTTGTATCGTAGATGAGGACATATCTGTGTTTATAGTTAGTTTAGGAGCCTTCAGTATGAGGTCTACTCTGCTCTCTCACTCAGAATGGGCTCAACGGGCTGCACCTGGCCTCGAAAGAAGGCCATGTTAAAATGGTGCTGGAGCTACTCCACAATGGCATCGTACTGGAGACCACCACGAAGGTAAAAGTCCCATCGTTTTATATGCTCTGGAATCACCTGGCCTATGAATTCACTTGGAGGGTTTTTCACGCGCACATGTTCAGACATAGTCCTGCACATGAGTCCAGTAAAACCATCATGTGTACGGATTAAATAAATGTGATATGATGTAGAGTAGTGAGTTTTAGAGGTGCTGGGAGGTGGATTGTGATGCCTTTGGACTGAGCAAGGCTGGCTGTCTTCCTCCTCTTTCCAGTCTTTATGCTAAACTAAGTCTGCTAGTTGCTTCATATTGACTGTACAGACGTGACTGGTTTTAATCTTTTAATCTGCCCCTTCACAAGAAAGTGTATTTCCCAAAAATGTCACACTGTAACATTTTCTTTATTCTTTTATTTCTTACATTTGTTGAATTGTGTTTACATAAGAAATACATTTTTTCTTCTGAAGCTGTGTATCAAAACTACATTACTCAATGCGTATTAAAGGTTGGCATTTAATTCTCACTTTTCTTATTCTATAGTTCCTGATTTAAATCAAAATCTTAGCGTTGCGACCAAAATTAGCTCATGCTGTCAAAAAATTCCAACCATATTTTTTTATACATCTGGCCTTATACTTGTCTGATGGGTTAAACACATATCAACAGGGAAAACATCTCGCACTTTGAATACACACCTGGGATTTCACCTCTAATCTTTGTTGGTGCTCGTTATGACCGGTCTCTTGTTTCAATGCATCTGTCTGAAACAGAAAGGGAACACGGCCCTGCACATTGCAGCCCTGGCGGGGCAGGAGCAGGTGGTTGCAGAGCTGGTTAACTACGGTGCCGATGTCAACGCTCAGTCCCAGGTGATCCTCAGGACTTATAATGTCAACTTTCCTGTGAAACCATTGTAGCAACTATTGCAACTCCATCTGTTAACGGTGTCTTTGTCCCTATATATCTGTATTTTGGTGTACACGCTTGCGCTTGCATCTGACTGTGACCGTCTTCCTGTCTTTCTTTGTGCTGCTGGTGTATGTTTGTGTGTGTATGTGTACGTGTATTTGTGTGTGTGTGTGTGTGTGTGTGTCCGTGTGTCTATTCCGCGTCTTTCGGAGACAGAAGGGTTTCACTCCACTCTACATGGCCGCACAAGAAAACCATCTAGAGGTTGTGAAGTTTCTTCTGGAGAACGGAGCCAATCAGAGCCTTCCAACTGAGGTACTGAAGACTCAGGAACTGAAAGATATTTTCAAAGCGTTATCTCCCAAATTATTCAGTCCCATCCTTGCTGATGCAGACAGCGCCGTGTTTCCATTCTGTTTCGTTTTCATAAGCCTCTCTCTTTAACCTGTCTCATTTTCTCTCTGTCAGTCTTCTAACTCTCTCCTGTGTGCTGCAGGATGGATTCACTCCTCTCGCCGTGGCTCTTCAACAGGGACATGAGAATGTCGTAGCCTTGCTCATCAACTATGGCACCAAGGGAAAGGTCCGCCTCCCCGCGCTGCACATTGCGGCACGCAACGACGATACACGCACAGCAGCAGTGCTTCTGCAGAATGACCCCAATCCTGATGTACTCAGCAAGGTGTGTGGGTGTGGAGGGGTTATGGGTGTGTGTGTGTGTGTGTGTGTGTGTGTGTGTGTGTGTGTGTGTGTGTGTGTGTGTGTGTGTGTGTGTGTGTGTGTGTGTGTGTGCAGATATGATTACACACATGTGCAATACATGTACAAGAGGTATGGACATCTGTGTTTGGTGTCTTTAGTGTTTGTGTTTCTAAAATGCGAAGGTAATGAGAGTGACATGTGCTTACCCTGACGTATCCCTGCAGACTGGATTCACACCCCTCCACATTGCTGCACACTATGAAAACTTGAATGTGGCTCAACTGCTGCTTAATAGAGGAGCCAATGTCAATTTCACCCCAAAGGTAGGGAATAATTGATGGAAGGTTAATCTCTGTCCTTGCTGTCTGATGTCCTTGTGTGTTCCCATCTAAGTGCAGCTGTTTGTCTCTGCAGAACGGCATCACTCCCCTGCACATTGCAGCCAGACGGGGGAATGTGATCATGGTCCGACTCCTGCTGGACAGAGGGGCTCAGATTGATGCCAAGACTAAGGTGCAGCAGACATTCATCCTACGGTTTCATAAAATCTTTGATTCCTGTCCTGATTCTAATTTGATGCATCATTAACTAAATCATTAACAATCATCTCTCTCCAGGACGAGCTGACTCCTCTGCACTGTGCAGCCAGAAATGGTCACGTCAGGATTATAGAAATCCTGCTGGACCATGGAGCACCCATCCAGGCAAAGACCAAGGTAATCCACATGGATAGAAGCAGATTTGTCACTTCTTAGAAATGAACTGAACGCCATCTGGTTTGGTAATGAATGCAAATCACTCAGTTGTTTTGTACTATTTATTTTGTACTCTAAAATGAAATAAGTAAATGAAAAGGAAACACAGCCATAGATCTCTTATTTGCTGCTTCTTGCCTCAATTGTTCTTTTTTCACAAGACAAGTTACTTCCTGTTTTACAAGGGATGAGAGAGTCAACAAGTTTTCTTTTCTTCTTTTTTTTGCAGAATGGTCTGTCTCCAATCCACATGTCAGCACAAGGGGACCACATGGACTGTGTGAAGCAGCTTCTGCAGTACAACGCAGAGATAGATGATATGACACTGGACCACCTCACCCCTCTGCACGTGGCAGCACACTGTGGCCACCAGCGCATGGCCAAAGTACTGCTGGACAAAGGGGCCAAACCCAACTCTCGGGCATTGGTCAGTGACAAATACACAGTCAATTTGTCAATTCAGTCAAGAAAAAGTTACTTTTAATCTTTGTAGTGATGCTAATCATTCCTTTTTTTTTTTAAATACAGAATGGCTTTACTCCTTTGCATATTGCTTGTAAAAAGAACCACATGCGTGTGATGGATCTCCTGCTTAAACACTCTGCATCAATAGAGGCTGTGACTGAGGTGAGGGAATTGGCAAAAGGGGTTGACAATAACAATGAATGATTGACATACAATACCATTTGTAATATTATTTTCCTCTTCTGAATAGTCCGGCCTGACCCCTTTGCATGTGGCATCGTTTATGGGTCGTCTCAACATTGTGAAAATGCTGCTGCAGAAAGGAGCTTCCCCCAGCGCCTCCAATGTGGTGAGATTCCTTCTGAAATCTGAAGAGCAGTGCAGATAACCAACTCCCCTCTACATTGAGGATGTTGTTGTAATGGTAAAGAATCTGAGTGGGCCCTGTGTCCTTCTCTGCATGAGTAGAAGGTGGAGACTCCTCTTCATATGGCGTCTCGGGCAGGACACTATGAGGTGGCAGAGTTTTTACTGACGAACGCAGCAGCAGCCCCTGTGGACGCTAAAGCTAAGGTAGAGATTTCACATATAGCTTAATCCACATATGGTGTACTCATACGCTACGATTCATCATATGATTAAATACTCTTAAATTGATCAATAGTAAGCATTCATTTAGAAAGTTGGTTCAGTATCTAATTTCCAGCAGAGCTTGTACATGCTAATTTCCCTCCTACACACCACATCTTCCTTTTACAGTTAATGTAACAGGTTCAGATCAAAGTGGAGACGCTGATACATGGAAACAGAATGATTAAGACACTAGAGAAGGTATTTTCCTGCTGAAATTTGCAGTACCTGATATTTTATCATATGTTGGCCAGGATGACCAAACACCTCTGCATTGTGCCTCTCGGATGGGCCACAAGGAGCTAGTGAAGCTGCTGCTGGAGCACAAAGCCAACCCCAACTCCACCACCACAGCAGGCCACACACCCCTACACATCGCTGCTCGGGAAGGTCACGCACAAACCGTACGCATCCTCCTGGACATGGAGGCTCAGCAGACCAAGATGACGAAGGTAACACCTGCCTGCTTGACCGTTCTTGCGAAACGTCCGACTGCCTCAAAACTGCCAACACTAATTACTGTGTAACGCAGCCTAATATTGTGTCCACTTCTTCGTTGGTGCCTCTGTAGAAAGGCTTCACTCCGCTCCATGTGGCCTCCAAGTACGGCAAGGTGGACGTCGCAGAGCTTTTGTTGGAGAGAGGAGCCAATGCTAATGCTGCGGGGAAGGTAAGAGCAACACAAACAGCTTGGCTGTTGGAAGAAAGAGTCAAAAGGTGAATAAAGAATTGTTTGACCTTCCACAGTCTGAGAAACTTTGGATACTGTTTTTTGCAGAATGGTCTGACTCCTCTGCACGTTGCTGTACATCACAACAACCTGGATGTTGTCAACTTGCTTGTTAGCAAGGGCGGATCTCCCCATAGTGCAGCCAGGGTAAGTAAAAAAAAAGAGAGAGACACACAAGTCTACACATAATTCATGCTGAATAGCCCAGCATCAGGCATATACGCATATTTATAACCACAACTCACATCTGTGCTCCAGAACGGCTACACCGCTCTCCACATAGCATCGAAGCAGAACCAGGTGGAGGTGGCAAACAGCCTGCTGCAGTACGGCGCTTCAGCCAATGCTGAGTCACTGCAGGGAGTCACACCTCTCCACCTGGCCTCGCAGGAAGGAAGGCCCGACATGGTCTCGCTGCTCATCTCCAAACAGGCCAACGTCAACCTTGGAAACAAGGCAAGAAACACATAGAAGATTAAAGATGACTAACATGCGGCAGGATGTTTGGTTCATTTAATCTTAAAAAAATATGATGTAACTTGGGCTTCATTTGTTCTGTTGTTCTGTGTTTGACTATTTTATTCTGAATCTGGTGGCCCCCAGAGTGGATTGACCCCGCTCCATCTGGTCGGACAGGAAGGACATGTTGGCATCGCAGATATCCTGGTGAAGCAAGGGGCTTCAGTCTACGCTGCCACACGGGTGAGACCTTTTTTGTCTCATGGCAAACTGTTGCATGGTTATCAAAGCCATGTACCCATGTAGAAGAGACTTGTGCCATCTACTTTGAGCCGAGGCTGATAGTGTCTAAGTGCTGCAGCATACATAGTTGGATGTTATCGTAGCAAAATGTTACGTCATCATTACGTGGTCGACCTTTGAGCGGTTCAGACCCCTTAGACCTCGACGGCTGAGAGCTCTACAACAGTATTTTTACATGCAGTTGTGTGCGCAGAAAATAGTTCGTAAGGGTTTCATTTATGTGTAGAACAAATAATGTGGTGAGTACCACAGCACCACAAGCCAACGTTTAACTCCTCTTTGACACAGCCTTGACAAGCATAGAGCAGTTTAGGCGTTACACGGGTGGCAGCATTTGCGTTTGTTGTGGCCGGTGGTAGAAGTACTCAGATAGTATAAACTGTCCTGAAGCTTCTGAATTTTAGTACGTACCAATAAAATCTCATCTTTATCTTTAAGAATACATCATCAATACATCATATTGTATTTGTTGATTCTATTTTGTAATATTTGTATAAATCTGCAAACTCGTAAATAAAAAGTACAATATGTAACAATATGTACCAGGAAACATAATCACTCAAGTTCAAGTACCTTAAAATCTTACTTAAGCACAGTATTGCACACTAGTTGTGGGTCTCTTTTACTGGAATGTATCATCATATCAAGGTGTTATTATTAATATTATTATTAGCGTTCCTATCCTGTGCACAATATATCTCATCCTCTCTCGTTAATTCCTACATTGCAGACTGAAGGCAGTGACACAAATAAAAAATAATCCCACTGCGTCGATTTGAAGCATTACTTAATGTCATATTCATGAACCATTCAACGATATTCCAATCAAAAGATCACTGAGCCACTAAAGTTATGCCTCTGGATCTGTGCTAAAGCATTTCTACTTTTCCTCTCTCACCGTTAGATGGGTTACACACCTCTCCATGTGGCGTGTCACTATGGCAATATCAAGATGGTTAAGTTCCTTCAGCAGCAACAGGCCGATGTCAACAGCAAAACAAGGGTGAGTGCCTCCCTCTGGTTCTGGAGACAACTACAATTAGTCTGTTCATGAGTCACACAGTTACAGTGTGTCTCCTGTCTGTGATTCATTCATCAGGAAATACAATTACAGCACATTACACAGTTAAAGGCACATTGCTGCTGGGATCTCCTGGGTCGAAAGCGCTTAGTAATGATTGATTGGAGTCAGCGCATTAAACCCGACTAAAGTGTAATGTGAGATGCAGGATTTAAACTCCTACTACGATATATGCACAAATGTGTTTAAAGTTGACTGAGTAAGGTTAGATTGAGTGCAGGGATTCAGAATTATCTTTATTATTAATTAAGTCTATTAAAATGTCAGAAAATAGTAAAAGCTATAATATTTTACATGTTCAAATTACTTGCTTTGTCTGGGTCCAAAACATTAATATAATCACTTTCTTATCATTGAAGATGGAGAAAACCACCAAATAGGTATTTGTGAATCAGAAACCAGTGGATATACGCTGTGATTGACTTGAATGAATAACCTAAAGATGGTTCAAATAATGTAATGTAATAGTTTCAGATGGCACTTTTCCCTTGTACTGACATAATAATAAACTTCTTAATATGCAGTTTGTTGTGATTCTAATTCAGGAATGATTCAGATAAAAGATGCTTTTTCAGATCTTTGATGTAAGGAAAGAAGAATACCTGTAATATCTCTTCCAGCTTGGTTACACTCCTCTGCACCAGGCGGCCCAGCAGGGACACACAGACATCGTGACACTGCTGCTGAAGCACGGAGCTCAGCCCAACGAGACAACAACGGTGAGCATGAGCACGCCTGGTCTCCTTCGAAATGATTGACAACGTTTTGTTTAGAGATCTGATCAAGCTGCTCTTCTCTGTCTGATAGACTGGTTCTTCAGCTCTGTCCATTGCTAAGAGGTTGGGCTATATCTCTGTGATTGACGTCCTGAAGCTCGTCACTGAGGAGACAGTTTCCATGGTAAGAAGTTTAGAAAAGCTACAATGCTCTTGGGATACAACTCTAATAAGAGTGCATGCTCATCACACGGAAATAAGAAGTTTAAACTCACTGTTGTGGCTGTAATTGTGTTTTCCTGTTCCTTCTGTGCAGACGACCACTGAGAAGCATCGCATGAGTTTCCCAGAAACTGTGGATGAAATACTGGACGTATCTGAGGATGAAGGTAGTGAAGTTAATCGTTATTAATCATATAAAACAGTCGGAAACAATGTTTGGTCGACCATGTCAGTGTTATCTCGACATTACTTCCTGTCTATGAGGCTGATTTTCTGATGTTTTAACTCGTTACATAAATATTAATTTCTTCCAACTCCTTTTGCCCTTTTTTAGGAATTGCACAGCTAACATTAGGTATGACTGTCTCTTTCTTTCTTCGTGCGGCATTCATAGGTGGTTGTACTGAAGTGTGTGGCTCCATTTCAAGCTCACTCTTTCAATCTTTACTTCTCTGCCTCTCTTTCTCTTGTTCCCTCTGTAGTGGCGCTCACTGTGATGGTGGCTCTGGTTTCTCATTAGCATGCACTCATGGCACCCATGTCTGTAACCTGTATGTGTCCCTTCAATAACATTCTCATTCTCTAACTCCCCAGGTTGTTTTTTTCCCCTTCACATTATGTTGGCAGTTACAGTTGTCGCCTACATATATATTTATCACCCCTATGAGTATCGGATCCATTATTCCTTATATATATTAAAAAAAAGGATATCTTTAATAAAATATTGGAAATCTTTTCTCTGAGCGTTGGCAGTTAATATTTGAGTCACGCTCTCATCGCTTTGAAATGTTTATGTCCTCATTTGTGTCTGCATTTAAATCTGTCTCCATTATGGTGTACCGCATCATTTTTGTTTTCCTACTATGTCTCCTGTATTTGTTAGAAGGGAGGTTTAAAAATAATGTTGTTGAATGTGTCTCTACTCAACATGTTTGATCACATGATCTATCTGAAAGGAGTTGCTTGTAGTGATAAACCCACAGATAATGATCACCTGATTCCACAGTTAGCTACAGCTCACAGAGGCTTATTGAGACTTTTAGCTAATTGTTTTGGTTTTGTGGTCTGCAACTTTTTTTCTTGGTTCACTCTCATCGCTCTCATAGCGGTCCAGTAGCAACAGGCAGCTGTTTCAGATAAAGACCCAACAAAGAGCTGGAAGCAGAGGCAATTTGGGGCTCTTTCTTTAGGACAGAGACATGACAATTCTTATTGCTCTGTATTTCCTGGTTGTGTAACTGTTAGTCGACATGTTCAACGTTGAATAATATTGTTGCTCACAGCTTGTTTAAGTCCCAAAAAACATGTATTGCAAGTTTAACTTAATGTCTGACGATATTATCTTTTGTTATTTTTAGTCCCCCTGTGATTGAACTACAGATTGTCACTCTAAAAATAGAAACAAGCCGAGACGCCATCTTAAAGAAACATCACATTTCAAAAATGGTGAAAGGATTTCGGCAGGTTATCTGATGCACTTCCCCGTAATACGTTATAACGTGGCACACAAGGCGGAGAGTATTGTGAACCTGTGAGACATGCACTCACAGAGTCAAACGTAGTGTCATGACACCTGCCCCATCACTGCTGACAGAACGCCCACTCACACGAGCCGTGGTAAAAAAAATTAATACACACGGGAGACTCGGTTCAGGTGAATTTCTGAAAAAGAGGAGTATGTTTTGGAGGGGTAAGTTACCCACCTCTGCTCACATTAAGATATAATGTTCTTTCAAAGGAGTACAGCTTGTACTTTGATCTCCGTGTGTGTTGCAGTGGGCTGATGCAGTTCAGATTATCTCTGTGTTTGCTTTCAAGAGCAAATGTCTAAATCTTCCAGTTCAAAAGTTGTTCATTTACGAGGCATTTTTGGAATGAGATGATGCTGATCTCCCCAGAGAAAGTGCACTGTGCATATCTATAATGCTGTTGTCTCCAACTGAGAGTTTATGCGTTTTTGAAAACTACATTTATCGTTTGGTGTCCTTGTAGTAATGTTTTAGTGGCTCTTAATGAAAACTGTCTGTGACTTCAGATGATCACAGTGACCTGCTGTATTGATCCTGTCTCCATATCTCATTTTTAAGTGTTACTGGCGTTAGTTCAAGGGGCTGCATAACATTGTTTGGCAGTCATTAGCGGTAGGAAGATAAATGTACAGAGCATCGCCACTATCGTCTCATCTCACCTGTCTAACGCCTGAAATCACAGAGCCTTCTCCTAACGTCGAGCCCTTCTAACCACTGGTTAACAATCGTGTTCTCTTCTTTCTCTCTTTCTCTTGTGCTGTTTCACCAACCTGACCACGGTCTGTTCGCTCTCTTTGCCATGTGTTCTCTGAAGGAGAGGAGCTCTTGGGGACGGAAGGGGCCAGGTACATGAAGATGGATGACATGAAAGACCATGATGACGATTTCCTCTCCCCCAAGAAATCACTGGAGTACGAGAGAGGGCTGGGCACAGCGTAAGGGGGGATGGGCGGGGAAACAGCAGAGAGCCAAGCTGGTAGTCACAAGCTAATAGGAGGATGGATAGAAGGGGATGCACCATAGACACCCACTAAACACCAGGGATGAGCACTTGGGAGGAGATGTAAAGAAATGTCTTCATCTGACTTGTGTTTTTCACTTTTTATACAACAGAAATTACTCGCCAGCCATTCCCAGGATCCCCAGAGTCTCTCCGGAGACCGTTATACTGAAAGAACACGAGATGGATCAGGTATTGTTACTTTACAGAGCAGCATGAGTAAGATACCGTAGTGTATTTCATACGTTGGGCAGCATGCCCCCAGTTTGGAGAAACTGACAAGGGTACCGGCACAAGTGTAAAGCAATGTACTTTTGTGGACATGGATAGCATCAAAACGTATCATAGACACCAGCTGAAATATTATCAGTTTATGTAGATTCTATATATTAATGCTTCATCTTGCCGTCAGACAGCCCTTTCCTTCAGTAAACTCCATTCAAAGACTCAATTTTGTGTCAGTATTGTAAATAAGTTACACTTTCTGCTCAATTCTACGTCTGAAAATATTCTAAATGTAGTGCATACTCAAACTGATATTAAAGAAAAGACAGTTAGTCCTGAGCATCGACCAAACTACAGAAACACAGGATCCCTGCTTTAAGGTCTTTTCAAGGTTAATGATGTACCATTTCTATGTCTAATATAAAAATAGCACTTTAAAAATGAGTACATGAGCATGAGCCGTCATCACAGCCCTCTCGATATCATCTCCATTTAACAGTTGACGGTGTAAGTAATACATAGACATTTTGATAAACAGAGTTCTTTTGCGAATGTCATGAACAGTTTGTCTTTTGGTCTGGTGCAGCAGCACACTCCACTTCCACTGCCCAAAGAATATGATGAGGACTCATTGATCCCCAGCAGCCCAGCAACTGAGACTTCAGACAATGTCAGCCCAGTCGCCAGTCCCATACACACAGGGTCAGCAAAACATTTGATTTCACTGCATCTCGATTTATTATCTGATCTGACAACTGAAGACGACATTTGTCCAACAACAGATTCCTGGTCAGTTTCATGGTAGATGCTCGAGGCGGCTCAATGCGAGGCAGCAGGCATAACGGTTTGCGTGTCATCATACCTCCACGGACCTGTGCGGCTCCCACCCGCATCACCTGCCGCCTGGTGAAGCCGGCGAAGCTGACCAGCCCCCCTCCGCTGGTAGAGGGAGAGGGGCTGGCCAGCAGGATCATCTCCCTGGGGCCAGCCGGGATGCAGTTTCTGGGGTGAGGAAGCCACTGAAACTGGACATAATCAAGATTTTCGGTACATAATGGTCATTTGTTAATTCCATGTGTGATGTGTGACAGACCGGTCATCGTGGAAATCCCCCACTTTGCTGCTCTGGGTCGTGGTGACCGGGAGCTTGTGGTGCTGCGGAGCGAGAACGGCTCGGTCTGGAAAGAGCATCGCAATCGCTACGGAGACGAGGTGCTGGAAACAATCCTCAACGGGATGGACGAGGGTAAGAGTTCAAATGCTTCATTGCTCGTCGACATTCATACATTTCTCTGAATCCAACTGTTATATGGCAAGACCCTGTGTAGCTGGTTGAGGCAGAGACAATTGGTGACCTCCAGTAGTCAAATCAGGTTACCAATACCTCAATTAACATGGACTCCTGGCCAATCCTGGCGCTTGAATGCGACACAGGGCAGGAGAAGAAACTGGGTGGTATCACTGCCCGAGAGTTTAACCCCCTCCTTTTCCTCCTCTCAGAATTAGAAAGTCAAGAGGAGCTCGGGAAGAAGCGAATCCGTCGCATCATCTCCACCGATTTCCCTCTTTACTTTGCTGTTGTATCACGGGTCCAGCAAGAGAGCGACCTGATTGGACCAGAAGGGGGCTCGCTGACAAGTAAACTGGTGCCGTTGGTCCAGGCCACGTTTCCTGAGACGGCAGTCACCAAACGAGTCCGCCTGGGGCTGCAGGTGAGATGGGACGATGAGGAGAAAGAAGGAGAAGAAAGACAGAATCGTTAATGCCTGTGTTGCCTGAAAAAAAAGCATGTTCAATGTACTTTGATTGATCCTGGAATGACCCGATCATATCAGCACTTGAGCCAAGTCTTCCGGATAATATTTTCCTTTTGTCTGTTTATTTTCGTTTTTAGAGGACCTTTTTATTTCACGTAGTGCATGCACTTGACACCTTTATACAACTGTGCACTGCTCATTTAGTGCTAATATGTTATTGTTTGTTTTATCTTGATGTCTTTCTTACTGATGCATTTATATCACTTGCAAAGCCCTGTATTCACTATATTAACTCATTCAATTGGTCTTTAAGTACACTAAGTCAAACACTACCTAATGGGAATTATTCTGCATTATTGCACAATAACCAGGAAAGACTGGGGTTTTGGTATCACGGGCATCTGGAAAATGCAGATAAATTGGAGTTTTGTTCTGCATAAAAAAGGGTGACAGCTGAGCACCTGATCTTCAAAACTTAATCACCTTAAATTTCTTCAAGTTTTAAACCACCTTTTGTGTGTACGGCTACACTTTTCAGATCTGGACGTTTATCAAACATTTACACCAAAGACAAGAGAAACCTTTTAGCTGACGACACCAGGCTCAATTATCCAGTAAAAAAAGAAACACTTTCATAAGCATCCACTTATGATTTAGTCCTCACTGTCTAATGTCCTGCCGAAATATCCTGTTTCATAATGAAACATCAAATGAAGGAATTGATGATACTGTTTCATTGGACTGTTAGCTGTAAGATCAAAATCAGAACATTTGTTTGTGGGCTTTTTATATGGTTAAATTGCAGATTACCACACAAAGATTACACCAGGAGATCATGGTTTCAGATCCCAGCAGCGCCTATCTCAGGAGATTGGAAACTTATATGTTGTTCTTTCGTAGTTGTGGGAGGCGCCGCTTCGTTGGTCAAAGTGCCGGTTTAATCCGTCCGGCCACAATAAAACCAATCTCAGTTTCCAAATGGTTTCAAAACAAAAAGTACAATAAATTACATATTTTCTTCCTTCATAATTATTTGCAGTGGATATGTTTGTGATATAAATACACACCATTTTCTCAAAATTGCTGATTTGGGATTTCAAGGCGCTATTTGCATGTGACTTTATTTTGACACACTTTTTAAATATACACATTATGTTTTCCAGTGTATAGATTGTATTAACACAATTGTGATTCTAATCGTAAATCCTTAATGAATGTGTAGGTCAGCAATTTATGAGTCTTGATTATCAGATGGAAACGTGTAAGACCAGAATATGTTTCAGTAAACCAAAATGAAAGTTAGATGCAGTATGAATGGACCGTGTGCTGTTTGTTTTGGTTCAGCAGCTGTTCTTCATGATAAGCTAAATATGTCTTGTAAACTAACATGCTACCACACATGCCGTACGTAACCTCTAAGATGAAAATAGTAAATGTAACTGAATGTACGTAAAATAGGATATGGATATAATTTTTTATTAACATATTTTTTAGGAACATATCTATTTACCTCAAATGTTGCTGTAGTAATCATGTCATGAATGGTTTTGTGAAAAACCACAGTGCCTTTTTCTTTTTGTACAATGATTGTAAAAGCTTCATGTTAACACACATTGTTAAATTTTAAAATAAAGTTTATTAAGTCCTACCAATTTGTGCTGCAATTGTCTTTTCAAATATGTTATTTAAACCATGAGCTGTTTCATTCACTGTGGACTTCTCTCTCCCTTTCTCTTCACTTTTAATTTTTCCCTATGTGGTTGTCCTTTTTTTTTTTTTTTTTTACCCTTTTTTCCTCATCCAATGCCCCATCATCCACCGACCATTGTCTCATTCTGCAATCCTGTAATCCTTTTTGTATCTCCATTGCCTGTTCATATGTTTCTCTAATTATCCCCTTTTTTTCTACCATATCATCACACCTGTGTCCGTGTTACGTACCCTCTCTCTCTCCATCATTTACCTTCAACCTCAGGCTCAGCCAGTCCCAGATGAGCTTGTTGCAAAGCTGCTGGGTAACCAGGCAAACTTCAGCCCCGTGGTCACTGTGGAGCCTCGTCGGCGCAAGTTTCACCGGCCCATTGGCCTGCGTATGCCGCTTCCTCCCTCCTGGAGAGACAGCCCCCGAGACTCTGGGGAGGGCGACACTACCAGTCTGCGTCTGCTTTGCTCTGTCATAGGTACTGCTACTGGGAGTTGTGTGGGTGGTGAGTAAGTGTTTGTGCGTTTGTGTCGACTGGAGCAGTATCTTCTATGACGAGGATGAAAGATGTCAGTGCCATAATTGGATGTAAAACGTATTTGTTCTTCTATTGTACAAACTCTGTCACTGTGATACTTCTTTATGATCTCGTCTAAAGCCAGATTAACTAGTTTGCCCTTTCTCATTTTGTATTATTTCCAGGCGGCACAGCCCCAGCCCAATGGGAAGACATTACTGGCACCACCAAGCTTGTGTATGCTAAAGACAGTGCCAGTTTTACAACCAATGTTTCAGCACGGTAAGCTCGCTTAGCAACATATTCATATCCGCCATCATACTATAAAGTTTATTGTATGTCTTCACCATCTAACATGGTTATAGCAAGCAACTAAACTAATTTATGTTCAATACTATGATTACATGTTTTTGTTTCCTCTCAGATTCTGGCTCGCAGACTGTCCTCGTACAGCTGAGGCCGTTTCCTTTGCCAACCTGCTCTACAGAGAGCTGTCAGCTGTACCCTACATGGCCAAGTTTGTGGTGTTTGCAAAGATGAATGAGTTGCGTGAAGGCCGGCTGCGCTGCTACTGCATGACTGACGATAAGATGGATAAAACCCTGGAGCAGCATGAGAACTTCACAGAGGTGGCTCGCAGCAGAGACATAGAGGTCAGTTAGAGACAAGGGCAGTGCGTCGTACTATTGTAGTAAAATTAAAGTGCGGCGTAGGCTAATGCCTGTGTGTTATCTTGTAGGTGATGGAGGGAATGCCGCTTCACCTAGAGTGTTCAGGGAATCTGTTACCCGTGAGAAAGGCCACCCAGCAGCCTCGCTGCTTCAGCTTCCAGGCCTTCAGAGATAACCGACTTCCTGTCTCTGTTAAGGTATTATAGTTGGTCTTTCTCTTCCAGATATTTCTTCAGTTTTATGTTTTTCTGTATTTCTTCAGAGTTTGAGCTCTGTTGCCATGCTACATATGTATGTGTCTAATATGTATTGTGTCTGTGTGTTTAAGGTGAGAGACAGTAGTAAAGACCTCACTGGATTTCTGTCATTCCTGCGCAAGTCCACCAAATATGAGGACAGCCAACATGTGCTCTGTAACCTCAACATCACCATGCCTCCATGTATAAAGGTAAAGCTCTCGAAGCTACAAGACACAAACAGTGTATTTCATTCTAGTCATTTACTCTGATATTGCAGAGTTAAGTATTGTTTGCTTGCGACTGGCAGACTGCTGGGAGTGAAGACCGCAGACGAACTCTGACCCCGCTGGCTTTGAGAGAAAGATACAGCGCCCTAAATGAACCTGCTATGGGTATGAGGCTCTCAATGTCCCACTTGTAAATCATTGCAACTACTTGCAACTCAAAATTGTCTTTTGATGGTATCGTAATATAAGACACAGTGTGATAGCAATTCAGTGTTTTTCACCATTTTATTCCATGAACAGAACCAATAAGCATGGCAGTGCAGGGATAATCTTTACGTTTATCAGGATCTGATGTTAAATATCAGTTTTGTTCTGGTTTGTGCAGCATCAATGAGTGCCATGGAGAGGACAGAGCTGAAGATGGCTGTGATTGCAGAACAGTTGGGACTGAGTTGGGCTGGTGAGTGAACAAAAATATACTGAATCTGTTTGTATTTGTTGTAAACCATCCTTGTTTACCTTATGTCTGACAAGCTTGCTTAGCTCTCTGCTGATTAAGGTTGAACATGGCAACGAGCCAATAAAACTAATTATTTCCTGTTTTCCTGCCAAGAGCGATAGCTGTTTGTTCTGCTACTTTTGGACTCAGCAGCTGTGAAGCAGAGTGCCATTTCAAGAGCGTGTCCACTCTAATAGCATGAAACAGGTGAAGTGATGTGAATATTTCCTTCACGTCCGTGATCTTCGCCTTCTAATTTTCGACACAGAGTTGGCACGTGAGCTTCAGCTCAGTGTGGATGACATCAATAAGATCCGTGTGGAGAATCCTAACTCGCTGCTGGAGCAGAGCTCTGCGCTGCTCAACCTGTGGGCCACCCGCGAGGGCAAGAGGGCCAAGAGTGAGTAAAGGCAAACTGAGATGGCTGTGGATTCATCTCATTCCCTCATGTCTTTATTTACATCTCTTTAACCCAATTAAAGTCAGATCGTGATAATGGTTTTGCTGTTTGTCCTGGGAACCCCCTTTCCATCCTTCTCTTTTTCCTTGTTGGTTTGTCTCTCTCCTTCACACGTCTTCTCTGCAGTGGAGAGTTTGTACGCAGCTCTGAAAAGTATTGACCGTATGGACATAGTCAACATGTTGGAGGGCCAGCCGCCTCAGCAGGCAAGACAAGGCTCCCGCGATTTCAGCCGCCGTCGAAACGATAGAGACAACGACTCCCCTGGTATGACCAACGGTAAGTTCCCTCCCCAAACTCCCACAATGCAGCCCTTTCCTCATGTCCCTTTTGCCTTGACCCTGAGCCCTCTTTCCAATAAACATTCCTATTCACTCCGTAAAATCTACTGAAGGCAAAGTGAAGTGTGTTTCCCTCTGATCTCTTTCTGTTGTTCCCATACCTTTATTGTTTATTCCTGCATGATGCTGTTGTGTATGAAAGGTCCCACAAACGTTAAACCTTTGCAGGATTTTACCCAGGCAACATGCAGAGGGACTCAGGACACTCCTACTGTGCAACAACCTGTATAGTGCTTTTGGTTACACGTTCATTTCTCTGTGTATTCATTCAATGTAATGGGAAGTAAAGTGAAGTATACAAAAAAAGTATGATTTAAATGATAAATCTTTAGTTTTAAGCATCCCATTACTGAATAGCCTTCCAGCAAAACAATCCGCATAGATATGAGTAAAGTATCCAATCATTTATAGGAATAATAGTTATTATTGTTGTCACTGTTTTTATTTTGTGTTCTCATGTCAAATAATTAGATTAGTCCATATTTGACAATATTAAAAGTTTTCCGCCCATTAAAGATTTCGAGGGACGACATTTTAGAGTGATATTTTGTCTATAAAACAACATATCGTCATACATGATCAGTCCTCGTAGATCATACTATAAGTATAACCTAGCTTAACTGACTTCCTTACTAATTGTCAGTCCTCAGTCTTTTACTCCTTTTCCTCATGGTTTCCTTCACACATGCATACCCTACATCTTATTGACTCCATTTTCACCTCTGGACTGGTGAGCTCCCCATCTTACTGGACTGGCTTCTCCTCTCTGTATCCAGTGCAGACGATGAGTCACTCTGACAGGTGACAGGTCCTATTTTGTGAAAACTGGAGCAATATTCAGAGATGTAACAATGCATAGAATACGACCATGAGGGTCAAAGGGTGAAAAGGGAGATGTTCAGATCACAGCTGCAGTGAATCTGATAACCATATTTCTGTCTTGTCTGTCTATCTGTCTGGCTACCTGCCTCCCAAAGGCCGTTCCTGCTTTGACGTTCTGCATAAAAACGTGGCGGCACTTTGATAACCTGAATAGTGTGTCTTCTGCTAATCTCGCAATGATCACAGCGGCAGGTTTCCAGAGGATTATGATTTACTATCCAGATTAACTAAGTTCTAAAGGCACAGTAACCAAGCGGTGGACCAGAACTGACTTTTTAGGCAGTAAATAAAATGAATAAACCAAATGGCCTCATCTTTAAAATAAAATTATGGTAGACCATGAAGGACAATATACATATATTTATTTTTCAATGTCCCTGTGCATTAGATTTATTTATTAATTCCAAACCGTTCATTTTTCACAAATTCATTTGTGTTATAGTTTGACATTTATGAAAATATTCCCATTTGCTGTCTTGCTGAAGACAATCGATACCACTGTTATATCTGTAAAGTAAATATGAAACTCCTGGTCCAGCTAGCAGCTGGTTAGCTTAGCGTAGCATTCAACTGTAAACATGCAGAAGAGTGTCAGGGAGTTTCCTGGCAAGTCCCTGTGTTCATTTGTGTACTTAAAAGGTGCTAGTAGCTATGTGGATAGTTTAACTTTGAACGGAGCCAGGCTAGCTGTTTTCAGTCTTTATGCTAAGCTGAGCTAAGCGGCTGCTAGCAGTAGCTTCATATTTACTGTACAAATATGAGGGTTGCTTCTCTTCTAACCTTCTGCAGTAAAAAGCAAATTAGCCTTTTTCATGAAGTCACGTTCAGTCCACTAATTATCATTATTGTTGAAATAGCCCTTCACTAAACAAGCTGGCAGAATATTCCCCATAGAGCAGAGGAATCAGTTTTACTGCCGTCTTCACTCTCTCTCTCTCTCTCTCTCTCTCTCTCTCTGTCTCTACCTGTCCTCCCCTCTTTTTGTCAGAACAATGTCTGTAGGATTTGACTGATGCGGGTTCCTTCATAGTGCCAGCTCGTGCACCTCTATTGTAGGTCAGCACATTTATAAGGTTTACTTAGATCATTTTCAGGTTAGGAAAGATAACATCTTGTTGTAGACATTTGTAAGAGGAAATTTAAATTCTCTCTGCCTGTGGCTGCATGGGGACTAGTTTGAGTCTCTTTCGGGCTAATGTTGAATGTCCTTTTGGGAGCCCTGTTTTCATTCCCTGTGAATCTGTCCCTCTCTCTGTGTTTCTCTGGACATGTCATCTGCAGCCTAGCCGTCCTACTCTTCCTCCTTCTCACTCCTCTCCGAACTATGACCTCATGCCAACTTCATGTTGACCTCTGACCCACATCTTTATCTTTTATCTATTTTTTTTTTTTTTTGCGACTAGTCGTGCATTTTCTTTTTTTTTCGTGCTCTTGAAAACCCCACCTTTTTACGTGTCCGTACTGTGACCGATACCCCTCACACAGACTGTGTTCTCAGCACCCACTGGGAGGGGGGAGGTGACCCTCGCTCTCTCTCGCTGTTTCTGTCTGTGGTCATCACTCTATTTTATATTCCTCTTCCTCTCTTGCTGCTCTTTTCTTCTCTTTTTCCCATCCCTTCTTTCCCTGCCCTCCTGCCTGTCTGCATGTGCATGAGGCTGACTATCATCGCTCAACACCCCTGTGTTTGCATGGAGACACTGGGATGAGGAGCAGGAGTAGCACCGGCTAGTTGGAGATGACGACTCAAATGCTGCATTGGCCCTTAATTCTGCTTAACCAACAGACCTCTTCTTGCATGGCATGCATACTAAGAATGGACCTACAGTCTGTCTCTTCCTCCACTGATCTGTCCCAAAGGGGGTAAAAAAGGCCACAAACCTTTTTTTGTGGACTGTGACTTGCGTCTGCTCTGTTCATGTATGAATGTTGTGGTTGATTTGTATGTCACTGATTCAATGTACACTGTCCATCTGATGGCTTATTTAATGTAAATATATTTTAATGTCTTTGTGAGTGTTGTACGAGGCTCAATTTGATATTGTACCTCCCCTAATTGTAATTCTGCTTATTATTTAATGTATGTGTGAGTGTTTCAGTGTGAGCGTCTTTATGTGGGTTTTAAGTTGTATATTGTAAGTGTTTTGTGTCCTCCATATACATTTGAACAGTATATCAGTGTTTAACATGGACACAATTAGTATATTTCCTTTACATGTATTATTATGTGAGCTTCATTGCTTTGTTTTTCTGTATTTGTGTCTTTTCCAATCAGCGGGTTCAGGCAACTATTTTTCATCTTTCACTTCCACATTTCTTTATGTTCTCTTTCTTTCACCATCATATCCGATGAAGAGAGAGGGATGAGAAATAATTTCATTATATAATTTATGGCAAACAAATAACTCATGGTGTAGACTCATGAAACAATAAGCGTGAGTTCAGGTTGTGTTATTGTACATAAACACACAGACTTCCACCATATTTTCAATACACACCTGATCCTGCACCTCATTTACTTGTACTTAAGAACTTACTTCAAAACCGACTTCGTCTCCTTCATTTTATAGATGATAGGCTTGTTTGAATAAATGTGTTTATTTCAGTTCGATTAAGAGCTTGTTATTAGATTTGAATGCTATTATTAAAGCTATAAATGTTTTTGCTGCAGCTTATAATACTCTGATTTAATAATGCAGCATTTGAAGGGAAGTCAAAGGACAATCAAGCGTTTGTTAATGGGGCCCCTAAATTGTAAAGGAACCGTACCCCATATTTTCACTTGGAATCAGAATCAGAACCATTTATTGCCAAGTAAGTGTGCACAGACGAGGAATTTGTCCTGGCAGAAGAAATGAAGAGTTAAACTTTAACTCGGTAGGACAATAATATATTTAATTAACAATGGACATTAAATATTTATTTAGTATCTGTATATATATATATATATATATATATATATATATATATATATATATATATATATATATATATATATATATATATATATATATATCTGTGTATATATATATATATATGCATATATATATTTATATATTTATGTATATATATATATATATATATATGCATATATATATTTATATATTTATGTATATATATATATATATATATATATTTGCTTTGTTATATATAAATATATATATAAATATATATATATGTATATATATATATATATATATATATATATATATATATATATATATATATATATATATATATATATATATATATATATATATATATATATATGATTGTTATTTTCTATAAACAACCGACAGCAGCTGAGAAAAAAAGCAGAAAGTAGGACAAGATATCCTTCTGGCCGCTGTGTCACAAATATATCCTGCACGCTCAGCAGTACTCAACAGCAGCACTGCCAACCATGAATCAAGTTACATCCTGCAGCTCTGCACAGCTTCCTCATCAATATACAGGATACACACACACACACACACACACACACACACACACACACACACACACACACACACACACAGACGCTGTCTCTCTCTCTCTCTCTCTCTCTGTCTCTCTCTCTCTCTCTCTCTCTCTCTCTCTCTCTCTCTCTCTCTCTCTCTCTCTCTCTCTCTCTCTAGTGCTCTCTCTCATGCAGAAGGTGAACCGCCTCCTCTTCTTGCTCTTATCTACATATTGTATGCCCTGCATTACATTTCATCCTCTGGGGAATGTACTTTGTGATAACAAACCCTGTAAGCGACATAGAGTCATAGAGTCATAGAGCCACTCACACATTGTTTTACCTACATTACCATTCATTAAAGGTTTTACATTAACCATTTCCCTCATTTCCATGGTAAATGTTCATTTAGAGAGTAATTCATTCTGTATGATCAAGATACAAGGCACATTGTATGTACAGTAAAAGGGCATTCTTTGCAATGTAGTTTTCTTTCTTTTTGTGCAATGTAAAGTAATTATCTTAATTTAAAAAAGAAATCATGCTGCCATGACATTGTGCTCTATCATGCCAGGTCTGCCTTTACAAAATATATTGTTACAAAGGGTTTTCAAGACAGTTGAAGGAGTGACCTGAGTCCACAGCACATTAACATTGTGCAGTTTCACTCACTTATATAATTGCACTTAAAATACTCATTCAAATCCATGTTGGAGACAGCAACCATGTGACTTTCACAACAGGAGGAAAAAACAAGTCTACTGTGTATGTGTTTGCATAAATATCAGCAGTACTATATGTTTATATTGACTGCATTATAATACATATATGTGTCAATGAGAAAGCAAGCCACTCTGTGCAATGAGCTGATGTTGGTGTGCGTGCGTGTGTGTGCGTGCGTGCGTGTGTGTGTGTGTGTGTGTGTGTGTGTGTGTGTGTGTGTGTGTGTGTGTGTGTGTGTGCGCGTGCGTGGCGTGCGCACACTTGTGTGTGAGGAGAGAATGAGATTGCCTGCGTGCATGCTATCCAGCCTGACAATGATATTAACCTGCCTGTTTTTTGAGAAGGTTTGAATGCATGCATATGTGTGAGTGTGAGTGTTTGCGTGTGATGGAATGAGACGGAGAGAGAGCGAGTGTGTTTCTGGCATGTGTATGTGTGACAAAATGTGTGTCCCTGCTGGACAGGTGTGTGTCCCGGCCCCCAGGTTGGGGGCAGAGGCAGTAATTCCTATCCGTCTCCCTGCAGGTGGCAGCCGGCAGAGCAGCATCAGTCACTGCTGGGTCCAAACCAAAGTGTCAGTCTCTCAGTCCGTCCGGCTGTGTCTGCTGCTGCTGCTGCTGCTGCTGCTCTCACAGTCAGCGCTGATCGAGCTTGACAAACCCTCTTCTTAAAGCTGCCCTTGCTCTCTTGTCTCTAGCTCCTTGCACCTTTATTCTATCTCCTATTGTCTTGGCCCTCCCCTCTCTCCTTCCCAACTCCTTTCCCATTTGTCCCTTCAGCCTCCCCTACTTCCCCCTTCCCACCCCCCCTTGATGCCCAGCTCCTGGGCAGGGGCACTTACCCCCTCCCTGGGTCCCGGTGCTGTGGGGGTGAGGTGGGGAGCGAGGCGGGGGGCCGGGTGTCAGTGTGCCTCTCTCTGTCTCGCTCCAGGTTATGGGTTCGCGCAAGAAGAGCTTCTCTCACCGGCCTCCATGCAGTACAGTCTGCCCTCCCCGCTGGGCGCTGAGCCTTATTGGCAGGAAGTCTCCAGTCTGGACTGTGCACCCATTGCCACCACAGAAGAAGACACCCTCATGGAGATGTCTGATGTGCAGGTGTGGCCCTCAGGCAACAGCCCATCCCTGGTACCTGTGGAGGACTCCTCGCTTGAGTGCAGCAATGCTGATGATTCAGAAGGTCTTCTGGGGCTGCCGTACGGAAGTCTGGGTCGGCCGGCTAGTCAGGCCAGCGCAGCCAGCGGAGGGGGTGGGGTGCTGAGTGGCTCCATTGAGCTTCCCGAAGACGATTCAGAGATGGGTGTTGACTCACTCAGCACTGCCACGCCTGCCTCGCTTGGGGGCACCATCGCTGGGATCAATCTTAATGGGCTGAACATTTGTCAGAGGTCATGTGCAAGTTCGGAGGTATCAGCAGTCATCAGTGCGACTGGTGGAGATGGAGCTGGAGGAGGAGGAAGAGGAGGAGGAGGGACGGGCTCAGAGGAAGGGCTTTCTCTTGTTGCAGGACAGCAAAGGGTGTATGCTCGGCTGAGTGAGTCCCCTGGTCTGAGCTGTGTTGCAGACCGGAATGGAGACAGGTGAGTCAGACCTCTGTCTCCCCCTCAGGTGACAAAGTCCCAATCACACCCTCAAAACAATAGATATGTTCTAACTTGTCCTTAATCTTTATTGCACGTCAGTGAATGTCACTGGTGAACTGGAGTTTGTGTTCATAGGAGAATGATGAGTTGTTTTACTTTCCTTGGAGTAAGCATGTACAATATGTGTACCACCTCCATATTGATCTGTTCTCTTCTTCAGGTCAGGTAATGGTGGAAACGGAGGGGGTGGAGGCTCTTTCCTTTCCTACCTGCAGGAGCAGACAGGCCCAGGGTGGATCCCTGTTACTGACCCTACACAAGCCTGGGTGGGCAGTCAGCCCAAATCCAGGCAGGCCATGGACACCATGATATCCTCCGTATGTAACGCTGTGGACGGAGACCAGTCCCGCGTGTCCCAGGAGGCCCTGCTTCAGCCTGTGAGGGACATGGGGCACTCAGAGATCTTACGGGGGCACTTCAGAGGAACCCAGCCGTTTGAGAAGGGTTTGGGCTTCCCACACAGGGTACCAGACCTGAGGGCCTGGGACGATGTGCGCCTGAAGGGCCAGGTGAGTGTGTCCCTCCTCCCAGGAAAAATGAAAGGAATGTTTGTCCTTCATGACAAAGAATCAGTTGTTAGATATTACACGTTTATAAAGTGAAACATGTTGAATAGGCTTTAACTGTTGTGATGCAAAGCCAACTAATTTCAATCAGGATTTTAAAAATCAGCTTTAGATTATTCATGATAGATCCTAGAAACATACAGCCACCGAACACACACACACACACACACACACACACACACACACACACACACACACACACACACACACACACACACACACACACACACACAGTCTAGGGTCTAGGGCCCAAGATGGGCACAAACAGTCCGGCCAGATATAGCAAGCATTCTCACTGTCCCGCTCATGTTACATGACCCTCCACCCCCACCCTGATCATTTGTACGTGTTGACTTTCTAGCCACAACACCACTACGTCGTACTGTAAAGGACAATCTCTGCCATGAAACTGTAAGGGAACAGAAATATACAGATGCTTTTAGGGTCTTTGCGAGTTTGATTTTGTATGTGGTTCACATAGTTTTGCTCAGTCACACTTTAACTTACATTTGGATGGACTGTGTTGCAGTGCTGGATAATTGTGATTGCATAGAGATACTTTTTGCTCCAATGTTTTTACTAGGTTGTGTGGATGTGAGAACAGTCTGCAGGTAAACTCATTGAAGAAAGTCAGGGGAGAGGTTTCTTAGTGGTCTTACCACAGCGCACAGTCACACTGGTATTTAAAGCCCACAGATCACGTGGTCAGAAAGAGAGAGAGAGAGGTGGGAATAGAAGCCTCCCAAGGTTGCTCTTGCTTAGAATTTATGTCATTGAGAGGGTACCCCTGAGCCGTCAGTGGGAAGGAATAGAGACCTGAGGAAAGGGCCCACTGCCCCGGCTAAAGGAGGGCAGATATGAACTGAAAGTCAAAGAAACAAACTGCAACCAAACCAGTAACAGAAGGCAGCTGTTGCCTTTTTCCGTCAGCTGAGAGAGGCGGTGCATTGGAAACAGGAGCCACTGAAGGCTGAGGGAGTTTATTATCCTGTGGTGCTGTGTTGATTTGCTCGGGTGATGTGGGCCCTGGTAACAGAACTCCTCTTTAGCTTCGTGCTGCTGGCTTTCCTGGTCATCAGCTGTCAGAATGTCCTCCACATAGCCAGCGGCTCCGTACAGTCCGTGCTCACCTACATACACGTTCAGCTGGATCGTGAACTCGGTGAGCTCGAAGGAGTGGCTGATGAAGAGGAGAACGTCACCACCAGGGTGGTCCGACGCAGAGTCATCCTGAAGGTACAGACAAAAGGACAGAGGATAGTCGAGCAGAAATTTGAAGACAGGATTAACAGGCAGGAACAATCTGGAGAAAATAGTGTTTGGTTAAAGGGTGAAGGAAGCACTATTTTCAGAGTGATAATGGATAGGTCTGTGTTAATATGGGTGGATGATCGGACAGGGTTGTGTGACAAAAGGGGCAGTGATGATTAACTTAGACAAATGTATATGATAGTGACAAAAACTGATTAGAAAAACTACAGTACAAATGAATTACTGTAATATTACAATCATTGGTTTTTGTTAGAATCGCCATCACATTGCTCTGCAAATGTGGCTACATGTATCTTCTGCTGATATGGCTATAAATAAGTCTTGGGCTTAACAAGTTGGACTCTAGTTCCATTAAAAAGCGATATGAACTCGTCCTCCTGAATCTTAGACTCAATATGACAATATGAGCATGTGTGCTGACAAGTTTTATTCAGGTCTACACAGGCTGGTCTCGCCCTTGTCCTCACTTCTCCGGCTGACTTTGACTTTATAAATAGCTCTGTAGACAAGTTGCAAATTATTAGAGCCTATAACAGCATTGCCATGACCCTCATCAACTGTAATTATAAATGTTGCTGAGGAACTTAAAGGATCCCAACTGTTGGATTCATGCTTCCAATAACAACCGTCTAAAACCCCTCACCTAAGCATTGGTCATGGTGTGCATTGGCTTATGGTGTGCAAGTAATTACACTGCAGTGGCAGCTAGTTTACCGTGCATCAAGGCCATAATGTACTCTTGAATTTACTTTTTAAACTTTAGGAGATCCTATCTTGTTTTCTGTCCACAGGGCGATGAAGTTGAAGATCTTCCTGGGGAACATGTAAGCGAGGAACAGTTTACTGATGAACATGGAAACATCGTTACAAAAAAGGTCAGCCACTGTAAGATGTTTTTAAACTGTTTTCTTAAAATGGGAACAGTGGTTGTTTTTACTTATACCAGTGTTATTACTGATTCAGCATCTCTGCAGAAAATAATTACGACACTAATAATCTTTATGAAGTTATTCACATAAGACATTACGCTATGGATACACTGATTGTCCCCCAAAAAGATATTTTTTAACATTATTTATTTTATATTTCACCAACTCTGTCTTTTCACTGCCTTATTCCCACCCTCCTTTGTACATGTGTGTACGTAATAGATTGTGCGTAAGGTTGTGCGCAGAGGGAAGGGTTCAGGTGAGGAGGGTGTTCAGGAGGTGAGCCTGGAGGGTTCTCTGCAGGATGCCAACGAGCTGGAGGTTGATGCTGAGCAGTTCATGAGCTACGCCATCCTGGGCCGGGACAGCAGCAAGGTGGGCTTCTGATCTGCAGACAGCTGACCATCTGATCAGGGCCTGTTTGAACAAATCTATGTAGCAGCTAGTTTATAGTGAACAGGGGACTCTGTGCTGCAGTGAGCTTGAAAGTGTCATCTCATGGTGGTTTTTCTAGGCATATCCCTGCAGTCCTTGAGCAGCTAAACATGCAGAAGCTTCAGTATGACAGGCTGAGAACACAGTTTGTGTGTGTGTGCCCTGTTTTATCGTGTCAGTCCTTAATCACAAGTGAAGATGGAGTGCAATGTTTTGTTGGTTAATTGGTTGATTGCTGACCTTCTGTTACATTCATTTTGTGCTCTGGTGCTGTTAACACTCACAGTTCATCGGCCTATTCAGAGTCTCATAATTTGAGTCATCACTAAGCCTCACCTACACTTATCATTGTGTGTTTCTTGCATTTTAATGACTGAATGAATTGATTGTGGTTCCTTGTGTGTGGCTATATTTTCATTATGTCCCCATCAGTTATCTCAACGGCTGAATCTTGTCTTTTTTGCCTTGATTAAAGTTGATAGTCCTTCAACTGTGACTGTGTTCTGTATCACTCAAACCTGCAAGACTCTGAATCGGAGCTGGGTCGAATAATATTTGCTATCTTTTACCTGCAGAAAGTAGCAGAGGATTGAGGTTTAATACATTGAGACACTTCTGAATATTAGGGTGTCACTTTGTGTATTGTCTTATGTGTCAAATCTCATCCACCTTAACATTAGGAAATTTAAAATATATTTGCAAATATTATTTGACCTAGGTGTACTCTGAATCCCAAAGACTGTCAATGCTTCTGATGCCCTCTTATCGTCAACTGTCTTTCCGACTGTCACCCATCTTTTCTGTCTTTTGCATAATTTATTTCTCTCTCCCCCCTTCCCCTTCCTTTACTTATTTGTTTCTTACATTTCATCTCATATGTGTTGTATTTTTTTCTGTTTTTCTGTCCGTTCTTTTCTTCATGGCACTATTTCCTTCCTCTGTTGATCCATTTCTCTTTCCATTCCTCATCTTTTTCTTTCATCCCCGTCTATCTCTTATTTATTTCACTCTCCCTTACTAATGTTCCCTCAACCTCTTGTTCGGCTCCTGTTTTCCCACCTCTTCTCAATCCTCACACCTCTTCTGCTGCCAACCCCCTTCCCCCCTGATGTAGCCCGATACTGTGGATGTGAAGAAAGGTGCTCAGATAGTGAAATGTGCCAGTCTGCGGAGAGTAAAGCAGTGAGGCAGGCTGAGTGCTGCGTCCCTGCAGGTACGGGACTGACCCACAGCGCCTCATCTGACCTGTGGGCTAAACCATTTAATCCAGTCTCTCTGGATTAAATGCATCTGAATGTACCTTTAATTCAATACTAATGACATGTAATGTAATGCTGGCACAGAACATATAAACTTCACTTTCTGTCATTTAGTAAAACAATACACAAAAAGTCTTACAAAAATGTGTTGCATTCCATGACAATATTTTCTTTTAAGTCAAATATATTATTGATTTTGACATTCAGAGTTGGATATCAATCATTTTCTGTTGACATATCGATTTCTTCCAGTTTTACAATATGCACAATATAAATTGCTTGCCTTTAGCTAGATGCTTTGCCGTGTTAACTTCAGATGTATGGAGTTATATTTGTGAGTAATAGCAAACATGCAACTAAATGCATTGAGCACAGAATTCATTTTTGTTTGTTTGAATTAAATCATGCCTTCCTTGTGATAACAATTTTTCTACAATATGTAAATAATGTACTTGCAAAAAAAATAATGTCTGTGCACTAAATATATTCCATACAGATGGACAACGCAAATGCAAATAGATCATTATTGTTTTTGCTTTCCGTTACGTCAGATCAATAGATTTCTTTATGCATGTTGTGACTAGCTGGAAAAAGGGTTGGCAGAGTGTTCACTCGGCAAAACAACCAACTAAAAAGGATCTTGTAAAGTGACAGCTCTCAAGGTCAAAGCTGTAAGGCCAGTTGTCCTGGGTATTGCTATATGGAGCCACTGCTGTGTGGGTGTGTGTGTGTGCATGTGTGTGTGTGCGTGTGTGTGTGTGTGTGTGTGTGTGTGTGTGTGTGTGTGTGTGTGTGTGTGTGTGTGTGTGTGTGTGTGCATGTGTGACTAGCCCATTGAACATAAAGGCCATGACATTCTTGAGATTACTCATATTTCAAGCGACGCACTACTACTTTATAAACCACTTTTGCCAACCATTTTTGCTTGAAAGCTTTTGCAGAACTATGTGCTGTGTTGTTGTTTAAGTGTTGCAATGACTGATCAGAATAAGAGTGGGGTTTAGGTGATTATATAAGCTTGAATTGTAGGGAAAGATGGCAAACGATCACATTTGCTTTGATTTACTGCTGCTTGCATGCCACCCGCTCCGTAGATTGCTGATGAGTTGTGGCTAAATCAGTGTGTTTCCGTCTCTCCGCAGAGTTCTCCACAGGATTCAACCCCTTCACCGAAAACATCCTACATGGACACATGACCAGCAGCAGCTGAAAGGAGGAAGAACACATAAAAAGGCAGTCAGACCGAAATGAACGGCAAAGCCATGACAACCATAGAGGCTATGCCCACTATCAGCACGCACCGGAGGAGAAGCATACGGATTTACTTGTAGTTTTTATTACCTTTTTTTTTTTTTAAAGAAACCGTGGAAAAAAAAATATCTACTACTACGCTAGAAGCATGATTTCATAGAAAACAAAAACACAAACAAAAAAAACTAGCAACCAAAACGTGCTTCCTGTTATCTGTATCAGCATGAGTGACTGCTGCCGCATGGCCTGTCTTTAACTACGAAAACTGAGGGAATATAAGGGTGGGTCAAAGGGTGGGGAGGGATGGGGGGGACACACTAGTGCTGTATAGGACAGGCATGCAATGTACTGTAAGTGCTGGTCTGTTTTCCAAACCAACAGCAACACGTGTGTCAGTCAAACTTCAGAAAAAGGGGAGACTAAAATAATGAGAATTACATAATCTCTAGGCAACAGGTTACTCTCCCTCCTCTCTGCCACACTCTTCCAGCTAAGAGCATCACAAACTAGTTTTAAACCTGTCCCAGTGCTCTCAAAGTTCAGTAAAGCTACAATTATCACCCAAGGATATCAGTGTTGTACATAATATCGTATGCACTAAAACGCTCTATGTGACTGTGTGTTGTTTATGTTATAAGTTCCCGATGCCATGCCACTGATGCTGCTGTTTCAGGTACATACGAAATCCCCTCTTGTTTTTCTTGTTTGTTCGTTCGGTCTAAACCTGTATATTATTCTATAGATCTTTGTGGGTAGAACATGCAATTGTTCTGTCGCTCTGCCTGTTTTTAAATGTCGCATTTTTGTGTGTAATGTTGTTTGTTTCTTTGTGCTTTCAGCTTTTGCTTTCGCCATGTCAAACAGTAGAGGTAAAGCATAGTCTAAGTCCTTTACTGTACTGTGGCTATTTGAGTTGTGGGAGGGAAGTTTCTGCAGTAAACCTGCCTCCCTGACCTTCCCTCAGAGTGGTTTGCCTTGTGGAAAGGGTAACAAAGAGATACATGATGATTATGAGAGATTAACCTGCTCTACCATCCCACTCCTCCGTCTTTTCTTGTCCCCAGTGTGCCGTATATCCTTGTGAGGTTTCTGTTAATCAGAGGTCTATCTGAGCCAAAACCCCAATATCCTCACCTTTAATCTTGCCCTGATCGCCCTACCTCCGGCTTCTCAGTCCCTCCCCACTCCTCCAGTCAGCCTCTCAGAGTAGATGTAGCAGTCCTTTTTACCTCCAGCAGGGGGCAGGATCTCACCGTCAGCTCGTAGCAGTGTCTGTTTGACCTCATAGTGTAATTTAAGACACCACCCCACATAAGATGCAGTTATAGACCGTCTCACCACCACCAGAAGATGTCACGTGATAAGAGTGAAGTAACTGAAATACTGCAAATAATGTAGCACTGGTATGAAAAAGATAAAGAGTCAGCTGGAGAAAGGAAAGCGTCGTACCGAGGGTTGAGGATGTGTTGAGCTTTGATGTTTGTCTCCTTGGCAATTGTTTGGAGTGTAGCAAAGACAGTCAGTCACCGAACACTGTGATGAGAAACTGTAATACTGACCCGCAACTGTGAGCCTGACCCTTCCTGAAGCCTGTATCTTGTTTCACTCCTTTCTTTATAGTTTTGTTTTTATTTGTAATGATTTACTGTCTTAACTGTACTTCAGAAGAAGCAATAATTGCTTGCAAAAGGAAAGGAGAGAGAGAGAGAGAGAGAGAGAGAGAGAGAGAGAGAGAGAGAGAGAGAGAGAGAGAGAGAGAGAGAGAGAGAGAATTTTAGAACCATGATTCATATGCTTCCTCAGCTCGGGCTTTCAATCTGTCAATCAAAGCTTTAAGCTACACTCAGAAATGATGTCAGTACATTATAACCCCCCTCCCCTTTCCTCATTTTAACACTTTGCCTTGTCTCGAAAAAAAAACAACAAGATATTAAGTTTTACACCAAGATTTGGTGAATAGTGTTATGCCTTCGTACCAGCCATCCCATCTGCAAAGTGCCCAGTGTCTGTTTGTGTTACTCATCAGGGAATGTAGGTGCCTGTTCAGTCTAAGTTTAAAAGCTCAACAGCATTTGTATCTATCTTGAAAGAAATCATAGCGTGTGTGTGTGTGTGTGTGTGTGTGTGTGTGTGTGTGAGAGAGAGAGAGAGCATGTGCGCGTGTGCGTGTGGTATTTTAATATCACATAGTTCGACCTGGATGTTGGGACATGTCAGCGCTGTAATAATATCACAGGAAGTAATATTGCAAATGGACAAAGCTCAGATTCTAACTTTAATTCAAATATTCTTTTGAAGTTGATAACTCAATAAGTTTGCCATCTCACACAATATCAATTACCTCCATGCATTTATTTCAAACATTATGTTAGACGATGAATGCTTCATTGTGAAAAAATGTGTCAGTCACAAGAACGCAATAATCACCCATCAATATGTGTTGGTTTTAGGATGGCTGCACAGCCAGAGATGATGAATGTAAAGTCTTAGTAAGTCTTCTTCTAAAGTAGTCATTGGTGTTGGCTCTGTTCTTTAGAAGTTCATAGGGCGTTCACTCTGTTGTATCAACTAGTTATCTGCAGTTGATCATCAACATGCATGACCAACATAATTAAAAATGGAGACATTCAAAGAGAAAACATTTTAACAAGTATCCCTTCATCATATATTATTTCTACTTGATTATATTTTTAATAACCACACAAAGTTGGATGTTAAAAAACGATTACAGAGCAGTGTAATTGTGTACTACCCTTATGTCATAGCTCTCTAAGGGCTCATAATGATGGTATGCTTGGGTTGGTTTCTGAAGCAGGAGCCTTTTACAAATCCACTGCTGATGTCAGGGGGGAGTCTGGGGAAAAGACATAAAGAAGGAGCATTTTGAAGTTAGAAGGAATTATTGTGGGGAGGCTTAGTGGCTCCGACGTCTAGTCTTTCAAGATGACAAGCATTTTTCCTCAACACAAGCCTAATCTATTTCTGCCCCCTCTACCAAATATTAGACTGAAACAATTTTAAGGCGTCCACATGGTGACAGTTTGAACCGGTTTGAAAGGAGGAGTCCAACTAAGTGCAAGCTGAGGGAGGAGTGGTTACATTACAAATATGAACAATGAAAAGCCCTGCACTGTGGGACCACTGAGATGATGCCATGCACCAAGTTCATGCAAAAATATATTAACTGTTGCAAAAACTAGAGAACAAATGTATATTCCTTTAGAATGGATTGAAGACATTATTAACGCAATAGCATATTACTCAATACTAAGGAATGCAACTGCGCACATGCACAGAAAATGTTTTTAACATAAAAGGCTATATATATAAATATATATGTATATGTATATACATATATATGTGAAATATAAGAAAATATATATATTTACTTAGAATGCTATGCACCCTTACTTGTCAACTGGGATTCTAGTTATGTTATGGATGTACTTTTAGCATCATACAGCTGTAGCTACCAAGAGACTGTTGAGTTCTGGGTAATGCCTGCAACCTTGGGATAAAATAGGGGTCTTGTGGGTATTTTAACCTGTTTTATTTGCTTTTTTTTATTGTAATGGAGAGTCAAACATGAATTTAAAATATACATGTAAAAGCCTTTTAATCCAATCAGATCTGAGGACATCTATTGACAATTTACTCTGTACACCAGCTCAACATTTACAAAATTAATAAAGAAATGAAATGTCTTTGTGTATAGTGTGTATACTTTTGTGTGAGATGCTTGCACGTGAGTCACGTGCACCCAACTGCTGATGATCATTCCATAGTTTCGAACAAATCAAGTATAATAAACATGCTGAATTTACTCTGGCCTCGTCATGTCCATACTGCTGTTATGGGAATTATTACATCTTATTAAACGTTCACTAAAGTACTGAATGTTTAACACAATTGTCTCTTTGAAATTTTGCAAACGCAAACATATAAATGGATGATAAGTGCACTAGTGGCTATACACTGTTTGAATGCAATTTTTTTTTTAAATAATTAAACAATCTAAAATGGGATATCCCTTGAATAAAGTTAGACCTGGAAAACCAGCAGCTATTGCTTGTCTGTGCCACCGGTCAAGGTTATAATTAAGCTAGTCGTAGTTTATCTAGCAAGATCAGAATACGTCTATATGACGACATGGAGCTATAATAAGAACAAGAGTTGTACAGCCTTTGCGCAGCCATTGTATGCCAGTAGGGGGCGCAATAAGTGTATGTGGTCCGCGTCGAGTCGGGAGTGTTCCCCTGCAGCCTGTCTGCGTGTTGTTTTGTGTGCATGCAGAGGGTGAGTGGAAGCAGAGAAACGTGCTGAGGTCCTTTTAAAGACGGAACCTGGACACTTTATGTGCGAGGCTGCATGTTCGAATGTGACGAATTTAGTTACTATATTCCAACATTTGCACTCATGACAAATAGATTTATTTATTTGTATTTATTTTAAAGTAGACCTATCGTCTGGCCAAAACGGTCGCGGTGTGGCTTTGTTGTTTTGTCAAACCAAGACTTTTGACCTGTTTCATACTATTTAGTCAGACAGTTGTAGTGTAACTAATACAGTTTAGACAAGATGTCCACTGACTGCCAGAAGACCACTGCCAAGGCCATCCCGTCGACCAGGAGGGTGACCATCAATGATGCGGCGCACATGCCCCTGGACTACTCCACGACTCCCGGGGGCACCTTGTTCAGCACGACCCCGGGTGGTGTGTACAGTCGTTATTTATACATATATCGACCTGTGTGTGCAGAAGGGACCTGCCGTCACCCGCCTTAGAAATGCTTTAGACTCTTAACGAAACGGCTGCATTGTCCGTGAGTGCAGGAAACTCTTGCGTCAACTCCACGAGGTCGGTTGCTGTCAAATGACACTGTGCAGAACCAGCTGCTAGCTCTGCTTAAGCTAACTGCTAACGCCAGCTAGTTAAAGGAGACGCAGAGGAATAAATACTGACTCTGAGGGACACCGGTGATTGTGGCCCTCGGCAGGACGGTGATATACACGTATATGTCGCTGCTTACGCGTTAAATGAGACGTGTTTACGGTGTCGTTCGTGGGTTTTGTCAGCTGATCTTTGACCGTTAGCGACACCCATCTGTCCTCTGCTGCTAGTGACGCGTGGGGCGCTCGGACATCGCCGACACCCCCCTAATCTGTGATTGGTGCTTGTTTTCCACTTGAAGTCTGTGGTCCGTGTTCAGTCTGACGTCTCATTCCATCTGTTGTGCGTCTGATCGGGATAAACAACAATACTCTTAACAGTAAAACTTTGTCATCTTTGGATTGGTTCCCATTGGTCATGTGGTGTCTTTGGTGCCTCCCTCTCAGGCTGTGCACTTATGTTATGTATGAATGCACAACTGATGTACAAACCCAGGAATTCAATTCAGTTTATTTTGTTTAGCCCAAAATCACAAATACAAGATTTGCCTCGGAGGGCTTTACAATCTGTACACATAACATCCCTGTCCCAGGACCTCACATCGGATCAGGAAAAACTCCCCCAAATAAAGAAATTGAAATTCACATAAAACTGAATAGATTACCTGACTGAATTATACATCTGAAACATAAGTAAGACCCCACAATTGATCCAATTAAAGCTTTATTGATTTTTGGGTTTATTTCAGTTCACCTTTTACCACTGCCAGTATTTGAAATAAATTACATTTTAATAAGATTTCATTTATAGACATTGCTGGTAAAAATATATATATATATATATATATATATATATATATATATATATATATATATATATATATATATATATATATATATATATATGGGCAGATATTAAAAATGTCCCTTTTGTAGTTTTATTATATTGGTCAGATTTTTATATTGGTCAGATTTGAGTGTATTATAAACTGGCAGTACTTAAACTTCAGTCAGAAGATTGATAGGTGGTTTTACGGTTAGATTTAATGGAACTAAACAGACAGGATCATTACATTTAAGTCGCATTAACAATACGGCAATATAGCTGTTTGAACTGTGGCATGAGCATATTAACAGGGCAATGATGAGAAGCGTCAAGGTGAAATTTAATGCACACACCTGCTTTTATATGACGGATCAATGACTTGGCCACTAATGCATGTGTGAGCTAAATACTCTGCCTGAACATGATTCTCTTTTTGTTCCTCTTCGCGCTCAAGGTACCAGGATCATCTATGACCGAAAGTTCCTGCTCGGGTGTCGCAGCTCTCCGGTGGCCAAGACTCCTCCACGGGGTCTGCCCATAATTCCAGGGGTGACCAGTCCACCTTCCAAGGACACCAATGAGAAGGTCCATAATGGAGAACTACCAAACAAGAACATCACTGCACCTGATAGCAGCACCACCGGTTTGTTCACACATCAGACAAACATTACAAGGAAGCTGTATTCAAATAGATAGATTTTCTTCCTCAGTTATGTCATGTGTGTTACTATCTCACACAGCAGCCATTATGTAATTCATGGATAACGGCTTGGGGTTTGAATACAACATACAAGGATGTCATTTGCAGCATTTCATTCCACTTTATTGTTCATCCTGAGATTGTGTCCATTTTGGCTGATTTTTGTTTAGTGTATTTTTGCTTCAACCAATCAGTAGCATTTGCCCATCCCCATTTGAAGTAGGGATGGGCATCGTTGTTGTTTTTTTCCGATACCGGTGCTAAACCGATACTTTTAAAACAATACTCGTGCCTTAACCGATTTTTTTTCCTTCAAATTGAACAATATATTAACTGTTAAATATAAATACAAAACACTTAAAAATAAAGAACGAAAACATAACATGTACTTAAGTTCTCACAGCTTTTGCTCAATACTTTGTTGAAGCACCTTTGTCACTTTGTCACAAGCTTGTCACACCTATTTCTGGACAGTTTCTCCCATTCTTCTTTGCATAACCTTTCAAGTTCCATCACAGTTATTTTCAGCTCTCTCCAGAGATGTTCAATCGGATTTAAGTCAGGGCTCTGTTAGGGCCACAAGGACATTCACAGAGTAGTCCTGAAACCACTGTTATTTTGGCTGTGTGCTTTGGGTCGTTGTCCTGTTGGAAGATGAACCATCGCCTCAGTCGGAGGTCCAGAGCGCTCTGGAGCATGTTTCATCAAGCATTCATCTTTCCATCAATCCTGACTATTCTTCCTACTGAAACACATTCCCACTGCGTGTTGCTACCACCACCATGCTTCACTATAGGGATGGTATAAGCCAGGTGATGAGCAGTGCCTGATTTCCTTCAGACATTACGCTTGGCATTCAGGCCCAAGAGTTCAATCTTTCTGACCAGAGAATTTATTTTCCCATGGTCAGAGAGTCCTTCAGGTGCCTTTTTGCAAACTACAAGCGGCCTGTCATGTGCTTTTTACCAAGCATTGGATTCTGTCTGGCCACTCTACCAAACAGGCCTGATTTGTGGAGTGCTGCAGAGATGGTCGTCCTTCTGGAAGGTTCTCCTCTCTTCATAGAACAACTGTGGAACTCGGTCAGATGCCAGAGTGCCACCGGTTTTTGGTACCTAACCCTAATTTGAAGGCCTTTCAAGCCACAATGTTAAAACATTACCTTCGGATTTGTTGAGTAGCTTGTCAAATGCTCTTTGGGTATCAGTCACCTTGTTGTGCAATCATGATTACTTATTACCTACAATTTACATATGATATGCAATTGTTAAAGTTGTAATAAAATGTAAAAAAAAACAACAACATGTTTGCTTAATAAAATGTCGTCTTTTTTTTTGTTCAGGTGATGACTCACAGTTTGAAATGGACATCTAGGTGGTTCTGGAGCGAGGGTCAAGATATCAGACTTACCAACACGATGCTGTGAAGAGAGGCTCAGGAACGCCTTTTTATTTCTCATCAACCATTCCATGAAGACCCTGGTTCTCCAGTGTCTTAGTGTCTGAAAGTCTGTCTTCATCAATCTCTGTTGCTTGCTATCAGCAGAACAAATCTGTAATGTTTTTTTTTTCTGTCTGCCTCATGGCTTAAAGCTGATTTCTGTGTCACAAAATGTGCCTTCCTATCACGGCTGTATGTTAAAAATCAACACTGAGAACTTAACACCAACAAAGCCTCAGCCATAATAACTGAGATAAGTTAAAGGAAATTAAGATAAACAGGGAAAAAGGAGTAATTGTAATATGCTTCCTTTATAACCATTCCACAAGGTTTTTTTTCCCCTTGATGTGTTATATTTCAACACATTTCCTGACACCTCTTCAGCTGTTGCCTTGAAATTTTCATGATACTGTAAAATGTGTTTACTGTTCTCTCAAAAACAAGTTATTCACCTAAAGCTTAATGCAGAGAATGTAAAACACATAATCTTGTTGATGACATTTGTTTTTACAGATTTTCACACGGTTTGTAGGGTGACAAAGCATTAAAGCAAATGCCATGAACTCAAACGCTTTTTTTTTTGTCTTGCGTTTTGATATCTTTGTTGTAATAATATATTCACAGGTTCACTGATCTGAATACACATTTCTTGAGCGAAAAAATAACGAGCAAAAAGCAGCTCGTTATTTTGTGATTTATAATGAAAAGAATAGATTTAATGACTACAATGAGTTATTCCCTTATTAAAAGCAAGTGAAAAGCAAATCCACATTCGGAGATGATCAATCTTCCTGTTGCTTTACGGACTTTAGCGCTTCCTGTGCTCCTCTGACGAGTCATATCAGAGGAATTCTTTAAGGAAATCACTGGCAACTGATAACCTCAGTCAGTGGGGTGTATAAAGAGAGGTCAATATACAATTGTTCATAGCTGGGAGACACTCCCTCCGAACAGCTGGAGGAGGTCATCATGCAACCTTTTCATTCCACCACTTGCATCTTGTTGCTTCACTTTTTGGCATTGCCCAATACATCAGTTTTCATTTGTAATTATTCCTGGAAAAGTACGAGTGCAATTGTTCGACCACCGGGATGTTTTGGACTGAAAGGTTTGTTCAGGATGGAGTAGACGTGTGAGAACTGACACATGATTTAGAGGTGATGACGTCTAGCTCTCATCAAGGATGACAAGTGTCCATCAGCTTCATCATTACAAATGGGCTTGAACTGAATATGGTTATTGTATAAATCATACACAATAATAGAGTGGATACTTCACAGTTTGAGTAAGCATGAACAAGTACATCCCATTTTGTGATAGTGTGAGCCGTACAGCTCTTTGGCATCACTGGACAGACCAATGTAGGACTTTTGGTGAATTAAACTAAAAGCAGTGAGAGAACTGGTCTCGTTTGGGTGGAAATGTGGATTGAACAGTCTCAGCTGATCAGTTCCAGTCCCTCCTGTCCGTCCTTCACAGTAGCTCCACCATCCAGACGTGGACTCCATTGTCACATGGCTCTCTGTTTGTTTGGGGTCTACATCTCCCCTTGTCACCTCTGCTTCCTGGCACACCCTGCCCCCACCCCAGAATAAACAAGTGCCACTGCTTCTCTCTCCCCCATTGGCCCATCCGTCAGTAAACCTCTGTGTTGTTACACTCGGCCTGCCTGTTTGATCACAATCAACAAAAGAAGCCTGGCCAGAAAGGAGTCTAATGACCTGTGATGATGTGTGCACAGTAAAGGGCCCAAAGATGTGGATTGGAGGTGAAGAAGGCAAATACACTAAATTGTTAACTGGTCACAAATCAGAGAGGACAAGTAGGATTACGATGTAGATGAATATCTACAAATAGGTTGATCCTCTGAGAAGTGCTTTTTGTATGTCTTTTTTATTTGATACAATAGCTGCTTCTGCTGAAACATTCATTAGAATATTTTTCAACATGGCAAATCATAGTTATACATAAAAGCTAACAATTGCTATAAAGGCTTAAATCTTGTAAGCAACTCAATACTTCATCATATATTAATAGCACAGATATACTTTACTTTGAAAAGCATCTAAATTGATTTGCAAAGTCCCCTCTTTGAAATTTCCTGTGATCAATTAAAGCTAAGCTGTGCAATTTGAAAGCTGTCTAAGTGTTAATATATTTTTAGGGTTCATAACTTCAATAGAAAAGTAGTATTCAAAAACTATATTCAAACTTCTCAGATTCAATAGTGAAGCATGACAAAAAACACAAAACATCGCTAACATGGCAAAATAAAAATGTTTTAATATATGCTTTTATATTTTATGTACAAAATATACATTATGATGTATAAATAGATATCACATAAAACATTTGCAAAACAGGGCTTTCGTACTAAAGATATAGATTATTGTGTACCACCCACTGTGGATGAAACATATTGTCTTTCAAACTTTATAGACATATCCTGTTATTTAAGACAGTAGAGAAGCAGTTGCACCGAGGTTCATGATGATGCTCCGTGAATAGTTGCACTGGTTGCTGCAGTGAAACCAGTGACCTGCTGCCTTCAGTGACATCCACACTCTTCAACAATCATGTCTTCGTGGTGCCGCAGGGCCAAATCATCGTTCTCGTAGTACAGCATAGAGAGCGGGCTGATGCGCGTTGGCACACAGGACGGGCAGGACACTCTCTCTGGATGCTGATGTTTCAAGAGGCTCTGAAAAATAGGAGGAGTTCACATGAATAATAAGAATAAAATTACTTAATAAATACCTGAGGGATTTAGATTTCCCCCCTTAGTTGTTTCCACACACAGGCCTGAAATACTAACAAGTACACACACAGGACCCTGAGACATGCACTTAAGATGGATGTGGGTGATGGAACTGCCCCCAAGCTTTGGAGTGGTTCAATGCCTTGCTCAAGGGCAACGCAACAGTGCCCTAGAGGTGAACTCGCACCTCTCGAGCTGTTAGTCCTCAGGCTGTGCTGGATTGGAACTGACCATTTGCAAGCCAAGTCTCCACCGACTGAGCTCCTGCCACCGTGATGACAGTAAACCAGCAGCTATACGACAAATTATCGAGTTAAATGAGGAAGGTTGTCATCTCACCTGCATGTATGCGTGGTTGGTCGGGTTAAAGGACTCATCCAGTGGCGTAGGACACTCTCCCTCGCAGCGAAATGCATTGTAGCGCTTAGGGTGCACAATCCACTCGTCCCAGCCGATGTGATCAAAGTCCACCCACATGTCCACCTTCCGACACAGAGGCCTCTGGGCCGGCTCTGCTGCTGCAGGAATAGGAGAAGCTCCGGCCGCCATCCTCATCCTCTCCACTCTGTTCCTTTTGTGACGACGATTTTGACCGTCACTGCTGGCGCTGTCTGTCGTCACATACTTGGAGTTCTCCACAGTGCGGATGAGACTGTACGCTGTGTGGCCTTCCTGGGGCAGGTTATGTTTAGAGAAGATCACCATCATGACCCTGTTCATGGTTGGATGGTGTGTTTTTCTTTGCTTCAGTCCCAAATTCTTGAAGAGGGACTTGTAAGTGGTCTCACCTCCGTCCCCAGAACCGCTCCCATGGTCCACCTCAGGTTCTCCTGAGGCCTCTTGGCGAGACACTCCTTCTCCCTGGTACAGCCAGTATTTTAGCAGAGCAGTCACATTAAAAACCTTCCAACCTTTCTTTGTGCTGCTACTGGCTGATGCGGCAAAACTCCCCAAGAAAAGTTGCTCGTCCTGGCACGATGCACTGCCCAGGTCACAACTCTGCTTTCTGAAGTGATATAAATCCACTGTGGCACGCCGAGAGCCAGAGAAAGCAGGTAGTCTTAGCCGAAGTTCTGCCAGCTGGATGAACTCACCAGTAGAGATGGATGACATGTCAAACATGACTGTCCATCTTTCACCCACTTGATGGCAATCTAAAAAGGAGAAATTACATGTAAATGGGAACTCAGAGTCACACACAGCAGCCTAGAGGTTTCTGGGTAAACCAGACCCCTGGACAAATGTCAAAACAGTGGAGTGGGAGGGTGAACAGAACAGGATGTGTATTGAACCCCCCTGTGCGAGGACGTCTGAGGGCTATTATACACACCCACACATAAAACAGGGAAAGCCTTTAAAGTTGAATAAGCATTTTGACACTTGCTGGGTTGTAAAAAAAAAAAAAAAAAAGGGTCTGAGAACACATAATGCACCAAACAAAGAGCTGCTGGAGAACAGAGTACAACAGACTAACAGTAAATAATATGTTGTAAACCCAGTGATGCAAATAATCATTAAGGAAAAGACATAAAATTAAACTGCTTACTCACCTTTGGCCATCAGACTTAGGACGGAGTCAGAACTGTGCGCTGACAAGTTGTGACCTTGCATTGTAGCGGTGTTGACTGCTAATGATGGGGAGAAATCAGCAGTCCTGAAGGAGCGATACAGCTGCATCATGTATAGAGGATATCTGCTGCGGTAATTAAATGAGAGATTTCTGAATGCTAAACTGGATTTAAGATCTTTGAGATAACTGTGCCCCTGTGTGGAGAAAACTACTCCAAAAGAACAGACGAGGAATGTGCAAAATACGGTCAGGACTCTGGCTTCCATTTTAACTGAAACTCTCAAAATCTACTCTGACAATAATGAGAGGCACAGCACTCCTTCCTTCCTCCAACTGGTCTTGGGCTGAAATGATGCTATGTGCAGACGGAGCCCCAGACAGGCCCTTTATAGTGGACAGCTGCCCTTGATGACCCCTGACTACTCCCAGCATCTGAACAGCCTCTCTGATCATCAGAGCACACCAGAGGGGGAGAAAAAGAAAACATTTTGACAAGGTCATTGTCCTGTCAAACTGCTTGCCCTTTTATATTCACCCAGCGGCCTCATCCTTTTGAAACGTTAAGAGCCATTAACAAATGACACTTTAAATGCTGTACAGCCCCTAGCACCTTTCGGATTAGTAACAAAGGCAAAAATCATGTAATTTCACACACAGAAACTAGGAATACGAGATGTAATTTAATTAATTACGAGAAAATGATGTATAGTGTGCACACAGTATTGCTGTGTGCTCGCTGTTAAAGAAAACAAGCCTGTTACATAAAGTACAGCTGATGTTTGCCTGTTGCAGAAGCTAATACTGAAGTTGTTGATGGTAATTAGCACCAGCAGTCATTGTATTTTTTTTCTTGTGATTTATAGAAGTTTATGGACATCACAGATGATACATTTCCCAGAAGATGTAATTTGCATTGAATCATTAAAAGTGTGTCTCTTGTTTGTGTATTAAGTTAAGTTATGACTCCTCACTAAGGAGGCGCTTCACAGTTAATAAAACATCGGTAATACACCGTTTTATTAGATTATAAATAAAAAACTAGTCACACATTGAATGTTTTGAGTCACTTTTTGTCTCTTTATTTAGTTTCAGTTTAAAATATTCATGTATTATCATTCATATTATTCAAAATATTCGGGTATCTTACGCCCCTCGCCTTCAGCACAGAACTCTGCAGAGAGAGAAAGACAAAACCAAAGAAGTCAGTTGTGTCTGTCATCACACATCTTCATGTCATAGTTTAGTCAGACAGGTCTAAAAGGTGAAGCACCGTTCTTGGGGTCGTAGATAAAGTCTGGTTCTCTGTCGAAGCCGAGGCAGCTGGCCTGCTTCCTGAAATGTTCCAGGTCAGAGTCCTTCACGGTTGATCCTCTTCCTGGAAACAAAACAAAAAAACAGGAAGAATGTTTTGGATACGAAATGTGTTTTATTTATATTAATACACATTTTCTGTCAGACTCGTTCCTTCTTACCCATCAGATAAAAAGCACGGTAGCTGAATTCCTCCGCTGTAGATTCAATGTTGAATTCCATCTTCTTGTACATCTTGTCCAGGTTTTTGACAGTGCGGTTGAAGCTGTAGAGCAGACAGTCTTCACAGGTCGGATACATGTGGAACGTTGCTGTGAAGTTGGAGACTGGGGAGAGAAAATGTATATTTATCCTCTACACAAGGTGTGTGTACGCAGCAGAAGTTTAATGTTTGATTTCTTGACAGTGTCTCTCATCCATATCTGCTTTATATTCTTCAGTTAGTTGAAACTCTACAAGCATCGATATGTGTGATGAATCTGCAGCTTTTAATAATCAATAACATGATCTCTCCGGCGGGATTCTCTGACTAACAGAACCAACAAAACAAAGATGTAGAAACTCCAGCATGGTGTTGGATCGGATAACTTACATGACGTCTTTATCGTATTGCCTTCAAAGTTGAGGTTGGTCTTTAGAGAAATGCAGGATCCATTTCTGAGAAAGAGACAAAAGTAAGAGCTGAGTTCATATTCTAACAGCTGTTTTAAAACTTTTCATCCATATTAGCTTGAAAGCTAAGTAAGGTTTAGTTTGTCCCTCCAGTGGAGAAAACATACTAAAGAGCTTTCTTGGGTGTCCCTCTAAAATTGTAGACATTTTAAATGTGTATTTTGATGATCTACATTGTACAGAATTGTATTATGTTGTGTACTTCTACATTGTTTCTACTCACTGTTTGTTGTCCATAGTCATAACAATTGTCTCAGGGTTGGATGGTGACCTGTTGATATCAATCCAGTAGCTCTTGATGTTCTTCAAATAGCCGCTGTAGAATTCACTGTCAGTGTAACCATAGAGGAAGTTTGACCTGCCGAACATCTGCACACAAACAGGAAGTCAGTGAGTGACAGCAGACAATAATGGGTTAAAAATTGGACTAATTCTTTAATATAAAATCTTTTAAAAATGGAACCGTCTGGATGGAAATCATTCAGTCCACTGCACGCTATGTATTCTTTAAACCTCGTGTGGTGTTCATATTTTTGTTATTCAGCAGGTGTTGTGGGTCTGTTGGACCCACTATATTCTTGGTTTTTTGATTCAACACAATCAAACAATTTCATATTAAAATACTCAAGAGATGTTTTTTTTATCCCAAGTAGAAGTAATATAAACAGGAAATATGGTTAATAATTTAATTAAGGTACACAGGACCTACAATTTCCACACTTTTATTAGCTCGGGTCCAGTGGACCCAAACACTCTGTATGTAATATAAATGTGTAAGGGCGGTTACGGTGTACGGTCATTGAAAATTTTCTCTGATATATGTTCTTCGCAGAAAATGAGCCAATGCCAATAAGATGAAAAAAAATTAATCATATTACTTTTGTTTTGATGAACAATGAAAACGGGTCCTGCAGACCTGATCTCCATACAAGGGTTAACCTGTTTCCCAAGTTGCAATACTAATCCAAACACATTTGGTATCTACCTGCATACGAAACACATTTTTGGGATATGTACTTTCCCAAGATGTGAAAAATACTTTCTCATTGTGTTATTGTGTATTTATCTTCAAGAGAAATGTTTGCTCAGCTCTGACTCCAACCCAATGCTAACGCGCTAAAGGCATAAACTGAGGAAGAACTTCCCAAATACCTGAATTCTGCCTCAGTGCTAATGCTTCATAGACAAACCCAGACAGATGAAGACTTACTATGGACGGGTCAGCCAGAGACAAAGGCGTGATTAAAGGCTGGCATTCTTCAGGTGTCGGAGTCGAGCTGCTCAGAAACAGCCCCGCTGCCAGGAAAAGAGTGCTGAGCCACAGATTCATGATGCTGCAGATGTGAAGAGATCTCTGATGATGGCTGCTTGTCACAGAAGTGAAGATGTCTGAAGCTGGTCAGCCTTTTAAGAAGATGCTGGGGGCTTCTGTTTTTTCTCCAGTATTTACATAATAGAAAGCCTTGACTCATAACTAGATAAGACATGTTTGCCAGCATACCCTCCTGCATGTCCAAAGTGATTTCAGGTCAGGGTGTAGATTTCATAACTATATTGCTGGGTTCATGTATGAAGCTAATTATTTCCTAATTGGTTCAATAATCCTAGGCCACCAGAGCAGACGAAGGCACAGAATGTACAGAGCAATACAGGACAGCTTCAATACAGTTCAACCTGGCACACAGCCTGACCTCAGCCAAACTGTCATTAGCCTGTTGGAGAAATATTGCTGATCAAACACAATTGTTATAGTGTAAGGCAAGACAAGTTTATTTGTATAGCACATTTTAACAACAATGCAATTCAAAGTGCTTCACATAAACCCTAATGCAGAAGAAAACAAGGTTTAAAAACAATTAAGAAAATTAAAACATTAAAAAATTGGCAAAAATAAAATGCAGCAGTGAGATGCAGAAATTAATTATTATCCTTGACTTTGGTTCAATTAAAGGCACCAGCGAACAGAAAAGTCTTCAATCTGGATTTAAAGGAGCTGAGGGCATCAGCTGACCTGCAGCTTTCAGGGACCTTGTTCCAGATATGTGGAGCAGAAACGTTGAACGCTGCTTCTCCATGTTTAGTTCTGACTCTTGGAACAGAGAGTAGATCAGTTCAAGACGACCTGAGGGGTCAGAATGGTTCATAAGGTAGCAGAAGATTACAAATGTATTTAGGCCCTAAACCATTCAGTGCTTTATTACTTTACAAGAATCACAAGAATTACAAGAATCATGAAAGAACAATTTCTTCAAGAAGGCCAAACTACAAAGTACTATAAGTAAGAGCCATTTAAGTGCTACTTCCTTTATTCAAGGTATAGTCGCAAAAGAAGTGCTTTTAGTTTGCGGCAGAATATGTTGTGACTTCCTGATGTCAATGGGGAGCTCATTCCACCATCAAGGAGCAAGGACAGCAAACAGTCGTGACTTTGTTGAGTGTTTAGCTCACAGTGATGGAGCTTCAAGCTGATTGGCCGAAGCCGAGCGGAGGGAATGGGCTGTACTGTTTTACCGTGTCCTGGATGTGGACTTGACCCGATCTGTTCGCAGTACGCAGACGCAAGTATCATTTTTTTTCCATAATGGAAAGCATTCTCGCAGCATTAGGTATGCAATGTTTGCCAACATAAGATAAGATAAGACAAGATAGTCCATATTAGTCCCTCAGTAAGGAAATTACATATCGCCCTGCAGATCCAAAGGGGAATTCAGGATTATGTGCAGGACTAATAAGAATGAAGTTTGGGTTCATGTATTAAACATGCACTGACTCAAAAGTATCGAGAGATGTGGTTTCAATCAATATACAATATTTTGAACTGTAACATTTTTCAGCAGGTATTTTGCCTTTTCTGTATTTTCAGTAATTATTTGTTCTTTAATTATATATTTATCTATTCTGCTATTTTTTTCAAATATTTCAGCTATAAGTTTCAGCTTTTTGCATTCCAATGCATTTTCTGCAGGAAATGCTCTTTCTAGTTTATCTTAAATTACTGGTAATATCTATAATTCATAGTAAACATAAAGGCCTGCAGTAAAAATGTAATTATACCCAAATTGCAATAGTTGAATCAACTGTTACTTGCTTATAATTCATATTTTCTTTGAAAAAAAAACACACACCTACAGAAACTATTACTTTAAAAAGCCATTACATTTGTTTTATTTGTTTAAAAAAGCACAATCATACTCATCTAACAATTCATTGGTTAAAAGTTTTACAATTTGCATATCTTAGAATATTCACAGCAATGTGAGTTTCATTAGTTCTAAATTACACTTTTATTCAAGCTTCAAACCTACTTGAAATGCAAAAATCCTGTGAAACCAGTGTGACCATTTATTCATAGGTGATGGCATCAGTCAAATTAAGTATGATTACTTGTTTAAACAACAAATAGAAGAAGAAAAAAATCCAGATTGAACTGCCTTTGCTCCTTAAGCACTGTTGCATCAGCAGCAACTGACGAGTAACTTGTATTTCTGATGGTTATATTTTTAGCACCCTCAATCTTGAAACACCTTGGTTAGAAAAACAACATTTCTTTCAATACCAAAGTTAAATTGAAGCTGAGGATCAAATAAATGCAATGAATACTCGAGTAGTGAGTCTGTCTGTCTGCATGCGTCTGCACTTGTGTGAGTGCATGTGTGTGTGTGTGTGTGTGTGTGTGTGTGTGTGTGTGTGTGTGTGTGTGTGTGTGTGTGTGTGTGTGTGTGTGTGTGAGTGCATGTGTGTGTGTGTGTGTGTGTGTGTGTGTGTGTGTGTGTGTGTGTGTGTGTGTGTGTGAGTGCATGTGTGTGTGAGTGCGTGTGTGTGTGTGTGTGTGTGTGTGTGTGTGTGTGTGTGTGTGTGTGTGCCCCTTACACCCTTGGGGACTAATTGGCTCAGACCACTCCTCAATAGGTCAGTCTCTCCACCCCAAAAACTGTGCATTAAATATTTATATTATTGTGCCAACCTGCAAAATAACCCTCATAACGTACTTTCATATATACCTGGTATGAATAACATAACTTATAACATTCATCATTCATTTAACAAAAGACAGTAGTAATCCTGTGACTTCCCTCTACCTGCTTCCTCCAGTTGGTTCCATCTGGAACTATAAGTGGGTGCTCAGGCACCCGGGGGAATCTTTTGTCCGAACACCTTGAAAAAGAGGAAACGGGTAGAGGTAAGTTTCTGCATGCCATCACTGATATTGCCACTGAGCCCATTAGTAGTCTGTGTAATGACGACGTGTCGTCACGAACTTAAACACACATGTCACTTTAACTTAATCACACTTGTCACTTAAACATACACTTTAACACTCTAACGGTATTTGTTGTCTGAGCACTTTATCTTTACCTCCTACTTAATTTAATACACATTGCACTGTGTTGTCGCTGACTATTGATTGTTTGTCTCATTTAACGTCTCATGTCTAATGTCACTCATCCGCCAAGATAAATTCATCGTTTGTAAAAAAATATCCTGTGTATTTTGATGATCTATAATGTTCAGGATTGGAAAATGTTGTGTATTTTTACATTATTTCTTCTCACTAATTGTTGTCCGTAGTCATAACAATTGTCTCAGATCTGGATGGTGACCGGTTGAATCAAACCAGTAGCTCTTGATGTTCTTCAATTAGCCGCTGTAGAATTGATTGTCAGTGTAACCATAGAGGAAGTTTGACCTGCCGAACATCTGCACACAAACAGGAAGTCAGCGAGTGACAGCAGACAATAATCGGTTAAATATTGAACTAATTCTTCAATATAAAATCTTTTAAAATGGAACCGTCGGGATGAAAAACATTCAGTCCACTGCACGCTTTATATTCTTTAACCCTCGTGTGGTGTTCATATTTTTGTTACTCAGCAGGTGTTGTGGGTCTGTTGGACCCGTTGTATTTTGGGGTTTTTCATTCAACACAATCAAACAATTTTATGTTAAAATACTCAAGAGATGTTTTTTTTTTATCCCAAGTAGAAGTAATATAAACAGCAAATATGGTTAATAATTTAATTAAGGTACACAGGACCTACAATTTCCACACTTTTATTAGCTCGGGTCCAGTGGACCCGAACACTCTGTATGTAATATAAATGTGTAAGGGCGGTTACGGTGTACGGTCATTGAAAATTTCATCTGATATATGTTCTTCACAGAAAATGAGCCAATGCCAATAAGTCAGAGTTTGAAAAAATAATGAATTATATTATTTTTGACCTGATCTCCATACAAGGGTTAACCTGTTTCCCAAGTTGCAATACTAATCCAAACACATTTGGTATCTACCTGGATAGGAAACACATCTTGGGAGATGTACTTTCACAAGATGTGAAAAGTACTTTTTCATTGTGTTATCGTGTATTTATCTTTAAGAGAAAAGTTTGCTCAGCTCTGACTCCAACCCAATGCTAACGCGCTAAAGGCATAAACTGAGGAAGAACTTCCTAAATACCTGAATTCTGCCTCAGTGCTAATGCTTCATAGACAAACCCAGACAGATGAAGACTTACTATGGACGGGTCAGCCAGAGACAAAGGCGTGATTAAAGGCTGGCATTCTTCAGGTGTCGGAGCCGAGCTGCTCAGAAACAGCCCCGCTGCCAGGAAAAGAGTGCTGAGCCACAGATTCATGATGCTGCAGATGTGAAGAGATCTCTGATGATGGCTGCTTGTCACAGAAGTGAGGATGTCTGAAGCTGGTCAGCCTTTTAAGAAGATGCTGGTGGCTTCTGTTTTTTTTTTCTTTAGTATCAACATAATAGAAAGCCTTGCCCAAAATTAGGTAAGACATGTTTGCCAGCATACCCTCCTGTATGTCCAAAGGGGATTTCAGGTAAGGGTGTAGATTTCATAACTACATTGCTGGCTTTGTGTTTATTCAGTAATTATTTCCTGATTTGGTCAATAGTCCTTGGGCACCAACACAGACGAAGGCTTCGAGTGTACAGAGCAACACAGGATGGCTTCAATCCAGTTCAACTTGGCACACAGCCTGACCTCAGCCAAACTGCCGTCACAGCGACTCCCAAGTTGGCCCACCAGTTGGGATGCGATGCCCACAACGATCAGAACCCCCTTCACCTGGAGTCCAAAGTGTACGATCCATCCATGCACGTTTTATAACGATTACGAAGCACACAGTAAGATGGACTCCAATTTTCTGCCCTCAACTTCCCCAAAGAAACATCGATAGTAGCCTGTTGGAGAAATAGTGCTGCTCAGACACAACTGTTATAGTGTAAGGCAAGACAAGTTTATTTGTATAGCACATTTTAACAACAAGGCAGTTCAAAGTGCTTCATATAAACTCTAATGCAGAAGAAAACAATATTTAAAAAATAATTAAGAAAATGTATTAAAATATTTAAAAATTGTCAAAGCAGTGCAGTTTAAGAAATAAAATGCAGCAGTGAGATGTAGAAATTAATTATTATCCTTGACTTTGGTTCAATTAAAGGCAACAGCGAACAGAAAAGTCTTCAATCTGGATTTAAAGGAGCTGAGGGCATCAGCTGACCTGCAGCTTTCAGGGACCTTGTTCCAGATATGTGGAGCAGAAACGCTGAACGCTGCTTCTCCATGTTTAGTTCTGACTCTTGGAACAGAGAGTAGATCAGTTCAAGACGACCTGAGGGGTCAGAATAGTTCATAAGGTAGCAGAAGATTACAAATGTATTTAGGCCCTAAACCATTCAGTGCTTTATTACTTTACAAGAATCACAAGAATTACAAGAATCATGAAAGAACAATTTCTTCAAGAAGGCCAAACGACAAAGTACTATAAGTAAGAGCCATTTAAGTGCTACTTTCTTTATTCAAGGTATAGTCGCAAAAGAAGTGCTTTTAGTTTGCGGCAGAATATGTTGTGACTTCCTGATGTCAATGGGGAGCTCATTCCACCATCAAGGAGCAAGGACAGCAAACAGTCGTGACTTTGTTGAGTGTTTAGCTCACAGTGATGGAGCTTGAAGCTGATTGGCCGAAGCCGAGCGGAGGGAATGGGCTGTACTGTTTTACCGTGTCCTGGATGTGAACTTGACCCGATCTGTTCGCAGCACGCCGACGCAAGTACCAATGTTTTATAACCAGCGGCAGCATTTGTTTGTTGGGCAGGCAGCCAGTTCAAAGACCTCACTGGAGTTGTGGATTTCTGCTTTTTTCCAGACTAGAAAGCGTTCTCGCAGAATTAGGTAAGCAATGTTTGCCAGCATGACACCCTGCAAGTCCAAAGGAGGATTGAGGATTGTGTGCAGGACTAATAAGAACAAAGTTTGGGTTCATGTAATAATCATGCCCTGATTTGTTGAATAGTCTTTGGCCTACACTACTTAGAAAAACACTGAGTATATGTTACAAACTCAGTCATTCACAGTGTTCCCTGATTTTATTATAATTTGTATTCAAAGATCCTGATTGACAATTTTTTTGATATAAAAGGCACCCGTTTGCATGGCCTTATTCCCTTTCGCTCTCTGTGGTGGTTCGTGTTGATTTTTTACATATAAATTAATGCGAAGTACTGTAGCGACCCTGGGTCAGGAAAGCTACGAGACATTGTCCTGCTTATTGTGTGATTTCTTACAGAACAACAGTACAGGCTACTGTCAGCCGGAGCCTACGCCAAAACAACAGGAAATACCATGAAAACCTCTCAACAGGCTTCACCTCTACTCCGTGCTCGAGCCCCTCACAGCAGCGCATGAGACCTTCATTGACCTCCTGCATCAAGTAGTTGCAATAACTAGTAACTTCTTATCTGGAACACTTTTTCTTGTGAACACAATAACACTTATAACATAACAGCTTCACATTACATGTACTTAGTCCATAGTGCAGCAGGGTTACTCTCTGTTTATCATTTATAGGTGTACTTGCTGCTTTTTTGCTTTCACCTGTTTGTTTTACTTCATCCATTTGAACGGTTTAGTCTTTCGCTTGTTTTGCTTTTGCCGATTTAATCTTTTAACTGTTTTATCATGCCCATTATTGTACTCATTGTGTATTTTTCATATTTTTTTATTTTTAGATCATTCTAGTTCATTACATTTGGTGTCTGTAAAGTGTGTGGCGCTGCTACTTTGACAACATTCTTTTTATTAATAAAGTATCTATCTATCTATCTATCTATCTATCTATCTATCTATTTTAACTGTTTTGTTTTGCATGGTTTGGCTGTGGTTGGCTGTGGATTCTGCATGTTTTGGCTTTTAGTGTTAATGATATTCTTTCAATTCCTGTATTAAACTTCTTACTTTTTACTTAAATGCGTTTCTGGCCAATATCAGTACATAATTTGTGTCCTTAAACAAACTATGTATTAGGGTTGTTAAACTTTTATTTCTTTTGCAAGTCCTCAGGCGACGTTGTCGGTTTCCTTTTATTCGTCACACTTTGAAGAAGTCTTTCATCCTTGTACGAAAAGACACAAAACGCATCAAACGTCAGATGAGAACATGTAAATTATTCTCTCTGGCTCAAAGACTGTGAGGATGCGGAATATGAGCCAAACATTAGGCCAGACTCTCGTGTGGTTTAACCTGATAGCAGCTAGTATGTCAGTGCAATAAATGAACATACAATCTTATAATTCCCTCCTGCACCTTAGGATCACTTTGAAACTCCACACTGGCATCCAGTTGTAACACAGGTATCCGTTTCAACTTCTCAAGATGTAATCTGAAAAGACAAGGTTGACCACCTTCAGAGCACACACTGCTGACCGACATCTGTTCCCGGCAGAGCAACAAACAGCTGCGAGGAAAGGCATTTAAAATGATCAGCAGCAACTGATTAGTAGCTTGTATTTTTGATGGTTATGTTTTCAGCAGACTCAATCTTGAAATCATTGACAACTCGGGTAGAAAAAAAACATTTGTTTTAATGCCAAAGTTAAATTAAAGCAGTGGATTAAATAAATGCAATAAATACTCCAGTAGCACTGTGTTGTCGCTGACTATTGATTGTTTGTCTCATTTAACGTCTCATGTCTAATGTCACTCATCCGCCAAGGTAAATCCATCGTTTGTGAAAACATTCTTGGCAATAAACGGTTTCTGATTTTAATTCTGATGTATGAAGTGTTTGTGTTCTACGGCCTCGATGAGCTTGTTGCTGACATGGTTGTTGACCACAGAGAGTGGGTCCTTTTGCATGAGATGGTGCTCAAATGTTGATGTTCTTTAATTTGACTTTAAAGATAGATGTATGTATTGTTGTGTGCTCGCTGTTAAAGAAAACAAGCCTGTTACATAAAGTGCAGCTGATGTTTGTCTGTTGGAGAAGCTAATACTGAAGTTGTTGATGGTAATTAGCATCAGTAGACTATTAAGGTTAACATGTGAATGTAACTCAGTCAAATTCTGTCGCATTTTTATGTTGTAATTATTTTTTTTTGTGATTCATAGACGTTTATGGACATCAGAGACGATGACTTTCCCAGAAGATGTAATTTGCATTGAATCATTAAAAGTGTGTTTTATGTTTGTGTGTTGACTGAGTTATGACTCCTCACTGAGGAGGCGCTTCACAGTTAATAAAACCTCTGTAATATACCATTTTATCAGATTATGAATAAACAACAGTCACACGTTGAATGTCTTGAGTCACTTTTTGTCTCTTTATTTAGTTTCAGTTTAAAATATTCATGTATTACCATTCATATTATTCAAAATATTCAGGTATCTTACGCCCCTCGCCTTCAGCACAGAACTCTGCAGAGAGAGAAAGACAAAACCAAAGAAGTCAGTTGTGTCTGTCATCACACATCTTCATGTCATAGTTTAGTCAGACAGGTCTAAAAGGTGAAGCACCGTTCTTGGGGTCGTAGATAAAGTCTGGTTCTCTGTCGAAGCCGAGGCAGCTGGCCTGCTTCCTGAAATGTTCCAGGTCAGAGTCCTTCACGGTTGATCCTCTTCCTGGAGACAAAACAAAAAATGTTTCGTATCCAAAAGAATGTTTTGGATACGAAATGTGTTTTATTTATATTAATACACATTTTCTGTCAGACTCGTTCCTTCTTACCCATCAGATAAAAAGCACGGTAGCTGAATTCCTCCGCTGTAGAGTCAATATTGAATTTCATCTTATTGTACATCTTGTCCAGGTTTTTGACAGTGCGGTTGAAGCTGTAGAGCAGACAGTCTTCACAGGTCGGATACATGTGGAACGTTGCTGTGAAGTTGGAGACTGAGGAGAGAAAATGTATATTTATCCTCTACACTGATAATCTAAAAAAGTTCTTATGGTAAACTTTCCAGAAACTGATTAGAGCAACGATGGTGGCTAACGATGTCTGTAAAACTCCATTATAGAATGTATGTATTTTATGAGCCTTCCTGAAAACAAGATCATTTAAGACCAGACTTTATTCTTGAATTTAAAAAGTAAGGTGTGTGTACGCAGCAGAAGTTTAATGTTTGATTTCTTGACAGTGTCTCTCATCCATATCTGCTTTATATTCTTCAGTTAGTTGAAACTCTACAAGCATCGATATGTGTGATGAATCTGCAGCTTTTAATAATCAATAACATGATCTCTCCGGCGGGATTCTCTGACTAACAGAACCAACAAAACAAAGATGTAGAAACTCCAGCATGGTGTTGGATCAGATAACTTACATGCCGTCTTTATCGTGTCGCCTTCATAGTGGAGCTCGGTCTCGATAGAAATGCAGGATCCATTTCTGAGAAAGAGACAAGATGAAGAACTAAGTTCATATTCTAACAGATGTTTTAAAACCTTTCATCCATGTCAGCTTCAAAAGTTAAGATTCCTCTCATTGCTGAACACTGAGTGTCCGTTTGAAAGCAAAGTAAGGTTTAGTTTGTCCCTCCAGTGGAGAAAACATACTAAAGAGCTCTTTAGGGTGTCCCTCTAAAATTGTAGACATTTTAAATGTGTATTTTGATGATCTATAATGTACAGAATTGTATTATGTTGTGTATTTTTACATTATTTCTACTCACTGTTTGTTGTCCGTAGTCATAACAATTGTCTCATTTCTGGATGGTGACCGGTTGATATCAATCCAGTAGCTTTGGATGTTCTTCAAATAGCCGCTGTAGAATTCATTGTCAGTGTAACCATAGAGGAAGTTTGACCTGCCGAACATCTGCACACAAACAGGAAGTCAGTGAGTGACAGCAGACGATAATCGGTTGAATATTGAACTAATTCTTTAATATCAAATCTTTTAAAATGGAACCGTCTGGATGGAAAACATTCAGTCCACTGCACGCTACGTATTCTTTAAACCTCGTGTGGTGTTCATTTTATTGTTATTCAGCAGGTGTTGCGGGTCTGTTGGACCCGTTGTATTTTGGATTTTTTTAATTTAACACAATCAAAACAATTTATGATAAAATACTCAAGAGATGTTTTTTCATTTTAATTAGAAGCAATATAAACAGCAAATATGATTAATAATTTAATTAAGGTACACAGGACCTATAATTTCCCAAGATGTGAAAAGTACTTTTTCATTGTGTTATCGTGTATTTATCTTTAAGAGAAATGTTTGCTCAGCTCTGACTCCAACCCAATGCTAACGCGCTAAAGGCATAAACTGAAGAAGAACTTCCCAAATACCTGAATTCTGCCTCAGTGCTAATGCTTCATAGACAAACCCAGACAGATGAAGACTTACGAAAGACGGGTCAGCCAGAGACACAGGCGTGATTAAAGGCTGGCATTCTTCAGGTGTCGGAGCCGAGCTGCTCAGAAACAGCCCCGCTGCCAGGAAAAGAGTGCTGAGCCACAGATTCATGATGCTGCAGATGTGAAGAGATCTCTGATGACGGCTGCTTGTCACAGAAGTGAAGATGTCTGAAGCTGGTCAGCCTTTTAAGAAGATGCTGGCGGGCTTCTGTTTTTTTCTCCAGTATTTACATAATAGAAAGCCTTGCCCCAAAATTAGGTAAGACATGTTTGACAGCATTCCCTCCTACATGTCCAAAGGGGATTTCAGGTCAAGGTGTAGATTTTATAACTACATTGCTGGGTTCGTCTTTATTAGCTAATTATTTCCTGATTTGTTCAATAGTCCTTGGCCACCAACACAGACGAAGGCTCAGAGTGTACAGATCAACACAGGATGGCTTCAATCCAGTTCAACTTGGCACACAGCCTCAGCCAAACTGCCGTTAGCGGTCAGAGCGACTCCCACCAGTTGGGATGCGATGCCCACAACGATCAGAACCCCCTTCACCTGGAGTCCAAAGTGTACGATCCATCCATGCACGTTTTATAACGATTACGAAGCACACAGTAAGATGGACTCCAATTTTCTGCCCTCAACTTCCCCAAAGAAACATCGATAGTAGCCTGTTGGAGAAATAGTGCTGCTCAGACACAACTGTTATAGTGTAAGGCAAGACAAGTTTATTTGTATAGCACATTTTAACAACAGGGCAGTTCAAAGTGCTTCACATAAACTCTAATGCAGAAGAAAACAAGGTTTAAAAACAATTAAGAAAATTAAAACATAAAAAAATTGTCAAAAAGCAGTGCAGTTTAAGAAATAAAATGCAGTATTGAGATGCACAAATTATTATCCTTGACTTTGGTTCAATTAAAGGCAACAGCGAACAGAAAAGTCTTCAATCTGGATTTAAAGGAGCTGAGGGCATCAGCTGACCTGCAGCTTTCAGGGACCTTGTTCCAGATATGTGGAGCAGAAACGCTGAACGCTGCTTCTCCATGTTTAGTTCTGACTCTTGGAACAGAGAGTAGATCAGTTCAAGACGACCTGAGGGGTCAGAATGGTTCATACCCTTTTGGAACCGGAGTCACCCGGCCTGATTTTCGAAGTCTCTTCTTCTAAACGTACACTTAGTTATCTCCACAACCACAATGTTCATTAACTTAATTTAGTTGTGCTACAATACTGTAACCCTTGTGAGAATACACATATGGGCAAAAGAAAGTAACTGTTAAATTTAAGTACTTACGTAACTCCATGATCTTGCTGCAGCAACCGTAACGTTTCACTAAACTAGTGTTAAGTTCCCCTTAACAAGATTTCAATAACAAACACATCCATGTAACCATGAGGCTTGTGTGAATGTAACAATGTAATCCATGTTCTTGTAAACCTCCTATTTCTACCTGTAAAGTCACAAAATGGCCGAAGATTTTTCTTTTTTTCTGTCCACAGACTATTTTGAAGGCAGAGGCTTCCCTGAAGCGAAATGTTTCTGCTTCCAGCACCAGCAGAAGCTCCTGAACATTTAAAGCCATAGCACGCAAAAAATTCAACAATGTTCATCCATAGAACAAGTAACTGTTCTATTTTTGAACCGAAGAAAACGCTTTTTCTTTTTTTTACTAAAACACCTTCCCAATATGTCAAAGCTTTGTTTTGCAGTGCAGATTTAGATTTCTCAGGTACTAACCTTTCAAGAAAGGTGTGTTTTAGTATGTGGGATGTTGTAAAGGTCCTGATCCGTGGAGTTTGAGAAGGGATTTTTGCCAAATCTTGTTCAGAATCATGCTGGATGTATTTTAGCCTTCCTCTTGTGTTTGCTTTCTAGTGCCATCCCCCTGTGTTAGGGTTGGTGGCGACCCATGTCTTAAATCAGCTGTAAAATACACAAAAAACAATTTTCGATCATCCAATTTGTTTATTATCTCTTGGTTACCTTGTTAAGCTTCCTTATCCATGAAAATATTGTTTTTTAAATATTTTTGGTGGGGGCCTCTGGGCCTTTTCTTTGTCAGTAAATCTTGATTTCAATTTTTTTCAAACTGTTCAAATGGCAGAGGAGGTTGCTGGCGCGAATGCTCTTAGTGTTGAGAAAATGAGAATGCCCTAAAGCTCACATGATTGGGAGAGGAGCTGACTGTCAGTGTGTTGGCTGACAGTGCACTTATGATTTTAGTTTTGGCTTTAATTATTGCTTTGTAATCTTATTTTTATAACTGGGTCGAAACCAACCCGATACACAAAGGTCATAATTTCAACCAGAGCATATCATAAATTTGGGAATTTCTTTTTATTATTATTATTTTGTATTTTGTTGAAATAGAGGTTCCTGACAAAGTCAAAAAGCCTTGATTCAATAAACACATTTTATGTGGTTCTTTTATGCATTTAAAAACGGTGCCGACCCTAACACAAGAGGAAAGATGATTATGTATATATATGTATATATATATATATGTACAGTAGCCCTGTGATGGACTGGCGACTTGTCCAGGGTGTACCCTGCCTTCGCCCCTTGACAGCTGGATATATATATATATATATACATTTAAACAAATAATAATAATTATATGAAATAACACAAGTATTAGTCTCATTTGGGGTTCATATGACGACTTGAACACGGGGAACAAGAGGTACAGACCCCTCGGTTTTCAAAAGGATAAGGTAGCAGCAGATCACAAATGTATTGAGGCTCTAAGCCATTCAGTGCTTTATTACATTACATTTTAATTTAGCTGACGCTTTTATCCAAAGTGACTTACAATAAGTGCATTCAAACATGAGCACAAACTCAGAACAGGATTTTAAAGTAAATTGTTTGTTGAGCAAGAAGCCAGTTCAAAGACCTCACTGCAGTCATTGGCTTCTGTATTTTTCCAGCCTAGAAAGCGTTCTTGCAGAATTAGGTAAGCAATGTTTGTCAAAATATCACCCTGCAGGTCCAAAGGTGAATTAAGGATTGAGTGCTTTGCCTTTTTTTTATTTGATGTGGACAACACAATTGCATTAGAATTCCTAGCACACATGCAAAAAAGAAAAAACAGATGCACTGTGTTGAGTGTATATAACGATGGCTAATTTACAACACCAGTCCACAGGAGGCTTTTTAAAAACAATAAAATGTGATACAATAGAATAAAAAAGAGATTACATCCACATCTATAGATACATAAACAAAGTAACAGTATGATGGTGTTTAATGTGTGAACAATGTCGTTTTTTTTCTTAACCATAATTTTTAAGGCCTTTATTAAAAACCTTAAAATCGTGTTGGGAGACGGTTCCAATTCTCTGTTCCTTGAACAGAAAAGGCGAACTGACCAAATGAGATTCTGCGCATTGCAACCCGGCAGTTCCCGTTCACTGAGGCCCGTGTGTTAGCTGTAGTGGTGTGCTGGTGTCTTTTAATAGATTCATTCAGGAGGGAAGGAGCATTAACATGTAGGCATTTGAAAATAAGTTGTAATCTTGAATTGTCTATAAAGCTTTCAAAGCTGATTATGTTGTTTTTTCAAGATCCCACAGTGGTGCCACCTCATTGGTTTTTTTTGTCCATTACTGGGAGTGTATTGTCTACAAAACTATCTGTTAAACCCCGGCTTCAGATTTTTAAATATGGTCAAATCAGCAAAATAATACAATCAACAGAGGAAAAACCCAGTCGAACGCGCTATGTGCACAAACCACCGTGAACACTTCAACCTAATTTACCTGGTGCAATACTTTTACACCTTTACTATTTTATTCCATCTGTATATTTATTTATTTAATTGTGTGTTTATTACTGTTCTGTTTATTTATATTACTTGATCTTAGACTTACTGTGAATAAGGGCTGCTTTAATCCCGTAATTTCCCCCACTGAGGGACTGATAAAGGACTATTTTTATCTTATCTTGTGTTTTTGGAGTTAAAAATTAAGCCTGCAGAAGAACATGCAGTGTGCTTGCTGCTACAGCCATGTGAAGCAAGTACACATAAAAGGGACGATACATCACATTAATAAGAAAATGATTGTATTTAATAACAGACAACAAATATAATACTGAGAATACTTGTCATATTTGCTTGTTCAAATATGGAGGGTGTAAAACAGTGACTGACACAAAAGCTGTATGATGCTCAGTAAGCGGTTCCCAAAAGGTCGTAGAAGTGACAGCAGAGACTTAGTTTTGAGTTCAAGTTAAATTAACTGTAATTTGCAAACTACACAGTAAATTTTAAAACAGTACCACACAAACAAAAGCAGAACATTTTTTACAATCTCAGTTTCTTTTGAGGCAAGACATTTGTACACAGAAAAAAAACAACTAAATTTGTGTGTTTAATGTACAGCGTGGTCCTACAACTTATCAAAAAGAAAAACTCTTTATTGTTTATATTTCCACCAGAGGCTTGTGTTGTTACTTGTACTGGTCTCATCTGTTTCCCACTGGTGATGGTAGCTGATGTCTCGCCTTCTCATAAAGCTTTGAAGAAGTCTTTCATCTGTGTACAAGAAGACATGAAATGCATCAAACGTCAAATCAGAAAATTTTAATTATTCTCTGTGGATCAAATACTGTGAGGATGAGGAATATGATCCAAACATTAGGCTGAGGCCCTCATGTGGTTGAACCTGATAGCAGCTAGTATGTCAGTGCAATAAATAAACATACCTTTCTTATAATGTCCTCCTGCATCTCTGGGTCATTCTGAAACTCTACACTGGCATCCAGTTGTAACACAGGTATATGTTTCAACTTCTCAAAATGTAATCTGAAAAGAGAGAGTTGACCACATCAGAGCACACACTGCTGACTGGCATCCTCAACAAACAGGTGCTAGGAAAGGCATTTAAAATGGCAAAGGACCAACAGTAACACCACTGATGTTAGTGATTTGGGGAAATTTATTTTGTTTTCAGACAAGATTCTGCTACGATCCTTTAAAAAGGTCAGAACAGCTAAATCCTACTTTTAAGTGTAATAACCTACATTTTGTTTTAGACGGTACACATCAACAGCCACTTGATTACAAAAAATAACTCTAAAATGGTCTTTCGTCTACATAATAGCAAAAACAGTGACTTTACGCTTCATAGACCATGAGATGTTTTTTACATTTCAGTGGTCACTGAAACTATTTAAAACATGCAAGTCTGAAGAAGACAAACATTTTGCCCTCGTTAGCACTCACTCAGTGCTCTTCTCAACAAGCCACCTCTCATGTTGAACATGCAGCTTATCCAGATAGTCCAGTTTCACTCCTTTCTCTTCTGCCCTGCCCCGGTGCTCTAGACGCTCCATACATTTCTGCCAAACAACAAAAAATTAGATGCGTTTGTTTCTTTTTTCATTAAATGTGAACTATGTCATTTTATTACATTGTGTTACAGTAACAATAATACAATACAAACAACTACTATAAGATGAAAATGGGATGTGATGCCAACAACTCACAAGTTGCTTGATTAAATTTCTCGTGTTCATACCTTTGGTGGAGCCCTGAGGTAGATAATGCCCTCCAGCTCCACCTGGTGTCCAAAATGTTCCACCAGGAGAGAGTGCCAGTCCTGGTAGACTGCCCACTCTGTCGAGTTGATACAACCTAGCTCGAACATGTTCAGGGCAAAAATGTATCTGACAGGACAGAGAATCAAGTTTAGTTCAAGCAAACCGAATAAAGGAGCATGCATAGTAAGTAGTACATAATTACATATGGCCATTCTATGCTGAGCATCATATAGATTATGGGTCTCAGGGGTCTTCTCAAAACTAGTTTCACTGACTTGATTTCATTTTCACAAGCTGGTCCTATCGTTCACCCACCTGTCGCTGTAGATGGAGCGCTCATACACCTGGACAGGTGTTCCCTCTGAGCTGAGCAGGTGAGCCGGGGGAGGCTGCAGCTGCGTTCTCAGGCGGCTCATGCAGGAAAACGTCTGGAACGTGTATGACCAGCGCTGAGGGTCCTGGTACATCATCTGCAGCAGGTTGCTGACTGTCTTATGCGGGGACGCAGCTGACCCCTGTCAAGGACACAAGCGCAGACGGTCAGCTTGGCTTCTCCTTAATTCTTGTTTGGGGAACAGATGTTGAGATGAATAAGTTTGCACACACCTCCAAAGTCCCACTCTCAATGTGCTGCCACTGGCTGACAGGTTCTGCCACCACCTCCCAGTCAGGACAAGCTGACTGCATGAGTCTTGCAATGGTCGACTTTCCGACAGCTGATATGTGAGAGAAAGTGATACAAGAGACCACACTATTAGCTTGGGACAAAAGAAGGTCTTAGTTTGAAATAGTGTTCATCTGACGTCACTTATACATTTGTTTTACCAATGTTGCCCTCGATGGAAACCCTCTTCACTCGAGTTGCTCCATTCTCAGTTGAACTTGACAGGCACCTCGACCCAGAAACACTGGTTAACTTGTTCGCCATGCTAACAGTACTCATGCTAGTTGTCTGTGTTTCGGCGGCGTTTACAACTCGCAGGCGGATGTCACGCATACTCCTCTGTGGAGGCACTTTGTACCCAAATTTCCTTACCTGTGTTGAGCTAGTGTTTAACTTGGAGACACGGCTGAACAGACCGCATCGACAGACGGCAGACATGACAGACACACGGACAGATACAAAGCATTTAAAGCATGAACGTGGTGCTTGTATTCAGTCTGTGGTCGTCGTTAGTTGAGCTTTTACATTACCGCTGCGATTAGCCCACGTTGGCTCCTCCTCTCCGTGATGTACTTCTGTACCAGCTAACACTAGTTTTCCTTTTTCATCACCGATTTACGGTGAACATGTGGTTTTTACCAACGATACAATTTTACGCCGTTATATTGAATAATTTAGTGCCACAGAGCTTGTACTATCTATTCGCACATGAGATGCTGAGGAGTGACATGTCTCCAAATGCGCCAAACAGTAACAACAAAGATTACTTCCGGTGTCGAGTTCCGCGCATTTGCAAAAACGGATTTTGACAAACTTATACCCGCCCGTTTAAGAAGAATAATGGTGGCAAACCACATATTTTTTTATTCAAGACTGTACTCTTTGTACAGTGTATACAAATACAATGTAGACCTTAAATGCTATTGTTGTGACATTTTTTTGTAACCCGGAAATACTTTGGCGCAGCCCTCAAACGAAAAAAAGGATGTTCCCTTTTTTCCCCAGAAATATAGTGACAACAAATAAGTAATTTAAATAGCAAACAAATTACATAGTTATACATGTGTGGATCTCAATTTGTCTTAAATTACTGATAGTTATGTATAAACCATAGTAAACGTACAGGCCTGCAGTATGTCACAACCCTGCTCAAGGCTGCAACAAACAGGGAGACAAATGAACTGCTGCTAACAAAAGAGATTTATTTTTAGTGGAGGTATCAGTAGTGAAGTGCACACGTGGTGTGTGGTGCTGTGCAAAAAGGTACAAAACAAAAGACAAGGCAGCAAGGGTGTCCACTTCAGCGACACACCAGATCATTTAAAAAGCATTTACACTTTTTTTATTTGTTTAAAAAAGCACAATCACCTTACAATCCATTGGTTAAAAGCTTTATAATTTGCATATCTCAGAATATTCACAGCAATGTGAGTTCAATTAGTTCTAAATTACACTTTTATTCAAGCTTCAAACCTACTTGAAATGCAAAAATCCTGTAAAGCCAGTGTGACCATTTATTCACAGATGATGGCATCAATCAAATTAGGTATAATTACTGGTTTAAACAACAAATAGAAGAAAAAAAAAATCCAGATTGATCTGCCTTTGCTCCTTAACTACTGTTGCATCAGCAGCGCCTGACTAGTAGCTTGTATTTTTGATGGTTATCTTTTGAGCAGCCTCAATCTTGTAATCATTGACACCTAGGGAAAAAACAACATTTGTTTTAATACCAAAGTTAAATTAAAGCAGAGGATAAAAGAAATGCAGTTAACACTCTAGTAGTGAGTTACAAGGTAATGTGCGTATGTGCATGTGTGTGTGTGCTTGTGCGTGTGTGTGTCCGTGTCCTCACCCTGACTGAGTGAAGTGCCATCAGAGGAGAGGTGCCAGTATCTGCGGTCGCTCTGTCTGGCCTGCTCTCCATTCACCATACTTAAGAAGGGTCCCCACAGGCTAGACTCCTTCTCAAACCTGCCAAACAGCATCAAGTTTGGCAGGTCAAACTAGTAGTTATACTGGATTTTTTTTTCAAAACCAACAACAACAAAAAAAAAAAATGCACAAAGGTACATTATATGAACTCACGTGAAGCCAACAGTTTTGCCCTTGAGAAGTTCAAGGGCCTCCAACAGAGAGCTTCCCTTTGGCGCATCCACAGAGTAAACAGCAGCTGCCCCACTGGATGTCACCACCTCCACCATCACAGTTACCTTGGACTCACTTGTGAAAAGCACCACAGGCTCTATGGGCTCCAGCACCAGCGTGTCTGTAAGACCACCATGACACAAATGGTGGTGAAATGAGGATACAATCGGAAATCACAGTAACCACAAGGAGTAGACGTAATGCTGCACGTACCATCCTCATTAAGGCACTCCTTGCTTTTAACCGTCACGTACGATTTCTGCTGGAGAGCTGGAAGAATCTGAGATATGGCCATAGGGTTGTGGTATGTGTTGCTTCTGGCGCCAGTCCTCATGGCCTCCATTGAGGCAGCGCACTCTGCAACATGGCTGCCCATTGCTATTAGGGCCTTGAACACATCAAAGGAGTATGTCAAAGCCGCAAAGATTTTGTTCTGCAATGTTTCATGCGGCGAAAGATAGAAAGGAAGCCGAACAAAACATGAGGAAAAAATATTCTTACTTGCACTGCGAGTCCTGTGCTGAATTCATTGCCTATATGACCGTCGGTCCTACGAGAGGCCAAAAGCTTCTGCTTGATCTTGCTGAGGGCTGTGTCGAGCTCAGCAGCGTTCTGCACATGAGAACCTGCGTCCTTCAAACACTGGAGCGCCATTCCAGCCATGGCATTGGTATCTAGAGCCAGGGAGTTGGATGGCACATGTGTATTGGACAGATATAGTGAGAGTTTAACACGGAACACAAGAAGAACTAAAAAGGGAATCTAGGTTGTTACCAACCATGTTTGTTGGATTTCTATCACATAACAACATTGTGGTGGTGTTAACAGAACGGAGGCTAAGGCAACAACACTTTCCCATGAACCTTCATTCTAGCAAATGTCTGTTAAGTAACCCACTAGAAAAATGTATGTACGTTCTTCATGGAACGTACATGTTAAAAAACAACTCTACATGTTAAGCAATTTTAAAAAAAAGTTGTTTTTTTAATACTATCTCACTCCATCATCTATTGACAAATTGTATCATGAGAATTGGAATGAATTCCTACCGTCACGTCAACTATTTAATATTTATTTTAACAGCTAATGGAAACTATTTAGGCAGGTGACACTCACCTATACTCTCAGAGTCTCCATGTATGAAGTGTTCGTGTTCTACGGCTTTGATGAGCTTGTTGCTGACATGGTTGTTGACCCTGAGGCCGCTCGCGCAAAGAGCAAGCACACCCAGAGAGTACTGGTAATAATTGGTCAAAGGGCGATGGCTGACTGCACAAAAGTGGAGAAAACGAAAAAAAACAGATGATATAAAAACATGACTTCACAGTAAAAATTCAAGAAATGTACAAGAAGTGAAAAGCTACTATATTTTTTTCCTTATTTCAGTTTTGGTGAATTTAGTTGATAATTGCTCTGTTGACTTATTCCATCAAAACTGACATGAAAACAATTTTTACAGAATTCTGAGACAAAGTAAGAGACATCACAACTATAAAGTTAAAGTACAGCAATTATGATTTTTTTTTGCATATATTTTCCTGGATCTCATTCTAGAAGAAAGAAGCACACTTGATAAACATTGAACCTCTTTTGTAGCACAACATAAAACCGAATGGTGAACACATTTTATTGCAAACCTTTTGTTTTCCTAATGGTCAAAGGAAAACATACATGCAATATGATCTTTTTCGTCTTCCATCTGCTTTTTTAGGTGCGTTAGCAGCGTCTCGCTCTTCTCACTGACTGTGAAAGTGACAGTGTTGAGGTCATAGCAGGAGGACTTCAGAGCCAGAGTGTAAAGCGCTAAAAGACCGACAACTGGCTGGCTGTTAGAGAGAGAGCTGAAAAAGACACAGGACACTCGGGTTCAGGTGAGAACATAATGGGAACATATCAGTTCAGTGGACCTACAGATCTTAAATAGCCTTTGTTATGTCAATACCTTTGAATGTCATCGTGCAATTGACTTTTCAGTCTATTCAGGTATTCACTCTCCTTGGCAAGGTTGTGGGAATCAGAAAGCCGTAACGCCAAGTAGAGACTTGGATTGGGGAGTCCTTCCTGTGTCTCCAGAGAGCGAAGGAGATTCTTATTGAGTGAAAGGGATAACTCACTGTTGGCTCCTTCAGTATCTGGATTGGAATATTAAGAGACTCAGAAATTCTGACAACAGACATAGAAACATTTATTCAGCAACTCCCTTGCTGACATCAACACAATCTTTTGGAGGATTGCAAAACCAGAACTACAGTATCAACAGTCGCAAAAAGGAGCAAGACTGTAAAAACCGAGAATGCTGCGTTTAGGTTCCAAATATCTCTGTGATATAGACATGAGACCACAAGACGTGAGGGATGCCAACGTTCTCTGTAATTTGAAGAAACCACAACTTTTGTCCAGAAGCAATCAAGACAAAGTTCATTTAAAAACATAAAGTTGTCAATTGCCAAATCAGCATATGTCGAGACCAGCAAGTCAATGTATTTGTAAACTGGGTTATTTCCAGGGTCCAAGCAGCTAGAGCAGTTAGTGCTTTTAATGATTGGTGATAACTACATTTATTAAAAATAATAATAATAAAAAAACTTACCACATGGTTTACCTGAGGCAAAAGCCAGCAGGCCTGTGATCAAGGCCAAAGACAACATTCTGGGCAACCTATTTGACAACGTACACATTAAATAAATCAGTATATTCGCCTAAAAGGTTCAAGTAAAAACGCATACTGTAACACAGAGCTCAAGAAACTTCTTATTAGAATTACAGTATTTCAAGTATTAGTAAAAGGCACGTTCAGAGATGTCAGACAAACTCTAAAATCAATTGCAATACACCAATGGATTACACATAAGTCTATTTAGCGATGTTGGGTAAATATTAGATCGTAACTATAAGTGTATCTCATTAGCTTGTAAGCATTTAACATATTGCCCTAAACAGCATTGTCTTACCACCTCAAGGAGTAACTCCAGTGGGAAGAATTAGAGCTGAGTAGGTATGAAGACCAGAGGTAGAGACATCAGCTTCCAGCGTTTCACTGTCACATGACTCGTCATTTGAGACGACAACGCGATGAAAAAAACAAGAAGGTCCACGCGCCAAGGCCATAAAAAGGAGGTGGGGTAACTATCTTGTTCATCACATGCACTCTTTGATGATAGTAGCATACGAAGCAAAAGGCATGTGTTTATCTTACTTCACACATATCGTCTTTTATCGACTCGGAATGAAAGCTAACCGTTTACCTAGAATTAGCCTAAGTAGCAATAACTGGTGCTAACGCTTCTACAAACTCCACTTTGTTAAATTTGCTTTGGAATCTCACCGAGTGTTCAACAGAAACTTTGTTTTAGCCGAGTCGTTTGGCTTCAGGAATTTAAACTACTATTCCCACAATGCACCTGACGTAACGTGCGCACTTTCAAGAACCTTCTTGACTACTCTTCTGGCGCGATGCGTAACTCACTTTTTTTTTAGGCAACTAGCCATCTAAGACGTCAGCCTGCCATTCAAGGGGTTAACGCTACAGCCGCTTTGATGCCGCTGGTGTTGGTTTTAAATTCGTAAAACTCGCGCATGCTGTTGCTGTGTGCTAATGGGATTATTTAAAAAGAAACTGACGCAGACTTGCTAACGCTAAACATCCACAACAACAACACGAAGGGGCAGGGCAGCACAGGTCAGTCTGTTAACGCTACCACGTAATAAGTCTTCTGCACTTATTCAAAGTGGTTATTCAGCGAAATCATGTGTATAACGCACGGTATGTTTTACTTGTAACGTCATACGAAGGAAAACGTTGTATATCACGGGGTCCATGTAAGCTAGCCATCTAGATAATCAGCCTGTCCTCGTGTAAACAGATGAAACCCAGATTTAACTTGTTGTGCTACATGTGACGTTAGGTTTCAGCTCACCAGATTGGTATCCCTGCTTCACGATCGGATACATGTATGTACCCGTGTGTCTCTTCAAATCATTTCATCGACTGGATCACCTTGCATCACCCCGCTCCCACAAGCAGTGAACTGGGGTTGCTGCCAGCCATGTATTCGTTTTCAGGCCCCACAAGCCTTCCTGAATTTGACCTCGGATCTCCATCTACGTCTGGTCACCTACAGAGAGCAACTCTATCTAACAAGTATGTAGCAGATGACATGGGGGTTGTAAACTCACCTTGCAGAACCGTCAGAAATACAATAGCGGCACTTTAAATATAATTTCAGTCTAAACCCAGCATGTTGTATCTCGTGTATTGACATATCTGTCGCTCTCTTCCAAAGCAGCTGGGAGACAAGATCCCTTCGGAAGCACAGGAGGAGGGTTGAAGATGAGTGAGTGCACAGGGAAAGCAGTCGAACTTAACATTTGACCATGTTCAGTCACATATGAGAGTCGTGATCTTGATATTTTCTCAGGGGGTGCACCGCTAAAAAGAGGAGGTTAATGTTCGAGGCAGAAGTGGACATTTCCGAGAACTCCAACACGAGCACTCGTCATGACTGGCCCACAGCTAACAGCCGTGCTGCTGTGCCTGCACCTCCGCAGCCCTCTTCGGCATCTCAGAACTCTGCTTTGCTGCAGTCCTCCAACGCTGTTCCGCGCCCTGAGGTAGAGAGCTCCTGCATGGAGATAGAGGCAGCCCAGAGGAAGCTGCGGGAGATCGAAGACAGGTAGGCAATGTGCAGTGTGTGCAAAATGTTGCAAAAATGGCCAACTATCTGTTTGCTTGCTTGCTAGACCATCGATTAGCTATGCATATGCTTCGAGGTTTGTTTAGTGTAACTTTGATTGCCTATATGTGATTATGCCATATTGTTAGGTGACAAAAGTATATTTTGAGTGAGTCACAGTTCTGATGTCTAAATGAATGATGGTTTAAAATATATCAAAATATCTTGGAAAAAGTGTTTGATAACTACAAATTTGACTTTAGGATTTTGTTTTAGATAAATACTTGTCAAATTGACCCCAACAGTATCAGGAGGGTTAATAACTAAGTAATTAACATCCCTAACCAATATCAAATGAATACTATGATAATTGTCTAGTAATTAATATATCATATTACCTACCCTTTTTAGAGACATATACTGCATAGGCCACTGTATGTTCAGTTTGTTTTGCCATTTTCAGTGGTGTTGATGGCTTTGGAGGTTGTTTTGTATCTCAAGAAAATGTGACATCAGCACATACTGTACCCTTTATCACTTTATCACAGAATAACACTGGAGGATGATGATGAGGATGGGAATCTGGATTTAGAGCCAGCCCCGAGACGGCCGGTGTTGGTGATCTCTGACAGTTTGAAGGAGGGTCTACAGCGCGGCATCAGCGACATCCTGCCGCACACAGTAGCCCAGTCTGTGTATGTTCTTCTGATTTTGTTATAGGAAGGTTAAATGTGTCACAAAGTAACTTGAATTTGATGACTCATGTTCTGCTATTTCCTCCTTGATTAACTCTCAACACGTTTTTTCCTGCATGATTATTTGCATCTCACCTGCTTCTTCCTTATACTTTTAGGAGCCATTCCTGTATGGAGTTGGTGTTGTGGCGGCCACCAGACGATCCCTTCTGTCGCAGGCGAAAAGGCACATTACAGAAACAACGTAAACAACAGACAGTATTTCGACAACCCCCAACTCCATGTCCATCTCCCACCCCTCACAGTCCACTCAGCCCCTGCAGTCCACCTGCAGACACACAATCTTCTGTCTACATCTTTCCTGTGTCCCACAGCTCTGGCGAGGAGGACATGGAAATGTAATGGTGCGTGATGACTTGAAAAGCCGTGCCAAAGTAAAAGACTTGAAATGTACAAACGACTATTAAGGACTCAGAACCACTTCAAGTTGTTGGCTTAACATGAATATTGTGCTGTTTTGGACAGTTTGTAAAACACATTTTCTGCTTCTCAGTCACTCAGTTTAGTTTTCACCACAATCACATTCAACTTCATGTAACATGTTACAAAATGGTTGACCTAATTAATCCACTTCATTGATGTAAATCTCCAAGACGATTGTAGTGATCTCAAGACCTTGACGAGGTCTATAGATAGCCTTAAAAAACTATTTTATACCAATTTACAGAAATTACCCATGCCCTTAGATATTAGATAATATGTACATTATTTTGCCAAAGCCTGGCTAACGACACAGTGATGTGCTGTACATATGAAGTCCTTTGTTAAACATCTGTGTGTAGCGTCTGAATTTTGTATGATTTTTCTGTTCAGCTTCTGGGCATCGATAACAAGAAACAAAATATTGTTCCCGTGAGTTGTGTTCACATTTGCTCACAGCATGACTTCCTGCTTGCTGTTGTACTTGTTGTGGTAGAAGGTTTAACTTCAGTGCTTGGCAAGTACGCCATTTTTGAGATTTGAGAAATTTGTGAAGTCATCAAAATGCACTTTATGATGACTTGATTGTATTTTTATATTACCACACTTGCAACGAGCCACAGAGTGTTATCGCTTTTTATTTGTGTTTACATTGCAAAATTGTCTTGTTAGGTGAACATGATGTGTCAGGAAGAATACGAGTCCAAGTAGAATGCCACAAGCGACCATACATGCATATATATTTAAAACAATTTGCTCAGTAAGAATTTAATCAATGAACAATTCGTCAAACAAAATGAAAAAGGTGGACTCTGTTCTAGGGTCAAGAAGAGTCATGTCATTGTCTTTATTGAGGCTGATTTTATTCATCAGTTAGGTTTGGGCGTGCTCTGAAAGCAATACTGACAAATGTTTACTTAAACAGGAAAGTATACATGGGCACTAGAGCCACACTTTCCTTTTTCAAAAGCTTGCCGAAACGTTCTGATAACCGAAACACGGTGAACAAATTGGAAATGACTGTCAGACTGCATGTGATTCGAGGCAAACCATTTTAAAAAAATCAATCCCATTGGATAATTTTACATTACGATTAAACTTTTTTACAAAGTTGACTAAGATGTTACATTGCAATCTAACTACATAATTTTGCATTTGTTTTCCAGAAATGTATACAAATGTTTTTATTTGACAATTTACCATCTTGTAACATTCATGACTGTACTAAAGATTCCCTCAAAGATCAGCTTAATGAGGTTCTGACATACCTCACGTGATCATCAGGGAAATGTCAGTCCATCACTCTTTCAGAGTTCATTGTCACCTTAAGCCATAAAATGTAGACTGCTTCAACACAGAAACCTAAACTAAATGATTAGACCTTCAGTTATGGCACATGTCACTGTGACTTGTTAGTGAAACTGCAATCTTAAGCACATAACAGTAAATGATTCATTTCTGTAGCAGCAAAAGATCACTTGGAATGCATTACAATACATTTACTGGTGTGTGTGTGTGACACACACACAGTAAGGTTTCTTAACTTATGACTGCCCTGATTGATGAGCTACATTGGTTTGATCTATAAAGGAGACACCAGTATTTTTTAATGCATTATAAGATGCAAGCACACATAATATTTACATTTAAACGATAATGCCACATTTACAGTGTTCTCCTCTTAAATATAGAAGTGTTTATATATTTACTCTAAGGATATCAAATCAGGACCTGGTGGCCTAGTGATACTTTTTAAATAATGCAGTGTGCATTTACTACTCATGTCTGCAGTTTACTTGTTCATCACCACTGGAAATGCAGCTTGTGCTTATTCAAACGATGACCTCACTGTTGTCAGATAGGATCCCGACAGTTCTAAAGGGATTGTTTTTGAAGGCGATGGGCTCCAGTTGTTGTCGTGGTTTTCTACACGGAGCTGCGTGACTCTGCTCTGGAGGTAACGTAGAAGCTTCAATGAAGCCACGTCTGACGGGCTGCGGGAGGCAGCACAGTCCACAACATGGAGGGAGCCAGAGCCAACGCACTGCTGAGCTTCCTAAAGGGGAAAAGAGAGTTTTTCTTTTCAATAAGAAGATGATTATTGTCTATCTTCAGGTCCCAGAGCGTGGTGTTCACGCCCACACAGGAATGGTAAAGCATTTACATTTGCACTGAGCGGCATCTCTCCTCCAGGCTTCTCAGGATCTCTCTGTCTCTCCTCTTCGGACTTTGACGGGTTTCTGGAAAACAAACAAACCTTCATTTGAAAAGTTGTTATTTGTTATCTGTAACATAACATGTAGTCGGTAAATGTTCACATGTACAGTTAGTCTCACATCTATGGTAGAAATGCACAGCGCAGTGAGTTGACGTGAGATCATGCTCTTGTAAGGACAGCTGGTTAGTATCATGTCATAGAAACCAGTTACCTGCACATTAACAACTTTGTCCTGCACCTGTGGGATAGCAAGCGTTAGAAGCAAAACTTAAAGACAGAACAGCAGGATATCTTTTCGTTTCTAGTTTCCATTGCATTTCTATTCTATATATTTACATTGGATTTGGGGCCATTTGTGATAGAGGAGCGAACCTGTCTCACATTTCTAGGCGGTATAGAAATCCCTGCCTAAAACCTAAAAATGAATTCATGTGCCTTCTGTTTTAACTTTAGTTTGTTTGAGCGTTACCTCTCTAATTCAGCCGTCAACTCTTCTTCAAACGTGCGTGCAAGACGAGCTGCAGTCTGTTGCTTCCACTGACCCATGCTCCTCTGAACCTGCCTGAGCTCCAGGTCTTTGGCCTTCAGCTGCTTGCGAAGAGATTCTGCCACCCCTCCAAGCCCAGCTCCTCCTCCACACATGTGAGGCCAGTTCAGAGCACTTAACTCCTCGATGTGCTCCTGCAGAAGCGCCGAGTGATGAGTTTTCTGTTTCTATGTGGATCAACGTTAGCCTTTAAAAGGTCTACAAGTTCATACCTGAATGAGACGCTCCTTTAGAGAATCCAAAGCGTGGTCTCTGTCCGTCCTCAGCTGCTGCCTCTGGGTGCTCAATTCCCGCTCCTATAAAATGGACTTGTCTTCATGTGTACATGTAATGCGCTCTATTTGCAAACACCAGACACAGTCTAAACTGTACCTTGTCTTTTCTCAACTGCTCAGTGGATTCCTTCTGGGAATCGAGCTCCTGCTGGAGACGGTTGATCAAGTGCTTTAGCTGCTCTCTCAGCGTCCTCAGGTGTGTAAGAGCCTCAGCTGCTGTCGGACTGCACAAGGCATCAGAATTACATGCACATTATGTTGCCGACAAAAACATCCCTTCTGTCTCTAAACCAGATATGTATGTAAACCAGAGCAGGATTCATACCCGTGAGGTAGTCGCGCAGAACCTTGCTGGGCTCCAGTCTGCTGCACTAAGAGGTGGAGATGGTGGCACTCTGCTCCCAGCTCCCGGGCCCAGTGTCCGAGCTGCTGTTCCAGCTGCGCTGTGATTTGGTTATGGCGGCGCTCGCTTTCTTCCAGCATCGCGTTGACCTCGTCGGCCTCCTCCTCTGCCGCCTGAGCAGCCTGCTGGAGCCGCAGCGCTGCCCTCTGACTGTCCTGTAACCACCGAGCACACACCATGTTGGACTTTCTATGGAACCACGTCTCTTTGTTTGTCGGCAAAAAACTGCTTCCAACAGGTTTCTTGCACCTGGGCCATCTGTCTCTGCAACGTCTGCAACGCAGCCCGGTGCTCCTCCTTAAGGGATTTGCAAACGACTCTCTGCTGCGCACAGCTTTCACTCTCCATGTGTTGCACTCTCTTTCAGATGGAAATAAAATCAGAGAAACTTGAGGTCAGAGCATAAAACCCTGAGATCAGAAGAGAAATGCTGAGGTCAGAGCACCCTGAGATCGGAGCATAGATTCAGACTATTTATGCTTTACTAAAGATGGTCGTGGTTGCGAGTCACCTCACAGTTTTTAGTTCCACCACTTCATGTTGAAGAGCCAGCAGCGCTTTACTCTTCTCTCGCTGCATCTCACTGCTCATGCTTTCCAGACTCTTTCTATTCTGTTCTTCCAGTTTCGCACAGTGCTCCTGCACTGCTTCCACTTTTTCTGCCTCCCACTTCTTCCTCTCCTCCTCTAGCGCGTTGTGCACCTAAATGGAAGCACACTGATCATGAAATGCGGTCGTGTTGAAAAATATTGAGTATTTTAGGAAGCAGATTTTTAGAGTACCTTTTCCGAGGTTGTTAGACGGAGCTCCTCTTCACGGTGCTGCAGCTGCTCCACAGAACCTCTCAGCTTCTTTGCCTCTTCTTCTTTTAGCTGAACAGAAATGGAGAACATTACAGGAACGTGTTGTTATTGACTGCATGTGTAATATGTAGTGCAATAATCATGAAAATACCAAAGGTTTTATTACTCACCAGTGTCCCCAACACTTAGTAATATTTACATTAAGATTGTGTGAGTGCATTTATTTTTCGAGTAAACACACTGACCTGAATGGAACTTTTCAAGGACTCAATGTGTCGTGTGAAAAACAGAGCTTGTTCCTTCAAAGTGTTTGCCTTCTCCTCTTCGGCCTCCTTATTGACCTGAGTATGCAAGCGCCAGAGGGATAGTTACATTATTATTCAAACTATGATGATGTCATTAGAGGAATCGATGGTTTAGTTTGCAGACATGTTTGTCACCTTTTGGACGTGTTGCTCATGAGCCAAAGACAGATCTCTCTGTTGCTGCTTCAATGCTGCCTCCTGAATGAAAAAAGAGAAGCCCCCTTCAATTTCACATTGTAAAAAACATGCTGCGTAAGCTAAAAAAACACACAGCATGTACCATCATTCTGTGGACTTTCTCATGGGCCTCTTTTAGTGCTTTTAAGTGCTGGATTTGAATGTGCTGTAGCTCCGCCCTGAGGCCATCTTGTTCTGCTTGTAAGGCCCCACAATGCTCATGCAAATCCAGCATCTGGAGCTCCTTTTGGGCCAACATCTTCTCCTGAGTGTCCGCTCTGATCTGGCATTCTCCCAGTTCCCCCTGCAGTTTGCCAACTCGAAACTCTACTGCCTGATCGAAAAGAGACACGGAAACAATAGGAAGGAAAGTTAGAAATAATCAATTCACAAAAATGTTGGTGCCTATTGCTTATTTCTTTTAGAATGTTTAGAAATGAGAGTATAATGTCATTAGATGCCACCTCGATGTGATCCTTTTTCTGCTTATGTTTTTCTTCCAGAGAAGCGCAAGTGTTCCTCAGTAAGCTCTCTTCCTCTGTGACTCTGTGGAGCTCCTCGTGAGTCTCCTCCAACCTCTGCTCCCACAGCAACACATACACGGAGATGTTTTGAACACACAAATGGCAAATCAGTTCACTCCCCAAAACCAATTCCTCCTTCCTTTAGTTTCACTCAAACAATAGCTCTAAGAAAACAGCTCAATTAAAATATTCACACTTGGTAATACTAAAAGTGCTGTGAGGGGACAGTGCCAGCAGACACTATATCATTTGACCGTCATTTTTACTATAAAAATAAAAGTCTGACATCCAACCAAAAATAATGTTGTAGTTATAATTGATTAATTATTGATTAATTATTACAATTACATCTAACACAATTACATGAAATATACTGTATTTTGATCTTGGTTTGTGTTGGAAGGAAAACATATTCACTCTTAATCAGTTCACTGTTATATTCAAACTTATCATCTTACTGTCTAATCTGTTTACTGTTTAATCTTACACACAAACTCAGCATGTCTCCTGATAGCAATGAGACAGGAGAATCTGTGTGTCTCTGTCTGAAAGAACGTGCAATTCCATTGTTATCATACCATGCCGAGGCCAACCTAAAGACGTAATGGTGGGATGAAGCCATGAAGACGTCATGGTGGCCTTGGTGTATTGATAACCATAAGCTGTTTCAGAAGGTTCGCTCATTCTTTGAGCAGTCTTGGATATGCAATTTGTCTATCACGTTGTACTTGTGACTCTGCTCCTTGCTTGCAACAAATAAATGTTCCTGTTTTCATGATTTTACTCCGAGGGGTCGAGTGAATTTCTCTAACAGTTTGTAATGGTGTAATATGTAAATGATATCGTTCAAAGTCAGTTTTATTGTCAATTTTACAGATGTGCAAACATAAAGAAGATTTAAAGTACGTTTCTCTTCTGTCCAACATAAAGTGTTGTTCTAAATAGTCCTGAACACAATACCTCTTGTATGGCCTCTAGTTTCTCTCTTGCACGTCGCTGTTCAGCGAACAGTTCTGTTTTGGCGTTGTCCAGCTGTCTTTCCATCTCCTTCCTCTCCAGCACTGACATGACGGCACTGTGCTGTTTGTGGATCAGTGGAGGATCAGAAATTACTGAACGATTGTTATAAAAAACTGTAAATCACAGCTTGTTTTATGAAAAAAGCCCAAAGCTACTGTCTTTGGATGTATGGAACACTATAAGTAATACACAAGGGAAATATATGGTCTGGTACATTTGGTTTTGGTAAATTTAAATGTCACAATTCCTCATTTTCTCTGTTCTTAACCCCTTTCTAACTTTGTTCTGCTTCACTTTATCAAAGTATATCAATATGTTCACATATTGTGCTATGATTTGGGGGAAGTTTCGATCTCACAAATGCATCATTACAAAAAAAAATAATCACCCTGAAAGTGCATTTTTTCTAGGCGGACCTGACATTTTTGCTGTGTCATTTTTATTTACTCCTAACCAGTAACCTATAAACTGATAATTACACATCTGAACAAAATCTCACCAGCGTAACCTTTTATTATAACCAGAATTATTGAAAAATAGCCCTAATGGTTGCAGAAATACACCCTTTTTAGTTTGGGTATGCAATTTTCGAGCAGAGGCCTAAAAAAAGGTGGGGTTAAACGGTTAAACATGGGACTGTCACTGAGAGTGTGTTTCCATTGATTCAGGGTTGTGATGTCCATGTCTCTTACCTCAAGGATACAGGACTCTCTCTGCCTTTGCAGCTCATTCAACTGGCAGCTAAAACACATTAATTATTGTCCTTTATACAGCACATAATTATGATTATGCAGCGGGATGTTACCATGCTGATCTATACACTTCGTTGGTGTTTGTCTTTATACCGAATAGAGTCCTGGCAAACAAACTCCAGAGTCTTCTTCTCCTTCTCCATCTTTGCTGTCTCGACAGTCAGTCGCTTTAACTCCTGCAAGGCATTCTGGGACGTATAGCAAAAACAACTGTGAGCACTAGTGAGACTTTTGCTTGCAGTGTTCTGATAAACTACTGTATCAAAGATGCACATTACTTTTCTTCTTTGCTGAAGTTCAGAGAGGGAGAGCTCAACTTCTTTTATCTGAGTCTTCTTCTTCTGTAGCGTCATCTCCTCTTTCTCACATTTCTGCACACACAAATCAAGTGATGTGTCAGACACAGGATCATTTACACCATTGACATAAAACATTTCTAAAATTGTGCGAAATATGAGCGGCGGATTCATTCGCACCTGTCTGATTGTCGAGAGCCGCTCTTTCATCTTGGCCCAATCGGACTGCATCTTCTCTGATGTTCTTTCAGACCGGCTGCGCCTGCTCCAGGGATTTCTTTCCTCATCTGTGTCCTTCTCATCGGCACCCAAAGAACACACAAGTCTACGATACACAAACAAGCACAGTGTCCCCGTCCCAACAATATGCGACATGGTCATTTTTAAGGATGAGTATGTTTTTAAATGTTCTTCCACATGAATTACCGGCACGTGTCTCGCTTATTACGCTGGGCTTTAGAAGGACTCCTGTTTTGGATATTTTCATGAGGGGATCTCTGGCCTTTGTAAAAGAGAAAGGAACCTTCTGTAACATTTAGAGATTACGTCTATCTTTCACCACTGTGGACTCATAAAGGAACACACAGTCGTGCTTTACCTGATGGAGATCGAGGCTCCCTTCCTTCCTGTGCGGGTGTGTCATAGTTACAGTTGTCGTCCATGACCGTGACAGCCTGAGTGAGAGAGCGCCATCCTGTACCACACAAATGATGCAAACTGTAATTTCACACACATTTCTTTCCTTCTTGTTCATATTGCTTTTCTACATTTTAAGAGTTTGTCAAGGCATGTGAAAGTATGTATTTATTGATTTCAATCATTCTCTTTTTAAGTCTATTAATTTGTGCTGTCGGCTCTTTGATTATCGGCTGTTGTTTTAAATGGTCATTTGTTGGCTTCACCATTTTGTTTTTAATGTTAAGCTTTCTCTTATGTAATAGATTATTTTACAAGCACCCTGTCAAGATAAAAAATAAATAAGAAATCTTGTTTTTACTGTGCAGAACTTGTTTTGTCCAATGCAACGTAAACACATTTTACATTTCAGAAACACCAAATACAAATCTATAGTATTATATTTTTTTGCATAAAAGAAAATTAGGAACAAACACGAGTATTTATGAGAATGTTTCTGCCTGAGTCAAATTGTTTCTATTGGAAGCGGATTAGCGAGACTTTGATTGAAGGTGCAGCGTAATCTATGTATGGCACCTCCCCTGTTACACCCTCCGTTCAATGAAAGTCAAATTTGAAGAGTGCAATTTATGGTGATTTTTTTTGTCAGGCATCATTTTTTAATAGGCTGGTATTTATACAAAAATAAGCTTTGTATTATATATATCTTTTTATCGGGCGAACCCCTTTTTTCATTACCACATTTGATGAAATTGTCACTCAACTCAAGCTCTTTGGATTAAATCATCTATTCTGGCTCACACCTAGTCTGGAAGCGAGTTGGTGTGCTGAGGCTGCAGCGTAAACTATCACCCACAATACAAAAGTGCTGGTACAAACAATACTTATTGTATGATCCTCGGGGATAAAGACAGACATTTCTTCAACGGGCTCGTCCTCTGTTGGTAATAAATGACCTCAATAACTTTCAAGACTTCATGCCCATCAGATTTGGGAAGAGGAAAGTTCTGTGAGTTAGATTTAATCCCCTGGCCACTAGAAATGCAGCTTGTAAAGAAAGTACTCACTGCTGCCGTCATCACCCTGCCTCTTTGGTGAGTTGTCTCTTCCTTCAGCTCCTGTTTGCTCACTCCATGATGTCTTTACTCCATCGCTGTCATCGAAGCAGTTCAGTTCCTTTCTTTGGAAATAGTGAGCAGTCTCTGTGTCTTCACTGCTTCTCCTTGTCGTTGCTGTCGTCAGAATACTGTGCGCTCTTTGTTCACTCTGGCAATCGTCACAGGGGGATATCACTGTCCTCTGAGTCACTTGCTCTCTGTCTAGTTGCTGCATATTGCTCGCTGGCAATGGCAATTCGACCATCTCGTCTCTGAAGCGTCCGACAAAGTCCTCAGTACAGATGCTGTCAGAAGGAGGGTGGCTTTCTCCAGCCATCCGTCCCTCATTGAACGTGTCTCCAAGCAGCCTCTTGAGCCTCCAGATGACCTGTTCCCTCTGAGACACAACTTCCTCTTGGTCTCGTATTCTTCCTTCTAATCTCTGTTTCATTTCTTTATGAGTTACAGGACCATCTCGGAAACTTGTGTTTCTTTCTGGGTGAAGAGAAGAGAAGAGGAGAGGAGATGAGAGAAGAGGAGAGATGGAGTATGTTTGTCTACAAAAAGATCATAGTATATTAAAAATGGTATGGTACAGGATGTAAAAAACATACATAGTAAAGTATGCCATAGAAATATCATGACAAGTATGTAGTAAATATGTCATAAAAAAAAGTCATAATATGTCATAAAAAATGTAATGGAGAAGGCAAGGTACAGTATGTTGAAAAACATAATTTAAAAGATCAGAGTATACTATGCCCAAAAATATATTGTTAAAAGTAATAGAAATGTATGGTAAAAACATGTCGAGGAAAATGTCATGCAATAGTTTATTGAAAAACGGTAATAAAAAAGTCTAAAAATGTCATGTTGGGAAATGTCTTAAAAAGTCATATTTACAATGTTAATTATTATTATTATTATTAATAACAAGTATGGTGATATCAACTAGTATTTTCTTAGGATTTGACATTTGTTATGTGACATTCAATCACATAACAAAACACAATTTGTTGCATGTTTGCCTCAATTTAAAACTAAGAAGTAAAAGTTATGGTGTAAAATCTTAAGAAATGGTTTCAATGGACATCCTGGTAGATTAATGTCAAATATATTTTCTGTGCGGCCCCTTAATTATATGCTGGCTCCTGAAATTAGGTCTCAGTCATCAAACCTTCATAAATGCCTGATACAAAACAACACTTACACTAATGTTTAACGGGTTACTGAGCATCTAATGTACTTCACTTTTTAATTTTAATCTGTGCCCATTTAAGCACACATTACGTTGACAAAAGCCTCAAGGAAATTAGCAGTACCTATTATTTATTTTACTGTGGTTATGTTGCTACCACGCCAAAGCATTTCGCTTCAGAACAGTTAGAAATAACAGCTTTTCATGTAATAATACTTATACTGAAATATTACCTGATGTTTGGTCCATTTCTGGAGAGTTTATCAAATCAAGATAAGACATGGGAGTGTCATTTGTTTGAGCGTTACTCCCAAACCCTGTGTCTTTGCTCAGGGATTGACTCCAACTGAGAGGAGCTATAGGAAAAAAGAAAAATCAAAACGCAGATTATGAACTGAAAAGGAAGAGGAAAAAAAACATTTAAATGTGTGTTATGATGTAAATTACCTGCATCTTTGTGACTATGCTCTCTGGAAATTGGCTGACATGTTTGGGGCTTGATCTAAATACATTAATCACACTACTTCACACATTTGCTCCAGATTACACGTGCAGACGAGCAGACAGACAGAATGAAAAATCACAGACCTGCAGTTGACCAAGCTGAGCATCAATAGCATCGAGGAGAAGGTCACAGGAGTCCCGTTTGAGAGGAAGGGAGTTCAGTCCAGGCACTTTGCTGATCTTGTTGATATCTGTGAGGGCAGACAGAAGGTTAAACACGAGTGGATGCAAATTCCCAAAAGGTTGAAAGATGAAGTACTGATAAAACCTGTGTAAAGACGCTTGTCTGCGTCCTCTGCATCTCGCTCAACTCCGTTGCGGCCTCTGTCAGCCATGTCCTATTGCTGAAGCCAAATATTCAGACCCTCAGCAGTGCAGCCACAACATCCCCAGTGCTATCTACCACTGGTTAAGGCTGACTGGGCAGGCTGACGGCGTGGGGGGGTTATGTTGCTCAGTTGTCGAGGAAACCAAGACAATTTAGCTTGTTCGCTAAACTGACTTCTTCCCACAAAGGAGACTATAAATTCCTGTCTCTTACACTCCTCAAAATACACATTAAGTGCAGGAGCTATAAAGCCGGTGCGCTTCAATCACACAGCCATGCAGGATTTGAAATGTTTAGCTCACTATGACTGGAAATGCATAAAAGCTACGACTCCTGTTACAATATTCTCAGCTACAACTACTACTAATAAGACAATTGTGGAACCTTTTCAATTTGTGGATTTCAGATTATAAAACTGCACAGATTGCAATATTGTTGATATCACTAAGATGTGAGATAGTAGCTAATCTGACAGAAAACACACGTTAATCTGAGTCTGACTCACAGAAACTGAAACTCTCAGGACTCTTTAAATTCCTCAACCGTGGCCACATCAGTGCACTGACTCACGGGTCCATAACTTTACTTCCGTTAAAGGATGACCGAGGAGACGCTGACCGTCACGTGACTCCTCCAAGCCGAAGCGCACAACTGCGTCTTGATTGACAGGAGCTTCCAGGGTTGCCCTGGGAACGGTCAAACAGCTCGCGGCCAACATAGGTGAGAACCGTGAACTGCCGCGCGCGCACAGCGGCAATATTAGCGCCAAAGTTAGCGCGGAAGAGAGTTTGCACGGCTGTAGTTCAAGACCCTCGACGCTAGATAACAGTATAAAATTGTGTACATTTTCGGATTTGTACATACTGTATGCAAATAGCGGTTCAATTACATGTTTCTATTGTTTTAAAGCCTTCATCAAATATCAGGGGTAAAGGTGGGGAAAATATTAACTCTAATCTGTTTATCTTGTGTAGAGATATAAAGTAATACAGATGAAATACATACACTCTGAAATGGATCAGTACTAGAATCAACTGAATAACGTCAACTCAAAGAACTAAACCCTCATAATGGCTAAATATAACATCGCTATTATTTTTAATGGTCAGGCTTGTGGCAGAGGTTAAGGCCCAAGCAGTATCAACCTAACGGATGGACGACATGGCTGAAATAAAAAGGAGCTGCCTGACTGTTTGGGACACATATTAACAGATTGTTGGCCTACGACTGCAGTGCAGAATATCACAAGACGGCGTATATGTACAGGACTTTGACTGCGGTGAAGCGAGCCCTCATCCGCCGAGTGAGCCGCACGCATGAAAATAGATGACCGTCTATTCCTGGTGCTACGGTATGGTGGTCTACGGTGGCTTAGATAGCACAAAAAGCATTCAAACGTAATTTCCCAATTTCCAATATTCAAACGGCTATAAAAACAGATCCTTACATTTGTAAAGTAAAATTACAACGCAGTCTTGTTCAAGCTGACCTCTGCTATGTCCATGTTTGTAGACTTGAGATTTTAGTTTGAATATTGGAAATTGTGACATTATGAATATCATTATGTCTTTGAAGCTGACTTTTCTCCAAAGCTTTACAGTAAAATCTCATGGGCATGTACATGTGCATGGCAGAGGTCTGTCTGGACAGGGATGCATTGTAATTTCACTTTAGAAGTTTAAGGATCTGTTTTTATAGCCATTTGAATATTGGAAATTGTGAAGTTATGAATATCATTGTCATTGAAGCTGACTTTGAATTCATTTTTCTCCAAAACCGTACAGTAAAATCTCAAGGCCATACACATGAACGTAGCAACATAGAATGAACATAGCATTTCTTAACACTTACTCGTATTAAAACTGGCAAAAAGAGAGAAAATAAAGCAGACGAACATCCAGTCAACAATAACACCTTTATTATCTTCTTTTTTCATTATCGTGTCTTTGTCATTTAAAGACAATGTTATACAAGTACAAATTATGGGAGAAAATACACAATTTAAAAAAAAGAACCAAAACCTCAGTTGAATCTGCAGTTTCACCTGAAAACACTTACATGTATTTGGGAAGTAAGAGTAGTAGTCAAGGCAGGTCAATCACCTTTGACCTCTAGTACCAGGCCACTGTTGTGATGTGTCTCATAACTTCCATCATCATACAGATGGCTAACATCACTGTCTTACAACAAAGCCGTAAGTCACAGTCCGAGGAGGAACCAGGTTCAATTTGCACAAGGCAAGAAAATCTCCCCACATTGTATTAGTTTGCTTCGGCTTCATAACTGAGCAGCATCGAAGGAGAAGGAAATGTGTGCCTCGCATACACACAAATCAAAGTTCAGTATGCATACAAACAGTATTTAAAAAATAAAAAAAACACCAACATAAGAATAATTAATGGCACCCATGAAAAGGTAGAAATCAGAAAATAAAAGCGCAAAAATTAAGCTTAAAAATAAATCACACCATAGTGAATTAATTGAGATGAAATGAGAGAACCAATGAGAGGGGGTTTACAGTCAAACCCTCCCAGGGAGTGAAGGCAAATGATGAGGTTGTTTTTAGTCTACAGTACACTCTCCACATACACTTTGGTAGTTTTGTCCCCCTTTCTGCATGAAGCAGACACCTGTTTTGTTTTAGCAACAACAGCCATGAGCTGACACCACTACATCTCACTGCGTTATTGCTACAGCTGTCCGATGTCGTACAGACCCCGTACACCGTCAAGTACTGAGGTCATGTCATCTGGAAATGTACCGATTTAAACTTATGGTGAGCTCGCGGTCATGGTTCAAAATATCACATGTTTTCTCAAGTATAAAATCATCTCAAACACAATATATTTATGTATTTAGCCATGATACAGATTTAACTGTACAAATTTTCCAGATAGCAAGAATTAAATATCTTGCTCCAACAGTGTTTATCCGTATATGTGTCACACTTGATATGATTTTTAAGTGTACACAACCTTGACCAAAAGCTTGTATCTTTGTACATGTCAGAAGATGTTGCAGTCTGTGTAAAAATGGAGAAGAAGAGAACCTAAGCAGTAATCAGTGCCCTAAAAGGAACAGTTATGCATTTTGATAATGCACATGTTCTTTTTTTTTCGGCCAAAATGTACTACTCTCAACTCTTAACACGTGAATAAATGTTTTTCCAAAAATGTTGACTTATTCTTTAAGCATGTCATTCATGATCATCATTAATTCACAAATAAAGCATCTTAGCAGATCATATTATTAAAATTATGATATTCACTCTATGTGAATGTTCAATGTGATTTGGGATATTTTCCAGTGCATTGTATACATCTTGATGGCCTGCGCATCAGGGGGACTGTTAGATGTGTCGATCTATGAAAGCATCACTGAACCACGGTTACTAATGTGCTCATGTCAAGGACTCTATAAAAAATATTTTCAGTGTTTCAACACATTTTTTTTTTAATATAAAAAAAGAAATCTGAAGCCAGGTTTGGTTGCCTATAAGTTAACGTCCATCCACTCAGAATCAATCTGGATTAAAAGTTAAAGTTACTGCAAATCCTTTAGGCTCATTCAGTCAATTTGTTTTCAGATTTGGACTGTACTGTCTGCATACCATAATACTAAGATTAGTATAATTATTCTTCATCTTACAATATTAATCTTTTATCACAAAATATTCACACAAATAGACTAGACGGTAGGTACAATACATCCAGCCTTGAAATCTACATTCCTAATAATAATTACAAAAAAATACTAACTGGTTTTCAAAACTCTTGTCTCCGTAGACATGTAGTGCACGGGTCAGGGAGCTCTATCCCTTGTCAATTAAAGGCAAAAGATTGAGGGGTACCTTCGTGAGCTGATCCCAGATCAGCATGTCCACAAACACTGATTGAATGGACCACATGTGTGAGCTGTGTTGACCCTGGAGTGGCAGCTGGGGGAGTCGTCTGTGGCTGGAGATTGCAGAGGTGTGCGACAGGAACCAGCCCCGTCAGCTTCTAACCTTTGACCTCCTGTCAGTTTGACTCCTCAGAGAAGCCGCTTCAGTCTCACGTACAGCGAGCAGTCCTCCCGGAAACATCTGAGCTTCAAACTAGTGACAGATGGATTTTGTGGAGCTAGTGCACTGCACATTATGGAAACCAACATGTTCCTGTGTGTACTGGGTGGTACTCACAAAATGTCTTTGGTGCGGACTCACTGTAATACGTTTTATGATCACTGAGAATGGTGTTTCTAAAAATGGTCACCAAGGATAGTATGCGTTGCTATTGGAGAGCACCAGAGGACAAGGTAAAGAACATGTACAGAGTGAAACCTTCTCAACATCAACACATAGATATATGTACTAATGTATGATCCACCACAGTGCAAAGTGCCAGTTCAGTTTTTCGATTAGAGTGATATGGATATTCAATGTGTGACTGTCGCTGCACTAATTTGTTTCAACTACAGGACTCACAAGGCCTACTGCAGACGTTTACTAATCAGAACCACAAATGGAAGATGTCTGAAGCATATTGAGATGACTAAGATGCATTGAAGCACAAATGCGTGCTTCATATTCAACATATGAAATTAATAATCTGCCATATTATCTCTATATGGACTCTAGTCTAATTGACTACTTCACAGACTAATTTCTAGAGGGAAACTCCAACATTCACACCAAATAGAAGAAAGATAGTTTGCCCAATCAAATATTAGCTCTTGGTTATGGAGACCCAACATTATCTGAATAAGACATTATGCAGTTAACAATCATATTGATAAATACAGATAAAATACATAATATAACCATAAAACTGTGGAGTAATCCAATCCAAATTGTTCAAACGCAGCTTGTTATTCTGAAAAGTTTTTCGTCATGCTTATTTTCATGACAGAGTTTATTACGGGCAAATTTTATATATTTATTTTTATTTCCAAAATTTGTATTTATTGTGTTTATGTTTTATCTGTATTTATGGAATTATTTTCAGTGACACTTTCCCTGTCAACTCATCCAGATCAAAGCCAATCACATACTGTACCTGTTTGTCTTAAAACTGTTTTATGTCTAAAAAATAATTATAAAATAGGACCAAAATAAATAACTAAAAGTAATAAAACTGACTTGCCACAAACAAAAATAAGCAGCACAAAACAACAAGAGTAAAAATTCCACACGGTCATAGTTATGTTATCTATTTTGTCTGTACTCAATGATATAAATGTTTTTCCTCTAACAGGCTTACTTTTCTCGACACCATTTTCAGGCTTTAGCTTCTTTTCTAAGTGGAAAATAATGAGCACTTGAAATAATTCCCTCAAGAGAAAACAAATTTAATATTCATGATGCAGGTCTGGCAAAATCTCAATTGTGCTGAATAAAACAAAGTATGAGGACACTTTTCAAAGTAACCCCTGAAATACTATGTATTCCACAGTATTCTACTTCTATGTGCCTGTTCATGATTTTGTCCCTGTTAGTTGTCAGTCTAGAATCGAGAGATGCTTTGATATGGGTTTCTGTTCAATCAGTAAAATCTCTTAAATCGGGTGAACACAGAAAAGTGCATTCTGAGTAGGATTTATGGATCACCTGATCTCAGGAGTGTGCAGGTGCCTTTTGTTGTGTGGTGCCACAACTCCAACACCGACTCACATCCACACATCATCTCACTGCTGTTTCAGTCTCGTGTCAAAACAGAGTGAGAGAGTACATTTTGGAGGTAATCCGAGAGAGTGTGACACATTCTCATGCTCACCACAGGTCCACATGGTGCTACGCCCCATTGCTGAAGGACCAGAGGCAGAGCACTTCCCTGTGCGATGAGGTTATGTGTGATCCGGGCCGAGCTCCTGGGTTAGAAGATGTTCGGACACATGCTCCAGTCCTGTCTCTCCTTTGCCTCCCAGTAACCTCCCTTGTACACAAAGTTTGTTTCTCCAGTGACTGAGTCCCTCCTCTGGTGAAACCACAACGGCTGGTAGCCTTCATATTCTTTCCCTGCGGGAAAGAAGCACAGGTGTTACTCAATTCCTGTCATTTAAATTGCACTCTAGTGGAGAAGCCACACTTGCAGGCAATTCACTTTGTGATCAATTTGCCTTCACACATATGCATATGCAGGAAAGCAATCAATCGCTGCGCACTGCATTTGGGAAAGCTCCAAATGTAAGACAGGATGAAAAAACCTGGATCAATCTCAGTGAAGCAGTTTTGGAGCTTCGTGAACTGAATAATCCATCTGTTCCCGAGTACAGAAACCCAGTCAAAAGAGGGAGAACTTATATCTTAGCAAACAGCTCATTTTGTTGTTCCCGTTAAAAAAAACAAAATGTAGATTGAACTCGGATGAACAACGTAAGAATTTACTTGTTTACCACAAGCATTCAAAGTAGAGTGCAGTGTGTGGCTTCACCATAGTACATTAAGAATACTTTTAGAGTTGTATCTGTTATTTTGTGTCACATTTTTCTACATGAAAATACCATGTGTAGTCATTATCTGGAGAAATTGACATGAGAGGGGTATCATGCAGTTCCACACAGAGGCAGACCACACAGAGGACACACAGAGGATGGCATGTATTTGTGTGTAAGTGTACGTGTGTGTGTATATGTGTGGAAGTGATGCACAACAGAGGGGCACAGGGCATCCTCCACTCACCAGAGTCATAATCACACTCTGACCACCAATAGAGGGAGGAAAAGAAAGACAAGTCATGGGTACATCAAATACAATCTAGCCTATTCACAACACACACACACACACACACACACACACACACACACACACACACACACACACACGCGCACACACACACACAATGAAAAGTTTTTGCTAAGTTCTCTGTAAAGTTAAGACTGAACACTTTTGTGTTGCTGCAAATAAGTGTGTTGTCCTTACTGGGATAAGTACTTCCTAAATCTTTACAAGACCAGGACACTTGATGATTATGATTTTCCACACTATGAATTTCCATTTTAAAGTTGTTTTTTTTGTTCAATGTTCACAGAAACATTGGGGTCTGATAGATAGTATACACGTATTATAGATGTTAAATTACTGGTTCTTTATTTCAATGAAATGTTTTTATTATTTTAGATCCATTGGCAGAAAGGCTCATGGTTATTGTAGTATCAAGAGCTTTATGCCACTAGATCTAAAATAAAAACTGCTGGCTCACCAGAGGTGTAAGTTCAAAGTTGTGGCAAATCCAAAACATTTGGTTCTTGCATTTCATTATAAAACACTCCACTATAGCTGCAGAATTAATCCAAACTTCTGAAAATAAACTGCATGTATCAGAAGGTCGCTGCAAGGAGAATACTTACCGTTCATCCTTTCTTTATCATCACTTCCTGTCTCTTTCATTTACTCACACATGCCACACTTCCTGTTCTCCTTTGCATACCTTCATCCAGAGCATCCGAGGCCTCCGCTTCTCTCCTCCTCCTCACGGCTCTTTGTTTCTCCTCGAGCCTCTGTTTTTCTGAGTTTGCCTCATCCCATCTCCCTTCCTCCATTAGCATCTGGTCTGGTCTCAGACGGCTGTCGGTCAGTCCCACTCCCTCCTCCTGCTCGTTGAGGGTCAGTGCCAGCGCTGAGAAGTAGTACATGTTCTCAGCGTTTTCCCTGAGAGGGCGAGAGGAAATTGACAGGAGTTATGCTGTGCCATGATCAATGATATTGACTGAACATTGCAGCTGTTATGCAAATACTCATACATTGCAATGCTCGGCCTTATGAGGCCGATGAAACTTACGGGAGAGGGTATTTCTTCCAGAGCAGCTTGGGGGACAACGTCTGATAGACCGTCTTCTGCTTGCCCTCGGAGCCACTGCCCCCTCGGCTGCTCTGAATGATCTTGGCACTCTCCATTTTATCATCCCATGTACCAGAAAGGATGTAGTGAGCCTGACCCCCACTGTCTGCCACTACACCAGTCACCTGGAAAAAGCAAAAGGAAATAAGAAAACAGACTACAGGAAATGAAGAAACTAAAGGAAGCTATCTTTGTATCACCATCTCCTTTCCTTTGAATTTTAAACACTTAAATACGCACTCGCCGAGGTAGGTCACTAGTAAATTTCCATTCGCTTATCCGACATCATTCACTACCAAGGAGGGCAGCATTGTGCCCCATTTTTAGCTAATTAGTGCACCTCCGGTTACCTCACTGCAATGTGACCTCATACCATGAGCTTTTTCTCTATTACACAATATATCTGTTGGAAGTGTCCAGCAGGAGGCAGCATCAGACAAATCAACCCTGCAATGTATGACGTCGTGCTGAGGTCGGGTTCTTAAGTGTACAAAGGAAGCATTTACCTTCCGAGGAACGTCCCTGGAAAAATAACTGTAGGGAGAAAACTTGAGTTGGCAGGTCTCCTTGGTCCTGTGATTCACAATCTCAATGTCCCCCGACTGCACAAATACACACAATGAGAGAGACAAAGATAATTAGAGCATATCTCCACTATTAACAGTGTTTTCAGCAGAGAAAGAAAAGCATCGCGACTGATCCTAACACTATTTATTGGATGATTTTTGAAACCACGTATTCAGGCTCCTTAAAGGTACCATGTGGAGGTTTTGACAACTATTGGTGCTCTAAGTCAAGTTTATTTATATAGCACATTTCAGCAAAAAAAGTTATTTGAGGCGCTTTACATAAAACCCCACAAGCCAATAGACAAACACAACATAGTATGAAAGGAAATTATAGATAATAAAATAAAACTAAATCAGTCTAAAATACAAGAATAAAAGTTACACTGGAGTGTAAGAAATTAATAATTATTTGATTTAGCTGTTGCAGTTGAGCAATGTTTTGATGAGCAGGTCTTTATATGGTTTATATGGGGTCTCACATGCATTAGGGGTGGCGTGATACACATCTGTCGACTGTTGAGGGCCGCACCTTTCAAGTCTCATGCCTAACCTGTCACACACATTCTTATCTTTTACTGCATAGAACATCCATCAAATAAACATCTCATAGAATGTCACACTGTCACATGCTGTAAGCTTAGCACGGTGATGACACGCGGACGCAGTGCAGATCACTTTCTCTGGCTTCACTCGTGACAGCACTGTATTCTGTCTGGCAGCAGAGAAGGCAGTAGCAGCAGAGTTTCCATAGTTTGACATGAAGTTGTGAGGCTGACCCCGCTCTGCACCAGAGGACAGCAGAGTGATGCGTGGAGGCAGTGAAAGACGGCAAAAGTACTGAATGCAGAAGGCAAAACTGCTGTAGAGAGGAATTTGAGATACGAGTCGAGCAAAAACAATACCACTTCATGTAAACTTACATGCCTTAACAGCTTTCTTTGTGTATATTACCACTAGTATAATGTACCAGCTGAATGTACACAAAACTCCACAGGGTACCTTTAATCACATACATCAGCAGAAACACTGCTGCTGATTCGCATAGTATGTAGCCAAGATATCTTCTTATTGCACCCACCAATATAATAAATCAGAGATGATGAATTGCCTTATTGTTTTTTAGGTCTTTCTCCCAGGGTTGCATACAAACACAGGCGCACGCACATGTGCTCGCACACACAACCCACACAGAAACACACACACACAGTGGAAACAGGAAAAATAAAAGATAGGCAGGAAAAGGAACAAAAATTATACTTCTAAAGAAGCAGACACAATTTCTTACAGACAGATGTGAAACCTGCCCCTCCCCCTGTATAACTGGGCCATTTGACAGAACGAAGAGGCTGTTATCTTCGGGTGTTATCACAGATCAAAACTCTAATAACAGAGGAAGCTGAAGATCAATCCCTAGAGATTGTGAATCTTCTTATTCTTGTGCTGGAAGGCTTCTTCTCAGCACGTTCTGCTGGTTTGCATCACGCAGCAATCAAGGAGGAAAAGACATCCAAAGGCTGCTCTGGGTTCTTAGTTCTGAGCTGTGGATGAACGGTTACCAGTAAGACAAACAGACCTGGTCAATCCACAGCTTGCCCACTATGATGTTGTGCACTGTGGAGGTGACCTTTCTCCACACATATTGGTTCCCACTGGAGTGAAATTGCAGGTGAATGGCACCTGGAGGGGGAAAAGGACAAAATACTGTAAGTGAAAAGAATTATCACAGTTTACCGATCTGCAATCGCAGACCTTAGATCCTCAAGATGTGGTGATGAGCAATTGGCAGTAAAAAATGGCCAAGAACGTTAATTTACGCACGAATTCGCTCCTCTGACGATGCATAGATCAGTCCTTTTGTGAGTTAGGTCTCGATGGTTTGTCGTTTTTAATCAGTGAGTCCCCAGAAAAAAGGTTTGGGAAACACTGATCCAACACATTTATGCCCCTGTGCACAGGCATTCAATTTCTAAATGTATTTACAGTGTGACCTAATCCTGGAAGATTAATAACACAAATGTGACAATAAACACAGCAATTTAGATATTTTGTGTATGGCACCCCACAGCAGGCATATAACAGGAAAGAAGAGAAGTCAGATAAATTCCACTTTATCTGAGCCACCAGAACCCTGCTCTCTGCTAGCCCAGTGCATTAGAGAGCTCCCTTTATATCCATACTTTATGCATGTGTCAAAACGGCCATAAAACCCTCTTGATTCATTCACACGCTTTTCCTCTATTGTGTGGGAGGCAGCACAGTCATGTACTACTCTTAAGTAGTAAGTTAGGAAACTCGGCCTATTGTGGCTGTTACATTTGCATGATGGAACTTTCAGATAAACACACAGTTTGTTTGCTTCCCCGGTCCCCACTGAATATGAAATGTCTTACCCAGAGGCATTATGGAGAGGTATTTGCCACGGAACTTGCTGGCGATGGTGATTTCCTGCCACAGGGTCCAGCCTCGTTTGGAAATCACATGATGTGCAGCTGCAGGGGGGTGATGGCTCACCTTAGAAGGAAATATAGACATAAAGGTAAAGTATTACCACATAAGCTGCATAAGTGAGTGTGTAAGCAAAAACTCCCTGTAGCCATGCTGTTACCTGCTCACACAGCGAGCGGTAGCCGAACTCCTCCCTTCGATCGAGCTCGTAGGTCTCACCCAGGAGGGGGTTGAAGGGCTTGGCTGTCCGGTGGATCGTGGTGGAGTAGGACGAGACGGAGAAGGCAGCGACCAGGCACATCTGCTCCAGAGAGGAGTCGCAGCGCGCAGCCTTGTCCAGAAGCTCATGATACTCCAAGTCCTCAGTGAGACGCTGCAGCATCGACAGAGGCTCGTTGAAGTTCACCTGAATGGGCAGATCAAGAACACGTGAGACACTCAGATTTATGTTAACCAGCCAGCAAGGACGGCCATCACTAATACACTTACAGGCATGGGGATTTTGGAGAGCTCCTTGCCGATGCAGTTCTTCATGATGCTCCACAAATTGAGGGAGTAGTTGGGCTTGTCTGGGACATGTGTGCGCCTCTGTCTGCGAGGCTGAAGCTCCTTTCCTGACACGTCATTACAGCTTGGAGACATCTGGTATTTGGTGGAAGGGAAGGCGTGGAAGATGAGACAGTGGTCTTTTAACTTTGTGTGAAAAGAACATTTGATATATTTATAAGTTTGAGATAAACTTTCAGCTTCATGCTCAACTTGGCAGCACATGGTGGAGACAGAATGACAGCGAGTGAGCGACAGGTTGAGAGGGATCAGAGGGTCGCAGATATGTGTTAGAGAAAGAAAGAAGCAAGGGAGGATTTAGGGGAAAGAAGTGCAGATGTTTGACTTGGAATTAACATGTAGTGGAATGAAGCAGCTGTGTATCTTAGGCACCACATGGGTGACGAGGACACAGTGGGACACACACAGATATGTGTGGCTATGTGTGTGTGGGTATGTGTGTGAGCATTGGGAGGACTGCAGGATAGGAAATGAGGACTGTGAGAACAACAAGTGAAGACAGTTATATAAATAAATCAATGAGCTGCGAGCTTTTCAGCACTACAAATAAATCTATATTAAGATTACAAGTCAGCAGTGTCCACAAATGTCAGTCTGTTAGAAGACAGACACTTACATGATCGTCCTGGTTCCAGTCATTGGGCTGACCTCCGCTTGCTCCACTCAAGTTACTCTGAGAACGCCTGGAAGAGAATGAAAATATTTTCTACAATGAGTAGTGAACACATAACTTTACTCAATGTTCCCCTCTCACACAGACAATCTTGATGCTGCAGGAGATGAAGGATATGATGCAAGAGATGAGCTACAACAATGATGAGGAAAAGAATACTTAAGTTCCTTGAGATCTTTAAAAAATTAAAAAAAGTAAAAACAGAAACCACAGGTGGAGTTGCCAGCAAGTGAACGACTCCGATGCAGCAAACACATAAAATGAAATGGTTCTAAGAGAGCAATAACAAAAACAATGTTATTTTGTGGCAGGAAAGCAGACAGAAGTATAGTCTTTTAGTCTTATAGTCCGTTCAGCTGCCCGCCAGAGTCAAATTCATGCTCAGATTTCTTTATTACACTAAATATTAAAACTAAACCTGCATCCCCATATCTGTCTTTCAGCTGACCAGAACATGGATCCCTGTGAGTGACTAACCTGTGCTGTGTGTTCTCAGTGGCAGTCACTGTGATAAAAGCAGGGGAATCCTCCATGGCATCAAAGAACTCAGTATCCTCATCTTCATCACTCGCCTCTTCTTTGTGCAGCCTCTCACTCCGCCCTGTTGGGACACATACATATGTGAGTGAATGCTAACTGCATCCAACACCAGCAGAGCCATCACACGATGGCGAGTCTGAATCCTACAGAGTTTAGGAGAGAGTGCATCGTATAATTACACACCCATGGTGATTAATCAAGGAATAATTAGATTAGTCAAATTGGCAATGTTCCTGCTGGTTAACTCGCCTGAAATGTGAGGTCCTTAGGGTGTGCTTCTAATATTCAGTATCCAACATTCAATTCAGTACTTTCTAAAAGTGATTATATTAAAAGATGAGAGTAAGCTATGACCTTCAGTCATTAAACAACCACAAATTTGAACTAAATGTTGTGTATTATTGGAAAATACTTGTTGTTCATCGTATTCTTTCAAACCAGCATCTGTTTAATATTACTTAGTAAGATGCAAATGATTCATTTATTCAATAATGATTCAACTACGTCCTTGTCCAATACACAGAAGACGATTATGAAATGTTCAAAAGAAAGAGGGCTCATGTCTCGGGGAAACCATTACCTTTACAGCCAGCACTATACTGTATAAATGTTAGAATACTTACGTGTAGCAATGGTATTACCTGACAGCAGCTAAACACCACGCACTTAAAACAACATCAGTGTTTTTTTTTTTAATGCTTCTCAATGACCAACATGAGCCCTCTCAGATGTTCTGCCTACGTGGTTTAGGTAACTTATTACAGACAGCAGAGAGAGATGATAGGGAACGATGGACCCAGCTCGACACATATTGGCCCGGTAGGGTTCATGGTCAGTTTCTTAAGCCCTAAACCACGGGGCAACCAATTCTCCAGTTTTAAAAACTAAATTTTGTTTACATCCATCCCTGTGTCTTCCTCCCTGTAGCTTCATGCCATGCTATAGGGAAGTTACATCACTAAGTGCTGTCCTTATTCTTTTTTCAAAAGGTGAGGTCATGGGGCTACAGAAATCAATAGATTTGTATTTTACTGAAGGATGAATGTGCACAACAGGTGTCATGGCATCTGATGTTTTCCAAAAGCTGGTTAAAGGTAGACAATCAAGGACATAAGCAAAAGGATGGACAGACCTACAGTCCTTGCTGAGGATAACTACCATCTCTAAATTAGTAATAATCCAAACCCTTTGACGCAACTTAAATAATATTAAGCAGCGGGAGGGACGTCTACAATATTGAGCCTGAGGTCACACATGACTCTTAGTATAGTAAGGTCCACACTGAGGCCCACCGGAGTAAGTCATATAAAGGCGTCTCACCCTTGTTGGTGGTCTGGGCGCTGGGTGTGGTGGAAACAAGCGTGGGTGCTTCTCTCCACGCCCGCTCCAGGCTGTTATGCTGCTTGGCCAGCTGCTCAATGGTCTCCTCTAAGTGGGTACGCTGCTCTCGCTCATACTGTAGAGCCCGCTGCCATCTCCTGCTGTGAGTCTCTGCTAGGTCCAAAAAGTCTCGACACGCCTGGGGGAGCACATGCACACAAGGAGATAAACACACACGCAGCGAAAGTTTCATTTCAACGATATAGTAGAAGAAAAAAAAAGGATTCCCTTCCTGAAATAAAATCTAATTTACATTTCTTTTAGGTGCAACTCACTTTTCACTTGCAATGATAAACAACTCCTGATCAAATCTCAGTGACACCTTCATAAAACCACTGAACCCATAGCAACATTTTCAACTTGATTTGAGTGAACAGAGAATACTGAAGGGGAACATTTATAACACCTCACAGCATTCTGTAAAAAAGCAATTACTTTCTGACCTCATCCCTTTTGATTTAAACATGTTATCCTACATTTGGACCTATATCAGAGTGTTAGAACATAGTTTAATTAAACAGAATAAACAGCAATTTAGGAGACAGCGACCTTCAAAGTTGACACACATTGGACGACTAACTCCCTAAAAGACACAGAAAACTTTGAAATCGATCAGTATGTTTTTTGATCAGAAAGCTAACAAACAGGGTCCTAAAATGACAGAACAAGTCAAACTGAGATAAGCGATGCTTCAAAGTAAAAATAAAGATATGTACACCTTCACATGACTCTGCATTACACATTTTCCAAAAAGTATACCAATATGTTTTTTAAAGAAGATATCTATGTCTTTATGAAGAGCGATTGTCCATTGTGGGCCAACTTTAAGGGGACCATGTCTCCAGAACGGTTGTTCATTTTGGTTATATAAACATCCCACTCTCTCTCTCTCTCTCTGATGTACTGTTTACATGTAGGAAAAAATATGATCAAATAGAAAGGGGTGAGGTTAGAAATTGATTTCTGACGGACAATATGCATGAAGAAAATGTCATGTGACAGTCATTAAGCTGTCAGCATAGTGTGCTTCAGAGGAGGGGGGTTTCTGAATAAACATTTGGAAACTGTCTTTTAGAGCATTTTGGGGAGGCTAGCCGTTGTAGCCGATGCTCCCACGAGAGCGGAACAACCCGTAATTACAAATACTCCTTTAAGTATTTGCTGCAAAGGTCTTTTAGGCCACAGAGTCAGAGGCGAAGTTCAGAGTTAGCTTGAAACACTTTGATAAATTGTGGGTATGGAGGGATGTGTCACTCAGATGATCGCTGTTCATTGGTTGGTGAGAGTGCAGTCTTACATTAAGGCAGCAGGAAGAGAAAAAAGAAAGCTGGAACCGTACTCTTTACTGGCTTTGTTTCCAGACTTTCCATAACAGGGTGTTATGTTTTATAAACACACACGTTAATTTAATTAATTAATTCATTAAATCTATTCAACTTTATAACAAACTAAAATGAAATGAGTTCTCCAACACTAGTAATTGAAAACATAATATATTATAATACTCCAAAAAGGAGAAAAAAAAAACAATACCATTGTTAAAAGGTTTAGAAGAGTTAGGCTGGACCAAATGGAAGTGATTTATGCTTCAAAAAAAGTAACTCATCTGTAAAGCTGGGGGGATTGTAGTGGTTATAACATAATATTTTAAAATCATATGTACCGTATGATAATGGTGCCATTTTATTATATGTTTAAGTACTAAATTAGCCTTGCCATTTAAAAATGTTACATTTCAGTGGCTTTTGATGTTTTAGAATATAACTCTTGTTTGCTCAAAACAATGCATGAAAATCACAGAATATCTGTCAGTAAAAGCTCCAGTCAAACTCTTACCTCCAGCAGTCTCAGATGAAGTGTCTAAATTTCAATGTCTTGGACTCGGTTTAAATGTTAGAAGTGCATGTGACATATTGGTTCACTTCCTCAGACATTGATATGAAACTCAACACCAACTTAAAAAGTATGACAGTTCCACTTTTTTTATGCTGAGTCCAAATGCAGACTGCATGTGACTTCCTTTGGGGTTGATAAAGGGTAAAAAAAAGTGAACAGGCATGCAGAAACAGAAAGTCCTGAATGAGTGACGTAGGAAAGAGTGAACTCGAGTAAAATTCAATGTGATCAAATCACGCCAACATTAAGTGGTAGGTGTGTGTGAGAGCAGGCACACACAAACGGGTGTTAGCCTGGATTCAGTGACACACGTGACCAGATAAATTACATCTTGAACTAATGCAACCCTCTCCAGAGGCTGGGTTCAGATCACAGAGTACATGCACTCGTGTCTTGCCGTTATGGCCTCCTTCTTCCCTCCTCCTTTACTCCCTCCTCACAAGCACAGCCTATTTTATTTGGAAAGCACATAAAACCCACAGCAACGTTCAAATAAATGCCTTAACAAAGGTTGAAAACGTGGCTGCAGAAATCCAAATACCCATATGTCCTCCTGCGCTGCCGTCTGCTTGAAGAGAGCATTCACCAGCCCAAAGATCACTACAGAGAGTTTGTGGCAGCACTTCTTTCTCATTAGAAGCACATTTTTTTGGCTGACCTAAATGTATTTTAATGAGTTAGGCAGTCCAAAAAAATATATTTTATTGCTTGTCCAGTAACTTTCAATTTCCCAGACCAATTAATAAGAAAAATGGATGACAGAGAGATACAAGGGACGCATTATTTTGAGCTTGGCCTTCACATAATTTAAGTAAAGTCTAGATTTTTCTGTCTCAAGTCCCTCAATGAGCTGCATTAGGACATGCTTCAGCATATTATGAGTAGTAACGTCCTACTGCCAGATTTCAAACCTAATCTTAAAGTAAAAACACTTGCAGTGTAACCACGATTAAATCTGACTGAATTATTTTACACCTGTCAGCCTGCCATTTCACAGAAAAAGAATAAACAAGAGTAAACAATGAATAAACAATGCACAGAGCAATTGAGAAAAGCAGGAAGAAGAGACAAACCTTGTGTGACTGTATGGTTTAAGTCAGAGCAGGTCTGTCCGTCTAACTGTGGTCTCGAAGGCTCTGACATTCCTCCCAGGCAGGGAGGGTCGTGGGCTTCAGAGGGGGAATGAGGGGTTATTCCTGTCTCCCCCCACCCACTATCATATCTAGTATCAATCCTTCAGCACCCCAACTCTCCCAGAACTATCATCCACAACTAACACAGTGTAAAGCCAATGGTATTTACTGTTGAGGGGAATGGACCTGGGCCAGATACAGTAGAGTGCATGCTGGTTATCACATCCAACACATAGAGAAACCTGAACATTTGGTCGTGGTTGTTGTGCTGAGTTAAATATAGCTGATTACATGAAGCTAAACAACAATATGTAGTTTCTCTTTCTTTCTCAAACTTAGTTTCTTGGCGGCGAGAAGCGTTTACTACAAAATGTTATCTCATCATCATTTTGAAACACCAAAGGGCGATATACACTCTTGCAACTAGAATTGTGGCTGGCCACAGAATTGCATCGACGGACTCGTTTTGGTTTATAGTTCCTGCCTTTTCCGTACGCCAGAACAGTAGGTGGCGCAACAACCGTTTAGAGTCGACCTGCACACCGACATTCACCGATATCTCCCTCCAGGAATTTACCGCCAACTGCGTGTCCTTATACTCCGTCAGACGGGTTTTATAAATGCTCATATTTGCGGACACCTTGAGCCAAACGTTCTTCAACGGGATCCATTGTTTGTGTTTCTGCTGTGGCTTTTAAAAATAGCGGTATTATGCTATGAAACCGGAAATGCGAGACTCAGAAAGGATGCGGTTGGCAGACCAATCACAGTCTTGCGGGCTGCGAACGCCTTGCTTAGCTTTGTCGGATAGTCAGAAATTTTGGGCGACGTACGCAAGCACGCAAGAGGGCTGACGGGACCACGCAAGGGGTCCTTGCGGGTCTTGTGGGTCTTGCCGGTCTTGTGGGTCTTGCGTGCTTGCGTCTCTGAGTAAAACCTGAGTATAAAGCAGCCTTAACTTAGAAATAGTTATGTTTAGGTAGATTGAACAGGATCTGCAGCTCACAAAGGCTACACTATAAAGTGATGTCATCACTCAACGCAGTAACTAGGGCATTATAGATGACTGCCATCCCTGTCACAAAGACCATGCAGGACACCGGGCACTGGGCTCACTGCTGCTGCATCTTGCAGACTGGTCTGTGGCGGCTACTTACATTGATCATAGCATTGGAAGTGATGCGGAAGAGGGTGGCTCGCTCGTTGACTGCCTTGATCTTCTCCCCTCCCTCCACAGGGACTTTCAGACCCTCAAGTTCACTCAGGGAACGCTGCAGGGCCGCCCCGTGCTTCGCGATCAGGTCATTGCATGTGCTGAGGTCATCGAGCTTGCTGACGAGTATCTTCAGGGTGCCCTGAATCTCGCTGCGGTCCGACTGGGATGTCGGCTCCTCATCCCCCGAGTCATCTGGAGGGAGAAGGTAAGAGGTCACAAACACCATTCATAAAAAAAGAAAACACGTTTTTCTTAATAAGATAATTTTGGGCAACATATTGAACGACAAAGCTGCTAAATCGCATAGCTGCTAAATTGAAAATACGTTCCTTTTCATGATATATTTCCCATTTGAGATGACTCAGATACCATGGCAAACACACATCCCACTCCTCCATTTCCCAGTGATACACTGGTATAGGCAGATATAGTATTGTTTAACTCATTTTTATTTTTTGTTGTTTGATTTCTGAACGATATTCGTAAAATAAAAATTACAAATGACATACATTTAACAATGATTTGTGTCACTGATGAAATTATTATGAATTAAGCCATTTGTCAGATTTGACAGATGACTTCCTTTGACACATGTAAGTACCTCCATTAGACGTCAGCGCACTAAATATGACTGACTGACTGCTGAAAATCCTCAGTTATCAAATGTAAATGTATCCCGGCATTTGAATACAGACATGATCCATAACCATGAGCCTTTGCGGTAGCAGCTGCCTTTCCACTATGATGTCACTAAGGAGAGGTTACTCAAGTTTAAACAGACCATAGAACAGTGTTGCAGCGTCAGCCTTACATTACACACACGTATGCACACACTGCACGCACAAGCAGAATCACAGAATGACAGACGAGGGGGAGACCAAGGTCCATCAACGGCCCAGTGACAATGTAAAAGGAACAAATCCACGGAGAAAAAGCATGTCCTGATTTTCTGAAATAAAGCAGTTGAGAAGTATTTGCAGACCTGAGTATTAACTTCCTACAAAAGAATATTTCCCGACATAAAAACATCGGCGTTTGTGTGTTTGTGTTTCAATAAATCCAGCGAACAAAACAAGCCAATGGGGCTGTAAGGAATAAATATAATCGGCTTCAATGTCAGCATATTTTCTCAGGATAGATTATTGCTTTCTGAAATGAGGCAACATTCCAACAATCGCACCAGAGGAGTGACTACTGCCAAAACAGAGAGCATCGAGAAAAATAAGGAACACCAGGACGAGGTTGATTCTGTGCATCTCCACAAGGCCAATGTATGTTCAAGAGCAGTGTTACAGTCTCTGCACCATTAGTCAACCCTGCTGACCCCAACGCATAGAACGATGCTGTCCTGCTGTCTTGTACACGTCACCATACAGAGTACGCTGAGGTCTGTTATGTAGCTGATGGAAGACTCTGGCACAGTCTTAGTGAGAAGCAGCACTCCAGCAACACTTTTTCATTGGAACAAGGCAACTGGCTGTGACCTCGCAGTGGAAGAGACCATCACCCCTGTCAAGCCAATTTACAGAACACCCTGTAAGAATAACATGGATCTCCGCCTGGGGGATGCCGGTGGCCTGGCAGTCTGAGGACGACATCATGTAACCGCAATATACCGGGGTGAGCAAAGGGGACACAGACAAGCGAAGAAAACAATCTCTCACCATGTTTGCATTTCCTGGCATCCATTTCCACCCAAAGGTAACCAAAGTTCAGCCAGGAGGAAGTAGTGCATACACACACTGAGCTAAAATGTCAGAGACAATATGTGAACGTCTTGAAAGGGCTTTCGGAGAGACACAAATGTCTGGCCACGAGAACGGACAGACAAAGGTCAACCCAGCACCCTGATAGCGTCAATAAACTGAAAAGCGAACACGGGTCAGAAATCCATCAACACATTACCGAGCCAGCCAGACATTAACAATCAAGTAGAGTGACGAAGAATTTCAAATAAAATCCCTGCGGAGAAAAGCAGACAAAGAAGAGGCTGAATCTGATGAGGGAATGAAACGGGCAGCTGCAGTGCACTGGGAAGCAGGAGGCAATGAAAGACGCGAGTATACGTTAGAGAGTCGGGCAGGATAATAAAATTAGCCTTGAATTGATAAAGTGTGACTCGAGAAGCGTACAACCGATTGATGTACGTTTGAACTTCCTCCCACGAGGAAACAATAAGCCTCCAAACAAATCAGATACATTTAGGAATATGCCCCCGAAGATCAAAATTAGTCATCAAACGTATTTGAAAATGTGATAAGAATTTCTCAAGGTAATAAGAAATAACAGAACAACTGACACAATGATAAATAATGAGAAGTTGAAAATAATCATTCTCTTTAAGCTGCTTCTGGAAATACAAAAAGTAGATTTCAACCAATTACCATCTGTCTTTAAGATTTGTATTCATATAACTTGATATAAATATACATTTGATACACGACCACATTTTGAAAGCTTTTGATCAGTTGGCGTGGGATTACATTTTGTACTACTTTTTATGGATTTAAATTCTCTATCCCACAGCAGGATGTGCAAAACAAAAACATAACCATTTTGCTTTCTTTAATCTCTAAATAGGTACAAGACAAGAACATCTGATGTCTCTCCTCCTGTCCACCGTTGCTATTAAACTGTTAAGGAATTGAATGAGGCACTGCTGCTTGGACACCCTTCAGCGGCAAAGAGAAACCAGGACACAAAGCTTTCTTCAATCTAAATCAGGGGTGTCAAACTCGTTTTAGTGAAGGGGCCAAATGCTGCCCGTTTTGATCTTGAGTGGGCCGGACCAGTAAAATCACAGCATAATAACGCATAATAACACATAATTAACGACAATATTTCTCCATGTTTAAATCATTGGTGAAGGTTTTTAGATGATACACTCTATTTTAAGGTCTTTCAACAATTACCTAGAAACATAAAGACCATAAATTCAGACATCAGCCCTCTGTTTTCCTGCCTGGGCTCTCCTCTGCAGATTCCCTCGCTTTGTGACACGTTTGTGACGCCACTTTCATGACGTGATCCATGTTTAATGACTTCCAACACAATAATATCAGTGCTCACATCAATTGTTTGCATGTCCGTCTTATAAGCAGAGGATCAGAGGTTTGAATCGCTCTTTTTTCTTCTTCTTCTATTGGATTGGACACCCTGGCGGGCCGGACTGGACCCCCTGGACACGTTTCATCACTGGAGATGAAAAAACCTTTTAAGCTAAACACGTTCTATCAAGTGTATATCAATCAGATCTGGAATACAAATTAAAGACTGCATTCAACAATAAACGTATGAATACTCCATCTATGCCGTCTATGCATCGCTGTCCCTCACTGCTTATAGCTCGCCCCTTCACATTTCCAACCTCTTCCTTCCCAACAACAGATGTGAATTGATGACTCTCCGTAGCGACGTCAACACCACGAGACCCGGGCAGGAGCGCATTACCACGCCAGTCATGTCTCAAGGGCGGTCCACTACTCCCCTTCCCCCACCTTCCACCACCTCAGAGGACACAGGAGCACGTCTGTTCCCAGTTCCCAGCTCAGAGGTTGGTGATATAATTGAAGCAAATATCTGATGAACACACATCCGTCTTCCATCCGTCCTCTGCATGTGCATGTTGTCACTGTTTCTCCCTTCACTCCCTTCTTATCCGTGTGTCTAGCGTGATTGCGCAGGGGAGAGAGAGACAGAGATGGAGAAGGATGATAAGATGTGGTCGAGTGTAATTGGGAGAGCAGTAGTCTTCCTTCCGTCCCACTGTCAGCCTCGTCTTTCTGCCCGTCCCTGAGGGCCGGCTGTCAGATCCGTGGAGCCGGGCCTCCGGCTGACAAGACGTCACCCTGTGGCAGAAAGACATGCACTTCAAGCAGCCGAGTACGTGGGACAAATGGCATGCCTCTCTGGATTAAAGATGATATTTCAACATATGAGGCATAACCAAATGGTAAACTAGTTTCAGAACAAATTAAGAATTATTTATTATTTTTATAAAACAGCTTACTTTTATTACTTATGGTTATTACAGTTCATTTTTACAGTTGACAGTCAACTTTATGCACTGGACTGTAAAGGAAATGAACATGGCATCAGCAACAACATTTGTATGATGTTTGTTCCTTTTTAAACTATGATCAGAATTCAGATTCTCCATTAAATTATATTAAATTACTAAAGCTCATGATCCTTGTTAGTGTACGTAGGCTACATGGTTTTAGGATGAATGGTGATTTAGGACAATGCATACAGTATAAATATAGTCTCATACAACTGCCCTGCAAGACTCATACTCTGTCTCTTACGAATTATGTGTATATGGTATTTATAATTCTGCCAATGTTTTTTTTTAATTCAAAAGCTGCATTTGGAAGAAAAAAAAGTAAAAATGTTAATAATGTACATATGTACATGCATCCTTAAAGTCCCTGTGGCCTTCTCCTATTTTTCAAATCAACATTGTGTGACTTGCCAGATATGTTAATGAACACATTGTCCTCAGTGTGGTGAGCAAAAACTCAACTAAATTTATTGCAAATGATTGGTATACAATCAAAATTTCTAGAAGATTGAGTTGTGTAACTTCGACCTTCATAAACCTTACATTTAAACTTCATGAGAGTGGTGTTGATTCAACTTCATGGTGCTATCAGGTAGCGCAATAATTACTAACCATATATGCCGCATTATGCTACAACGTGACATTTTGTAGCTTTTTTGGTTGTTGGTGTACCGCGGGATTTTTTTTTTATTGTAGAAAATGTGAGAGCAAAGTGAGGTGGGGAGGGGGTGGGAAGGCGGGGATGAGTGTTTTTGCAGCTGACGGTTATGATGGAGTGTGCAAGAGAAAGAGAATACTATATGAAGGTATATCAGAAACAGAAGAGGCAACGAGGTAGATGAAGAGCGAAGATGCGTCCCAGGGGAGGGCAGTGCAATCCTCACCAGTAATTGCTAACTGGCACCAAACATCCCCTGGGACACATCACAAGGAGACAAACAAAGGAGACAGCAGGTTAAACCCAGCAACACAGCGCTCAGCTCTCCACAAGCAAATGAGAAACTGTGCAGTGCAACTCATCACTGTCCCAAGAGCTCTGCAGCACAGCTCCGGCAGTGGATCCAATCGAACATGCTCAACAAGCAGCAAACAACAAAGGGAAAGATTAACAGTAAACCGCAGCACTGTGTTTTAATTCAGTAACATTTCATAATGTGCAAGAAGAAAATCATACAAGAAGAAAAACAAGCAGACCGCTGACCATTAAGCTGGAGATTTATATTCTGGTGTGCCGAGTAGGTTTTATGAATTTCCATCTGGTGCATCAGACCTGTGAGAGGCAACTAGCTCTTGCTTTACTCCATACCTCCTACAGTCTGAAGGTTGAGGCCATTAATTATCCTACTGCACAACCGAAGACTACTAACTGAGCTCATCTACACGAGTCTGGTCACTGACAGGATTTCAAAGGGAATTACTGCAGGAATGAAAAGAGTTTTCTTCTCCGGAAATGATGAATCACCACCAAAATTTGAAGCCTGTATTTATCATGTGAAGCAGCAGGGATCTCTTCATTGTCAGATTTACACTACAGTACGAGAGATTCTTAATCATTGGAAGGCAAAGAGTTTCATTAAAACCCATGTGTGCATGTAGGTGAGCATACAGTAATTCAATGCACGCTCACACACCAAGTCTTTATTTACATGCATGCAAACAGCTGCTGAGGCTGAGAGGAGGAGCTGTGCCACTGCCCTGCTTCATGTGAAACTGAGCCAGGCTGGTACACATGATAAAATGGAGATGAACATGTTACATGTTTTGAAAGACACGTCTCATTGACAGAGATACAGTATATCAGGTGCATCTCTCTACCATAGTGTGTGTTTTGCAATGGTACAGTAATTGCTCATGAATCAGAATCAGATTCAGCTTTAAAGGCCATGTACATTTACACATTCATGGAATTTGATGCCAGATTCTGCGCTTCGTACTTGTGTACTTGAACTTACACGTGCAGACCAACGTAATGCACTAACACCCAAAAAAGGCTCACTTAAAAAAGGTATATTTGTTAACATCTTCTGGAAATCAAATCCACTTTTTAAATATTATTTACAGTTGCCCTTTTTCTGAAATAGACATGCAATGTATTCACATTGATTCTCTCCATATCATAGTTGAATACTATGTTCAGATTGCATAATCCGACGCGGATGTATTCATCCCAGCACTAGGATGATGTTAACATTGAGACAATACAAATCTATCAACCGTCAGAAGTTTCAAGAAGTCTCGAGTTTTGGATGACTGTCACTGTCTCTTCTTGAACGCCTTGATAATGTGGGTCAGTAACACGGGAACACAGCTAGATTGTGATCCATCATACTAATTGTCCCGGTGCCAGCGCTGTGAGACAATGAGCCACTCTGACAACTCTTAATAATGTATGCAAGATGTGTAGAGAGACTATTTTCAGAGTATTTGCATCTAAGGAGGGATACAAGTAAAATGTAAACTAAGTACAAAATTATTAAATATTGAACTGTATTTATCACAATTTCTGGGATCAATACAGTACAAGAGGCAGATTTTGTCTGTAGGTCTATTAGTCATTTTACAAGGAGTATATATATATATATATATATATATATATATATATATATATATATATATATATATATATGACTAGAGGACTTTCACTATTGCATGGTCACTTCAATGTAATTAGACAGAAGTCATTAAATGTTTGAAGCACAAAAACTGCAATCAGGTTTGTCAGCATTCATCTTTACGTAAAGTTACTTTCTGTCGCTATCCTCTTCTATTTTTCATGAATCCCAAATTCCTGCCTAAAACTGGAGCATTGCTTTCCTGACAGTGGTAATGACATGGCTGTAAACCAGATATAATTGTTTGGCATGTGTGAGCCTCCCGGAGTGCTCCATCATGGGAAGCCGCGACATTGTACGGCGTCTTATTATTCCGGCTGTTTTATGTGGTACTTTTTTAAGCAGTGGCCCAGTTGGAACTGACGCTCTGCACTTTACTGAGCTGAAGTGGTTCCTACTGGCCCCATGCCAACACTTAGCAATTGTTACTGAACTCTGCACAACTAATTTACATTTAACTGTTCTACCAAAAACTGTCTTTATTTCGACCGCAACGGAGGGTGATTTTGTCGCTTGGTGAAAAACAGAGGGCTCGGATTTAAATCCACACAGTTAATCTCACAAGTTTGTTTCGTGTAGATATAAATTTTTTCGTTGTAGGAATAGCTACAACAACTAGTTGTTTATGGACATGGGTACAATGAAGAAGTCAATCTCGAATCATTTTAAAAGGTTCATTGTTTTAAAACAGGGTCAGCCCAACTTGTTTTATGTTGAAGCCGTTTGACAAGAAGAAAGTGGCCAAGAACTACTCATCTATAATATTACTAGTTACATGTATTCACATATCATAACACAATACTCATCCAAACAAGCATGTTTCATGTCAGTATATTTTCAGTATCCATGTTACAGATTTAAACATGTCTTCGGAGGCAATGCCCGTATAAATAAAACTATTATACACAATATCAAAGCACTTTCATACAAACATACAGGATACTATTATGAACGCTTTTAACCTATCACACTATGTTGTGACGCTATAAGAGACCAGCTGGTACTACTGTGTAAAGTCCTTGGAGGATTTCAGACTATTTGATCAATGTTCAGAGTTGTCATTTTCTTTGTGTAACTTAATTACATCTCATTATGGCTTATACCACGAATGCCAAACTCATTTCAGTGACAAACAGACAAACTGGGGAGGTGAAGAGACAGAATAAAATGGGCAGTGAGGGGAACATGTGAGTCAACCCATTTTTCGTTGTTCCTGCAAGTGCATAAAAAAATTAATATATATATATATATTGTATATATAATGTCCATACATACTGTATGTATATATTGTCCTATACATACTGTATGTATAAATGTATATCCTCTATAGATATTCAATTAAATCAAAACAAATCCTATGAATCTGTAGTCCTTTACGACTCTCACCACTCTACTTGTTGTCACATTTGCAATTTGGGACTCTGAGAAATACAGCAAGTCATATTTCACACTTTCAGATGGTGCAATGAACTATACGCACAGTATGCAAACACAGATGCACATTGCCAATACAACACGTAAGCCTGGCAGACTCAGACTGATCCATATGCAAATGTCAGGTGGAGCAAGCGCAAAGAAGAGGGAGGAAATGAGTCTGAGTGAGAGCAGCACAGGAGAAAGAGGGGATAGGGAGAAGGGGACTGCATGCAGTGAGGAGTGCAGACGAGAGGACACACTGCTCTTTTCACAGCATGAGGCGCTGCATTGTTGAGGGAGACTGCAGTGATGTGAGCATCCATGCCGACAGATGACAGATGCCAGAGAAAAGAGAACGAGCGAGACGGATGGAGGAATGACAGCTAACTCTCAGACACATGATGAGGAGGAGATAGCAGGATGCGGACCGTTTTGTCATGGGACAGATGGAGAGGAGTGTGACAGCTCCTTGCTAATGTTTAGCCATAGCTGTACTGACCCTGGTTGACTTTACTGAGGCAGCCCGAGTTGCAGAGGGAGCGGACCGTCCCCGCCTCCCAGCAGCCCCGGCCCTTCATCCCACTCTCTGCAGGCCTGATCCCACTCCACGCTCCCCGAGACGCAGCGTTGCCCTTGGCCTCTACATAATCCCAGCGAGAAGGGGGCAGAGGCAGCGACTTTCCCTGTTCAGCATTGCAGCGTGCACACACATACATGCATACTCACACGCGTACATACAGTGCACAGACAGGGGAGCGATGCAGGCGCTCCCTCGTGTAATTCCTATCTCCTCTCGTGCATTGCTTCGCTTGCTTCCGGAAACTCACGGGATACACACATTCAGAGAGCTCGGCACATTTACAATTCTCCTGCACATGCTTCCCTCAGTGCAGTGCAGACTGGTAAAGAGAGGGAGGGCGGGAGGGAGGAAGGGAGGGAGGGAGAGAGAGAGTGAGTGAAGCAGCGAGGAGATAGAACTCTGCAGCCAGCAGTCATCAACACATCTAAGACCAGAATGCATTGCTGCTTTTCGTAGCCTGACAGAAAAAGCTAACTATTTCAGGAAATGGCAGCGATGGTATTAAGTAATGGTTATGTCACTTTGAAATTATACCAGAAGGAGATTATGTATGATGAGACACAGAGGATGAAAAGATTTTAGATTAAATTTCAATATATTGACTCAGAGTGGTGCTTCTAAACCAAGGGCAAAAGGGCAAATAAAACATCCTTCCAATGACTAGTTCCTCTCCTGACACGATTGACACGTCCTTCCTCTGTTATCTTCTCAGAATCTCTTCATAGTGCTGAACACCAGCTGCTGATGGACCACTTTAAATCTGATCTCCTGCAGACGGGTCAGTGTCACTGAACCAAGACAGGAGTTATATATGTATATATATATATATATATATATATATATATATATATATATATATATATATATATATATATATATATATATATATACATATAATATATATGTATATATATACACACACTACCGTTCAAATATTTGGGGTCATCCAGACAAATGTTAAGTTACTTTATTTTACTTCAGTTACCTTCATCTGACCCTCTATACACCTATGTACACATTTAAATAAAAAAAAGACAATTACATTAACAATAGTCATTTACCACATAAGCAATGCATAGAGTGTATTTCGGATTCATTTAACATTATCGTCAGTGAAAAAAAAACTTTTTGAACGGGAGTGAATATATATATATATATATATATATATATATATATATATATATATATATATATATATATATATATCCTCAAGTTAACTGTAGACTTCTGTGAAATGACAAGCTATAATAATAGATGTATAAAAATGTGTGATTGAACTTTTTGTTTTACACGTACAGTTTGATACAGTTTGCAAGAGTTTGGTCTCTTGCAACACTTAACAATGGAAGCCAGTTTAATGATTTGTATATCATTTTGTTTATAATGTAGGAAAGGAAGACATTTTCTTATGAATCACACATCTAGTTATTAGCTTAAAGTGATCAGTAATGCTAATAATACCTCTGGGCCAGGGCTTCAAGCAAAGCATGAGCTGTCACGGTTGCCTGATGCAAAACAAATTCCTTCTTCTACGGGCACCAACATGGATGAAATGTACAGAATCAGCTGTGAAAATTTGGCCAACAGCAGACAGACTCCCTCCTTTGATTGAAAGCGGCTACAGTACTACATGCTAGTCTGCTGTTCCTTACGTGTTGCAGCGATTCTGTAAAATACCTGACAACAGCAGAAACAGGTAAGCGGGGGTGAGAGAAGTGCTGACAAGGAAAGATTGTTGGACAGTAAATAAATAACTTCCCCTAAATGTCCCGGAGCATGTTCAAGACGGCGCCGAAGCATGAAACCTCAATTAATTTCATACTTGACCTTCATCATTGCTTTTCTTGAATACAGTAACAGCCCTGACTGGTGAATACAGCAGGCTCTGTATGTGTATCTGGGTTTTTTGGGTGTATTTTGAAACTTTTTGAATAGTCTGTATTTTCTTTTTATCTTTTTTTTTAGTCATAACTCCTGATGTTAAGCACTTTGGGCTATATTTTGTGTATGAACATTATTGTTGTGATTACAGTGTTGTTATCTATGGATTAAGCTGAGATAAATACATCTCAATCCCATGTGGTGCTGAATGGTCAGTTAATAGAACTGGATATATATTTGTAGCACACACTACAGTATCTATAGTTAGACTGTACCTTCAGGTAGCAACAGTTTGCATACTGTAAAATAAATGGGATTTAAATTGCATCTAAATTATATTAACAGCATTTCCCTTTTAGAAGATGAAACATTACAACAAACACAGCACTCTTTTAAATATATGTGACTCCGGTCTATACAATATTATCTCCATGAGAGGAATCAACTTTTAAAAATGCACTGGAATCTAGAGAGAAACCTAAGTTGCTCCAAAATATCAAATGATATTCTTCTGCAATCCCAAATTTCAGCAGAAGCTCAGCCCCACATTTCCCTGTAGTTTCACTGGAGCACACAGACAAAGGCATCTGAAAGACACACAGAAGTGAACGGGGCATTTCAGGAGCAGGAGTTACAGTTGCATTAAGCCAATTACTGCATAAAGATCTAGGAACCCAAACACTGCACAGCCTGAATGCACAAGAGCTCATTAAAACCAGTTCAACCCTCCCAAGAAAAATGTTTCATCGTGGGAAGCAAGTCCTTTTAACAGGAAAATGACATTCTGAGTTCTAGACCTTTTGAAACATTATGCTGCGTCCATTCCAGCATTTGCCATATGAATACTATTGATCAATGCCAAAAGGCCGCATTATGTGTCATTGAGCCAACAGAAGACCATCTAATGGACTGACGCTCCTCTCGTTGTGAAAACAACCCGCTTGTCTAGAGGAGGTGGAAGATCTTTAATTAACCACAAATGTAAACCTTAAGAGGGATCGCTTCCTGCGTCAGCCTGCACTGACTCATAGTGGAGACCGCATGCATCTGCTTGATGATTTAGCTATCACAAACAGTTACAACATTCATGTCAATGCTCCACAATGCAGAGGAAAATTATAGTTGACTCTCAACATGCTGAGGCAACGAATCATCGCTTAGTCATCGCCGACAAATAAACTCTTTGTGCTACGAATAAAAGTCCTTACGGTGTTGTGAATAGAGATACTACTTAGATATTAACTATTAGCAATAAACACAACCAAATGTGTCCATGGTAGCCGACCAGAGCTGCAGAGACGAGCAGTGTATTGAACATTTGCTCAATGTCACATATCAAAACAATAACAGTCAATTTTAGTAGAGTCTGGTTTTAACACTGAGGTTTAAAAAAAATAATTTGAATGCCATGAACTTAATTTGCAGTGTAATCTTTTTCATGTTACATATCTGTGTCTTTAAAGATTTGAAACTTGCCTTGCAGTTGAACAACACTTACAAACCTCCTTATCTCCGCCAGGCGTCACCCTGGGGAGAGGTCATGTGTTTCGTCGTGTGTGTCACTTTTGTGAGTCCGTGACCGAGTGTGCACCTCTGTGTTTCATGAATGCGGCCAACTTCACCTTCCGCTGCAGCAAATATTTTGGGACCCCAGTTATGGCTGCATGCTCAGGGATCTCTCGTGGCTGCGGTGACTCACACTTTCTCAAAACCTTTTTCACTGCCGGTGTTATACTGCCATTGGCTGCCTCTACTGAGTGCACCTTTGTAGTTGCAGCAATGGTTTAAAAAAAAAAACATAGACAAAGGAAAATTCTCAGTGTCAAAAATGTAAAATACTACAATATTTATCACGATATAATGTACCAATTATTATTTTGTGAACTGATTTAACAAACAGCTTAGTATCAGCTGTCCTCACTAGTGTCACTTCTTATCCATCGTTCTTACAATTCATTATCAAGTCAAACACATAACTTTTTTCCTCTGAGTTTGGGTAAAAGGGATCCTTCATTAAAACAAAAAAAGATCATCACTCACTGTCCATTGCATAAAAAATACCAGAAAGATAGTTTAAACTAATCATGCTCACATAGAATGAGCTTCTTACTGTTTTGGCTTTTCAACAAAAACAGTATCAAGCCCACTGGAAAATTCTTATAGTTGGCATAAGGAGCTTAACCTGACCAGCAAAAAAGAAGAAAAAAAACACAGAAAGCCACCCCGAGGATGAAAAAGGAGGAAACTGAACCTCTATTTTCATAGCTGTCCGCTTTGCACTACATTTAACTAATTTAAGATTTAATGACCTGTCTGTATCTGATATTCGCAATTTCTCAACCTCTCTTGACTGCTGATTAAGCAGAAAAGCTACAGAGCGAGCGACAGGGAGAAAATGTGGGTGTCAACTGTCTGGGCTACAGTGTAAGCCTGATGATTAATTCAAGTTTCATGCAGCATGCAGCCCCCAAAGAGCAGACAAAAATCACAGTACAACAAAGGATGGCACAATAATCCCAGTAAAGCAGCGTGGATCCTATAACAATGCAATGCTTTAAAAACGCTGTTCACAGACAGTTTGAGTCAGGATTAGCATCATCTATATATCCATTCAATATTAATAGTCTAATACCAAGATAGCCATGTCTAAGACAAGAGGCCAATACAAGCACAATATTCAAACCTAATTATCTTTCTCTCTCTCTCACACACACACACACACACACACACACACACACACACACACACACACACACACAGTATTAATAACAAGCGGCAAAGAAAACACATCATAGTTTTCCATTCTCGTGTGGCCTCTGTTTAAAGAATTTTTCCAGTAACCTCACAATAGATGAAAACTACACCTGTAACCATAATGAGTGTCTAAATCAAAGACTGCAACTGCTTTATCCCTCAAACCACGTATGCAGAGTAATGGCAGGGAGATATTTGCGATTAAACCTCAGCAAGAACGAATGCGGTGAAAAAGAAAGCCGTTTTAATGCCATTGCATGATAAAATGAGATTAAAGCGCCATCCCTCACCTATTGGTGGGACGACTTAGAGTCCACTTAACATACATAGGCCTTGTGTGGTCTCAATAAACAGTAGGACAAAATGTAGATTTGGGAGAGAAAATGCCCAGCAGCCAGGCAGCAAGCCCAGTGAAACAGGACAAAGTCTATGAGCATGATTATTTGCTAATGTGTCGAATACATTGTAAGAAAAGCAAACGCATAGATATGATGGGGTTTCAAAGAGCAAGTCAGATCGGAGGCAGGTGGGGGGAAGCGGGGTGGCATGTAACTCCAAGATCGATGGTGGGTGAAATGTGCAGATCATGGAAGGAGTGTGAGTTCCGAGGGTTCAAATCCATTAAGACACAGCCAGGGTTTGACTTCACAGGGACACTTGGCTGTTACATTCAGAGTCAAGAAACAGAAAAGGAAGACAGAAGTTGAATATGGCTGGGAAAAAAAGAGATAGAAAGGCACCCAGAGGATCATTATAACTAGAGACTAACTCCGGTCTATTTGTCTCCATCTCTCTTGTCATTGGGGAGCAAATCAACCTTTGCCACCACACACTTTTACATCCAACGCAAACAAGGAAAAGTCAAGCGAGACTCAGCCGATCTGCAGCAGAACTAACTGATGATGAGCATGCCATCTGTCATTTCACAACATCTTTTACTGAGCTCAGAAAGTAGTGCAGGTGAGAGAGTGCAGTACGTTAAAAATGCATTTTGCTCCATTTAGATTAAATACAGTAGGTGTGAATCTCAGCTTCATTTATTTTGATCCATCATCAGAATATATTTGTGACTTTATTGGTAAATCATTATCTTTGACATGTACAGTCTTAACCCGAGTGCCCGACCCGACGCAGAGAGAATAATCCATACTACTCCTCAGCCAGTATTTACCAATATAATGTTATATAAGCTCCAATGTGTAAACACAGCTGCAACCAATCATTTAAACCATGTTCATGTTTGTGTGCAATCTTTGCACACAAACATACACCCACATTCCTGAGCATCCCGCAAATAAAAGAAAGCCGGATACTTACAGGAGGAAAACTGTGCCTTATTCCGTCTCTATTTTTCCCTCCAGACTTTGCAGGACAATGACAACGTTTTAAGCAAAGAGAAGAGTGAAAAGGGAAGAGTTGGAGAAAGCAGTAGGTCATTCCATTCAGAATAAGAAAAAAACCCACTGGATGAAAAGGAGAGTAAATGGCTTACTGAGGGAGGAGGAGAGAGAAAGAGGGAGAGGGGGCGGGAAAACCAGATAGCGAAGGAGAGAGGGTGACTGAAAGAAAGAGGAAGAGCTAGTGCTGGAGCGAATGAAGGGGGGGAAACAGCGATACAGTCAGGACCAGGAGGGATGGGATGAAAACGACAAAGGAAGCTTGTTTGAGAAAGCCGTCCTAATAATATTCTGTTTCATGACTATGGATAGAGCTCTACCTTTTACAGTTAAGGGAAAAAGCTTTGATGTGAAATAAAACTAGAGAAGAGAAAGATACATGAAAAGTGGCAGAGAACAAAAGCACAAGCAAGAGGATAAATGTAAATATTTGAAGTAACTGAACCACGACTCGGAAATCATGTGACTACCGGTTTACTCACATAACCAGAGTCAGTTCAGGTGAAATGTCCCTGAAGGACAGTCAGATTGACTTACTGGATGCTGAAGCAGATCAACACACTGTTTGAGAACTCAAGATACACATCAGCTTGCATGCTCGGCACATCAGGGTCAGGTGCAGGAAGAAAGCCCCTTCTATATAAGAGATATGTGGCTGCTGGTGTTACTGTCGAGCTCAGCTGCATCTGTCTGAACTGAACTGATCCAGAGAAACCACTAACTGGATGACTCGTTCCAGCATTTATATGAATTTCTCAATGTTGGCTCCAATCTTCACTAGACCTTCACAATTTCCATAAAAAAAAGAAGAAAATCACCATCCAAGCACATTTTCACTCGCGTTGAATTCATATAGGAACTGAATTTCAAGGTTGCAAATTTAAACCAGCACTGGAACCAGTGATTCAACGGGCTGTGAGCTCACTTTCACAAACAGTGGCAGGAACATGGAAGGCAAACGCACGAGATGTTGAAGTGAAGGCAAACACTGCCACCTGCAGGCACTAGCTTCAGGAAACTGTTAGAAATGCAATCGAAACCTTAATTAGAACAAGGCACACTCATGAAAGGACAGACAATTTACAAGAGAAGGCTTCTAAATGGAAAGACTGCAGATGTGACACCAGTACTAATGAGAAATTCAGGTAAGTGATTCAGGGTTCAGGTCAGTCATACCCAGACAAAGAGCGATTTGAGATTTCAGCTAAAACAACATGCTTCTCGGGCTTAGATGAAACCCAGAGATGGTAAAAAAAACCAACAACAAGCTACATCAAGGTTATCAAGTTATAACTTTGGGCATCATCTACACACATGATGGGCCTTGAGTTTACACTCTGAGGACACAGAAGCTCTTTACTCCTCTGACAGAAAGGAGGGCAGGTTAATGAATGCCACTGATCCATGTTTCCTTACACTGTGTACAGAAAGAGGTGCTGTGAAACAGTCTGACTGCGAAATTATAGTAATTCCCTGATGTATGAAATATTCCTCTCACTTGCATAACAGACATTTGTCTGTAGACGGACTCACGCAGTGTCCCTTTTCTCACATTCTCTTTCTCCCACAGATAGATTAGCTGTGAAAGTAGATGTTCAACAAATACAAAGACACACACCTATTCTTTCTCTAAGCTTTGAAGCAGTTACTAAGTCAAAGCTTTAACAAAATACAGTTAACCGCTTTAAAAAATAAACGTCTCATGCATGGCAGGAAATTATAGCGCTGATGCAATAATTACAACAGATTTAAAGTTGTGTGACAAAGTATTCAAGAGGTTCTTAATGACAGTGTTAAAATACACAAGGTGCCTTGAAGGCGACAGTAAACCTGGTGACAGATGGCATCAGACGGACTCGAGACAGCATCTTAGATACACAGAAGCAGGTGTCTTTGAGTGTTTTCCTGCAGTTGAATCTCAGTTTGCTAAAAATGGTGAAATGAAAAGCGTCAGTTTGCAGTTTCTATTGTATCACTGTTGGTCTGTGAGCAAGTTGTCTGATATCAAAACTGTATCAGAAAAAGCTGCTGTTCACTACATTTCAAACAGATACAGTACATTTTTACTTTTTTTGAAAAAAGGCATTAGCAACTACATTCTGAAACTGCAACCTTGAATGGGCCCAAAAGGGGAAACAAATTGTATTCATATCTGTATACTCTGTGCCTGATAAAATGCTATTTTTGTAAAGTGCAAGGTTTGTTCAACACATAGCTGAAGTAAACAAAGCAAGAAACATTACTGCCTTGCTTACTGGCAGTGGTGAGCAAAAAATAACTCACATTCTCCCACCGTCTATATTTAGTGATCTGACTTTCAAATTGAGGCCAGAGGAATACAGATCCAAGTCTCAGTCTCTGTAGACCCAGTCTGCAAAAGACTGGGGCAGAGAGGCTTTGTGATGATGCTGGGGTTAGAAGTGAAGAAACACGGTCCCCAAAGGCTGTTCCCACAGCCTTTGGCCTGCAACACCTAATACAACCATAGAAGAATACATTCCCTTGGAAAGCAGAGTGATCTGTTGTCAGGCTGAAAGGAAGCCCAGTTTCCACAGTACCATTAGCATATTCCAGTTTGTTTTTCAACTCGACCGAGCAGACGGCGCTGCCCTCTCCTGGCTCCTACTGGAATCTGAATTACATTAAAGAAGGAGGGCGTGAGAGGAAACAGCTGCTGGACTGACTGCTCGACCAGTGCTGAACACACCTTTCACCTTGGATCTTGGAACTAACTTGTATGCACTCTTGTATGTTTACCCAAGATTGTATCAGCCCTGCCTTTATTTACGAAGGTCAAATTCTGAATGCCGTGCAACTGAGTCTCAAGGGAGTGTTGGACTCTCACAGCTTGCACTTAGACTACAACAAGCATTCCGGTCATATTATATTTTCCATGTTAGAAGCTGCTCTCTCCAGTTGCCCCTTACCAGACTGATCGTTCATCATGCGGATGGCTTTAGCTTTAGCCAACTCCAGAGCTGTGACCCATCTCTGTCGCTCCACTTCTGTGCTAGCCTTCAGGTGGTACGTGCGGCCTCCACTGCTCAGGACAATGTTGCAGGCGTCCTCTGTGTCGATGTGTGCCGTGGCCAAGTTGATTGTGCCGCGGCACGTATGGGCCATCTCAGCCTGCGTCCTGCAACAAAATAACAGGCACAGAAAGAGACAGAGAGAGAAACAAGAAAGAGCTGAAGGACTTTTTTGTCAGTTAGAGTATAGCAGGTAGAGTAATACAATCGGCATTCCTATGGAAAATACGCACAAGCAGGGAGGCAAGGAGGGCCAGAGAAATGCCACAGAATATATATATATATATATATATATATATATATATATATATATATATATATATATATATATATATTCACTTTGAAAGCCAAGCAGCAGTGGAAGTACTTGGTTATTTCTCTTTTCACATGCACCTTCTTTGTAGCACAATCATTCATTCATAATACCTAAAGCTGTATCAGCGTAAAAAAAAGATTGGATGCGTTTTAATTTACTCGGTGTGGCCTGCCTGCCCTGCTGCAAGTGTGCTGAATTGTGGGTATTCTGTGTAGCCTCCACTCACACCAACTGTTGCACAGTCAGTGGGCCACAGTGTAGATAACAAGGCCATTGTCTGCCTCCAAGCCTCTGTAGCAAGCAAAACCAAACAACGAATAACAGCGTGAACAAAGAGAGAACAGAGTGTGAGAGCTGTTAAAAAAAAGAGAGATAGCGGGGAAGAGAGCCAAAGCAGCAGAGCAAGAGATTAGAACAAAGAGCAAGGGCAAGAGTATTGTACGTCTACTGTACGCACTGTGTAAGTCTCAGCCAAAATGTATAAACGGTATGTTTCCAAAAACATCTTCCAATAACACATCTGTAGCAAAAATTTTGATAATGTTACTGTAACTAGAAAAAATGAAAGCCAAACAAACGGATTGTGTGGTGGGAAGCTGGCTGCCTGTCATTCTGTCAAGTTAAGCTGCAGAGCAAAGTCCCACAGAGAGCTGAGCGTATGCAGGTCTCCACTCCAGCCACAGACAGCTGATCTTGCTGATTAACACTCTCAACCAGCGAGCAGCGACTAATCAGCAAAAACACATGCTGTGGTGGTGGTTTCAAATGAAACAACCACATCCTCAACCCCCAGTGTCACATGATTGCCCATCCACACGCTTAGAAACAGCACACCTTGAAGCATGCAGCCATGCAATCATGTGGATGCGTCTGCCTGTGGGTGCTGCTCACGCCCGTTCCTCCATCCTTAGTGAGCAGCTGCCTCAGCAGCCTTAAACCTTAAACCTGATCCAGTCTCTTTTGACACTGACAATGTGGCTGACGCCTTATTAAGTCAGAAGTTGAAGTACATTTTAAGTTCTGCCAGGCCGTGATTTCCCACACAAACTGCTTCTACTGGCTGAAGTCACGTCTTGTTATAATGCCAATCCAGAACAAGCACTACAGTGTGCCACTCTCCTGCCGGGGCTCCGTACACATCAGTTATGTCGACGAGATCGCACCGGGGCCATGCAAAGCTGTGCCGAGACCAGTTTTCAGCCTTGCCGAGCCTGAGCTAAGCTGCAGAGTCCTGGGTGTAAGTGGGTCAACAAACCGAGGGTGCCGCTGATGAGTGAGAGGAGACCCACACTGATCGCTCCGGCCCTGTGGGAAGGCGAGGCCATGCAAAGGCCATGAAATATACAGTCAACAAAACTACAGAAGCTGGGGAAGAGAGACTACAGGAGCATTAAGGCACTAGTAGGGGAAGGTGAGTGGGGGCAGCTGAGGACATGAGAGAGGGTCCTGCATGAGCTAGGAGAGCATCGCTTTACCTGTCAGTCCCATGTGCACATATCCTCATAAAACACAAATCCACCGATCTGGAGCATGTAATGACAGAACAACAACGAGTGAACAACACAGAACAGACGGCCGTAAGCATGAGGAGACATACACAGACAGGCAGAGGAAATAGGACACAGTACCCAGAGCATGAGAATGTAGAGCTGAAATATCACAAGACATGGAGAGAGAGAGAGCCAGCGAAACGCTGGGCAACGTGTTGTGCTGAAGACAGAGAGGAAACATGAGAGAAGGAAACCAAGGCAATGATATTGCAACATGGACGGCATGACAGGGCTCGCTGAAAGACTGAGACAGTGAGACGGCGAGAATGTGGCCAAAACTCCCTGCTCTCGCGTACACACACAAACATAGGTGTACGCACACGTGCTCGCACACACGCACGCACACAAACACACACAGTAGCCTTGTGCTAAGGCCGACTAAGAGCATCATAACAAGATTAGATCGCAGCATCCACCTCCCTTGCTCCAGTCATTCCTCTGATGTGCCACTCTAACCGGGTTCAGGCCAGGCTCTACCCTCCAGATGGGACAAGGTTGGCAAGCTCACCACTATACCGCCACGCCTCCCTGCACCCAGCAGCCGAATGTACCCCCGCAGTAACACAATAACCTGACTTTTCAAAGGGACGCAAATGGAATCGAACCCCTATGAGCACTTAAACTGATACTATCTGGCTCCTATCCTGCAGCTGAGAAAACATGGCAGGCCTACGAAAGTCAAGGCTGGATTCACTGATATGGCAGCTCCAATTGCACTCAAAGCTTTAACACCTCGTAATCTCCCCTAAAGCACCAAGGTGGATTTCCTTTACTTTAAGAGTATTACATTTGGGAGGAAAAGTCAATTAAGAAATTAAAAATGAAAGAAGTTCAATGCGGGACGGAGGACAGAGATTGTGTCACATGTCCTGATGAGAGTTGCTCAGTGAGGCCATTTTGGATCTAAAGTAAAACAGATGACACACAAGGCTGATGTTGTATAAAAAACAGCTTGCCTTGCAATATCAGGGCCAAAATTAATCAATAGCCAGTTCAATGTCGAATCTCTGTAAAGCTCATTACACTTTAACAGGCCGAAGTGCTGAGTGTGTCAGTCTGCCCACAGAGTAAAAGCATTGATTATGGCTCTCCATCGCCCTTTGGCTTCCCAGCAACACGTTAGAGAACTACACCTTGGCTTTAACATCAGCGGACCTTGGGGAATGAAAGGGATCTCTCAGGTTATTGGCAAGACCGCTACACGTCAGCCTCTATTGATTTATCAGTAATACAAACTAATCTTTAAAAAAAGGGGAAACAAACACTAAATACTGCAAATCAAACAACTGGTCAATGAACATTGGGCTACATCTAATGACAGATGTGGGCTTTAAAGTGCAGCTTCCTGTGATAATAGAGATTAATCAATTATGTAAAGTCTATCCATCAAATCCTAAAATGTATGTACTTACATACATTTATTAAAAGTGTCATTAATAAATCCTTAAAAAGGAGCTTACAGATCACCACAGAAATACTGAGAATGTTGTTGTACACAAAGTGGAAGAGCAACCGCTAAACTTAACTGTTATAATACTGAGTGGCAATCGTGAGGCTATTTAAAGCTAGCATATTTTCTGCATAATTGCCTCATAATTGTAGGACAAGACCAAAAAAATTCTGCAGAACACAATAATCACTTGACATGCCAAGACGACAGTTTAATTAACATGCTGTCTCATTTTTCTGACTGCTACTCTTTCACTTCCCTCTCAAAGAAGTGAAGACAGTCGGCCAGAGGAGGCACACTAAGCCGAAAGTTGTCAGCCAGGAAGACAAAAGCAGACGGATGACTCGTGCGCCTTACCGTCTCTGTGCTCAGAGGAAGTCGGGCTACCTTTACTTCACGGAAAACAGTCCCCTTGCAACATAATGGACTAATAATAGAGGGTAGAGGCAACAGGCCTCTTTCCTTTCACGACTATCTCAGGCACGACTAACGCTTTGGCTTCTATACCTACGTATCAAACAGCACTGCTGACAAGAGAAGACAATAGAGTGTTGTGTTAAGTCTGTAGCAGGGGATGAAATGGGCTCTGAATGTGGTTTTCATCATATTTTTACAAATACTGACAAGAATTCCTACAGTAGAGTGCAGAGTACAGTGAATCCCTTCCTACTTCATCGTCGATTATGCTCTCGACATTTGAAAAGACAATTATCCCATAGGAATAAGCCTCATGTCATATTTATAATTGATATAACTGCAAGAATTCACAGTTTGCCATTACACATTAAACTTGAAGAAGTTTTTATAAAAAATGTGTTTTATCATATCTGATTTGTGAAATAACAATTATCCTTGAGGTTCAGCTTGGAGTCACATTAGTTATTCTTATTACTGAAAGCAATTACAGTTTGCAATATCATATTAAGCGAGAACTTTTTTTTTAATATCATATCTGATTAGTGAAACCACTTAAACTTAAAGACAGCTTTGACAAATAGTAATGTTAGTAGATGAAGGTTAACTCAGTGCGCCTTCATTCTCCCTGTGAACCATTTAATTTAGAAAACGGTGTCAGACTGGGTGAATAACAACAAATACAATATTTCTCCTTTTATGTTGACCATACACAGGTGGTTCAGGGCTTCTTGTGTCATACCCGTCTCATTGGGTTTATGGATATTCTGGAAAACAGAGACACTTTGGAATTGAACTTAATGGGAATGAGTAAGTTTAGAGAGGTCAAAATGCTTGTGTGACCCAGGAGACAATACAGCAGAGTTGTTGAATGTTGCCAACAGTACAAAGGTTAAAGCAAGAAGGATGGTTCAACATGCTAGAAGAGCCCAGCAATGAAAGCCATGAAAAGTAGTGCCTCTGAGCTCCTCTGTGACTAAATGATCACAGTTCAGAGGCTGGCTCAGGCGGATGAACTGAAATGAAGGTGGAGCTAGAAGTTGCACTATTGTCCCACTGCTGTCCCCCAGACCATGTGACAGTTAATGCACAGGCTGTATTAAAATTATATTTGCAATACATATGTGGTTGCTGCTGTTGAAGAAATGAAGGTTTGCATACATTTTACACTTTCAATCGAGCAATACTCAATTTAAGTTGCCTGTATAACCTACACAGTCTAACAATCACACCTCCAGAATATACAGGAGTCTAGCTGACTAAGCAGCTCTACGAGGCCTTTATAGCGTCGCAACACCTGTGGACACGTGACTCCCTCACAAGAAGAAGAAGCAACTGAGCCACAGGTGTTGTGCTTCTGTTTAACTCGTTAATGTGCAGCGAGCAACTGCGTGATCAAAGTGAAGACAGAAATCATCATCATCATCATGATGATGATGAACATCTCTCACATCCACGTAATCTCTTTACAGTCGTCCTACGACGTGACTTTGGCTGAGTGATGTTTGTTGAATGAATACATTAAATTCTAGAAAGAAAAGGAAAAAAAAAGACACGACGTTCAAAACGAATATAATGTGAGACGATGACGACTGATTATTGGGACGTCGCCTCCACGCTGAGAGGACTCAGCGCCTCCGAGGGTCGGACCGGAGGCTGAGGCTAGCTAGCTAACGTCTACGGTCCCAACAGTCGCCACAAGTCGCCACAAGTCGCCACTTTACGAGTTGTTGACGCCTCGTTGCTCTGTCGGCCGTGTGCCTGGCTCGTTGTGTCCGCAACACGCAACCACTCAGAGTAAGACCCGCCACGGTCCGCGTGGAGCCCCCGGCCCGCGAACCGGGGTCCGTCTGACAGCTAGCTGTAGCCCCGACACAGAAACACGACTCCCCCGGTCGGCGACACACAACATCGCTCACTGCGTCTGAAAACATGTACCTGTAATATGACAGCAGGCCGTTGCTGAGGACAAACCATCGCCGCTGGTATCCTTTCAGATAGTTGGTCCACTTAAAAAGCCAGCCTTTGTAAGTGTCCGAGCCCGGAGCCGGGGCCGCGGCAGAAGCGGACGCCGAGCCCTTCCCTTGCTCGCTCATCCTCCGCCGCACGCACGCCGAAGGATGCGGGATGAACCGGGGGGACAGCGGGGGACAGGGACACGACCCCACCGGGACACTACGACCGGGGCTGAGGACGTCGGCACCGACGGACGCGCTGGGTCAGCTCTAGGGCGAGAGAGACCACCGTGAACCCCTTCTCACATGACGCCGGAATGGACACCAAAGGAAGGAGAAGTGATGCCAAGACACTTCGCTGATGCAGACTGCAGAGGATTCAGAGCACAGAGCTGGACGGGGTAGAAAAGACACATACACGGCTCCACATGAGAGATGATCGGTCTGTCACTAAATAAACTGTGGCTTCTACGTCGACGGGGCCGAACAGTTTACAGCAGTCATTTAGGAGGGAGCGGCCACGAGCTGGCCGTTCATGAAGTGGGGATATGAGTGGAAATTGCCGCTCTATCAATTTAAGTCTATGATTTCAGACCTGCACCACGTGATGTTGTTATCCAGACATTCCTAAACATTTGACATGCGGTTTGGCTGATGATTTTAAACACAATACAGCTCACACATGAGCTGATAGATGTAGGACGCTGAAAGTTTGTAACGCATGTAATCCTAATTTTAGCATTGTCTTAATCGTATTATTAAAAGTAAGGAATGAAAAATGCAGTCACATTTGGGGTCACATTTGGGGTCACATGCTGAGTTATATGATTTGTGGCACATGGGAGAAGTTTACCTTTTGCCTTCGTTTTAAAATGAACCCTTTTCGGCAGGAGGGCAAACGTCCCCCATGGTGCTGTTCATTGGGATCCACGTGGGTCTTGATTACCCACAAGCTTGGATTATCTAGCAGGAAAATAGGAGCCCCAGACCTCCTGGTTACCCCAAATGTCCCAGGGTCACTGTTGATTCATCTTGGGTAGCTCGTTTTACATATTACTTAATCTTAAGACTGCATTTTAAATGAAACAAATGCTAAGAACATCAGTCGCTATTTCTGTGTATAATGTGCTTGTATGGTGCATATTACCAAATAAAACTGTTTAATCAAAAGGACCACAAAGCATTTGGAGGCGACAGGGTGCATGCACACAATGCACAAGGCCGTAGAGACGCGTGAAGGGGATTGATAATGGCACAGTAACAATGAGTTTGTCTCCACTCAATAAAAGGTTAATGTGGCCACAGGAGAGGGAAGATTATCCAAAAAACTGTCAGCCAACCATCAATCAGCAACGCATGCAGTACGGCACCATGGACAGTGCTGAGATAATGACTCAGTTAATTAAATAATTTGACTCTCACAGGATAATATTGAATCTCATTATCATTCTGCCACTGTACATGATGAGTAGATTAGTTATTACACAGGGGAGATGCCCAGATGATCATCGTGTGTTGTTGAGTACAAACAGCAATGCATTTTAATCAACCATCTAATAACTGCAGTGGGTTCAATGCTTGATCGCTGTCTGCGTCTGATTTGGCTCCTGATAACATCCCTTTACCACAGGGTGGCAATGTTGTCCAAATGATCTTAATGTGGTATAATTGTATTACAGGATTGTTAAGTCACAGAGTACAGTTGCTGTTCTCAAATGCATTTAATATATTAAAAAACAGGATTACTCACAATAACACAGTAAAAATAAACACAAGTAATATTTCTGATAAAAAACGGTAGCCCTTTTTATTTGGAAACGCACACACAGACAAACTGATGAGAACTCATGCTACACACAGTTGCTGCTACATACTGTATTTCTTTTTTTTTTACTAGAAAAAAAAATAACACCATCTGCCCTGATTGAAGGGTTCAACACTACATCTTGGGGAAAATTGTGAGCTTGTGCTATCACATGCCAGTGAAAAACAACTACAGTCACTCCACGCAGCTGCTCATTACAGTGTCAGAAAACCATGTATTACAAAAATTAAACACAATATCAAATTTTCACATCAGTGCAATTAAACCCTGACCCGTTGGCTCTACCAACAAAAGCATGCAAGTCAATAACTCCATGAATCACTCTTATATACAATAGGTCTGCTTATTTTTGGTGCAGCCCCGTTCACAAACTAACTGGGCCTAATTATAATCAACTGTTAATCTCACAACATTACCAATTTAGATACTATTCAGATACTGATATGAAAGCTGTATTCAGGTTCCTGTGTCTGTGATGCACTCGTGGCGTGTTTTGTGGAGGTTGTTAAGCTCTGCCTCCTTATTTCTGCAGGATATCTAGGAGTGGATTACATCTACTACATGTGAGGCATTTTTAATATACTATGGTGGTACATATTGTCAGTGAGGACATCGCTGTGAGATTGTATTGCTCCTTTATAATCCAGCTTTGACATTGATCTCTTATCTTGCTGTGTCTGTCCTTTGCTTTCCTGAATGTCAGCTATCAAACCTCCCTCTCTCGCACACACGCACACACATATAAACAACCACATTGCATGCACAGGTTCTCTTTTCAGGCTCTGCAGCTTCCTGCAGGTAGCCAGTTCCCTGGATTTAATGTATTCATCAGAAACAGACACTGAGTGAGGGGGGTGGAGGGGGGAGGGGGTAGAAGGGGGGACAGATTAAAGCCCCACTGTACATCACGATAGGGACTGCAGCATTTTCTGCTGCAAGACAACCTTAAACCCCCTTTGCCTGAACAAACAGCTTTCTCCGTAGGCCAAGTTTGAAACGGCGACATGGAAAGAAAAATAAATGCAGGCTACTTTTCAGAATCTAAAATTAAACATCATCTAATCATGACTCAACACTGTGGGATAATCCCGCCCAGAAGTGAAGCATTAACTATTTTTTGCACCGGATTATTCTTATTATCATGCTTCCCACTAACCCACAATGAAAAACCAAATAAATCAGATATGAGCATCTGTTGTTGACCTTACTGAATATTACAAATTCAAAAGGAAGACTCAATGATATTGCTGCCTCTCCGTTTTGAGCCTAACAAACACAGCCTCCACCCTGTCAAACAACTGCAGCTACATCTCCGAGGCGACCCTCAAGAAGACCTGCCGCTGTGTCATTTGGGAAGCACAGCCTCAAATGAGTAACTGTCTTGATGTGAGAAAGAATTACTGTGCTATGCTAGTTGTATTGGTTTCCACCGCTTTCTCTCTTACCTCCTTCCTTGCATTTACACATTTGGCAAAATCTGACTAGGAAGTAGTTGGATGACCATGTGTGAAATTTGAGTGTCTTTTACAGCGCAAGAGACTAATAAACCTCATTATGAAAAATCAGCTCAGTAAAGCAGGAGGCCACAGGGTATTTTTCCAGCCATTTAGATAAAAAGTTATTTTATTCTCCACTGCCGCTTCACTCCTGAGGTGAGAGGGGTGGAGAGAGCTCTCTGGGTCACATGATGGCGCAGCGATTCCTCTGTAGCGCCCCCTGCAGACGGATGGAGGTGTGGTTCTGGCGCATGCCCCGTGCCACAGCGATGCCCAGCAGCTCTTTGAAGAGCAGGACGACGTGCCAGTTAAACTTGGCAGAGCACTCCACGTAGCCACACTTCCAGGTCTTCTTCACCAGGACTGACACCGCCCTGCGAGGCATGAACCGCTGCCGCTGTAGATCTCTCTTGGTGCCCACCACCAGGATTGGCACCTCACTGCTGCTGCCTTCCCTGCAGGAGCATGGGAGAAGTAAATACATGAGGGTTGAGTGCAAAAAGCATTGTTATCGTTGTGGTGTTCGTCACAGTGGTTGACTGGGCATGCGTAAGATGTCTGTGGACAGTTTTTCCCTTCCTTCTGAGGTGTGCGGGGGCGGACTGGAGGATTAGAGCTCACAGGCTCAAGGGGCCTCCCACCACACGCTGCAGCAACTGCTGTACAGCATTATGAAGTGTGAAAATGTATGGCAAGACAGATGTAAAAATACATTAGTGACGTGAAAGTTGTCGCTAATGGGAGGACGTCACAAAGTCCAACCATTTTCAGTCGCCTGATTGGTGGTTGTTTGAAAATGCCAGCTGATGCTCTATTGAAACAGGAGATAATATTTACTACAGCAATGTAGAGAAAAGAGGCTGCCAGGGGGACTTCTGGGTTAGCTTGTACAGCAAATAGCGGGAAGAAAAGAAGGCTAATTAATCGGATTTCTTACAATGAAATTGATTTTTACTTTGGCTTTCTGTTTGGTTGAGTGCCAAAGTAAGCAAAGCTGGGACCTTTAATGATTGTTTTTTCATTGTTATGCACATTTTAATTGACTTTGCAAGTCTGCCTCCACAGATGGACGGATACCTCGACAGAGAGTAAAGACACAGAAAGAAAAATGTACGATACAATTGCTAAGCCTTTGAGCGGATGTTTTGAAGATGTAAAGTAAATCATCGCCGCAATCATCTCACTTTTCTCCTTTTCACAGGTTCTGCTCACGCAATAGATTTAAAAATATCTTCTCGCATAATCTATCGAGTGTATTAGCAGAACGAGATGTACTGTTTGTGTGTGAATGTGTGTGGATGCGTCAGTGCGTGAAATTTGGGGAAAACCATGCAGGATGAGGAGTGATAGACCCAACGCCGCTCTCGTCTTTATTGAGCTGAAGGAAAGCGTCATGCGAGGCTAATAAAGAATAATCGAAAAAACTAGCACTATATTTAAAAGTAAAATTAAAATACATTCTTTATAGTTAAACCCTGACCCCAACGGGTTAGGGCTTAATTGTAGCAGCATCCATTATTCATAGTCTCATGTGTACAGTATCTGTCCCTTCTCTGCTCTTGTCTTTCCTTCAATCGTCTGGCTTTAGAGCTTTGTCCTATGCTCACACTATTCTCTTGTTTTCAATTCGCCCTTCTTTCCCCAGCTGCCGGTGATAATGGTTTCCTGCTATAGCCCACACATATAGTACATCACGGCAACACATTTGGAGCCGCAGGAAGGTGGGAAGGAACAGTGGTAGTTTGGTCATGTACAGCACAGCAGCACAAACAAGTACTCTTTATATATGATAATACATTCAGGTAAGCCACCTGTGAGGATGGTAGAGGTGTGGGCCTTTTCATTAGCACTTCTCCCCAACGAGTGTTGGGTCGTTTTTTTGTTCAAAGCAGCCTTTCCATCTGGTTCTTAAGTTTCCTGTTTTATGCTGCTGCTCTGGACTACAACAGCAGAACCATCTCTACAAATAATCTGAGAAATCATTAGTGACATCTCAGGCATCTCATCACGCAGCAATGCCAGGATGAAATGTCATGACTAACTGTCAGGATGCAAAGATGAGTGTGCTGAATTACAATGGACCACCACAAGCAGACTATCCTTCACTGTCACAAACACTTGATTGTAGAGCTTCGTAACAGGGCTGTAAAATGACATGGTGTCTCCAGGCGGATGACAAGGGGTTGTCATTAAAATTCCCCAGTGAGGGTGAACCAGCTATAAGTCATGTTGTATGTTCAGTAACAGTCTGGCATGCTGAGAGCGAGCGGTCGACCTTACCTGTGTTCCACTATTTGCTGTCTGATCATCTTGACGTATTCAAAGCTTTCCACGCAGCAGATGTCATACACCAGGATGTAGGCGTTGGCATTGCGGACACCTCTGCAGCGCAAATCCAGCCACTCCTAGCAGACAGAAATGTACAAACACACATACAGTAAGAACGAGAGATGCTTGTTGTTCAAGTATAACTTTGGTCCAGATTGAAATATGTTGTTGATAACTATTAAATAGATTATATACAGATATTCATCAGGCCTAGAAGATGACTCCCTGACTTTTCTTCCACCATGAGATGAACATTTGGGGTTTTGTGTGAAATGTCTTCTGAAATATCGGATAGATTGCTACACACACGTTTTTGAATTCTAATAACTTTGCTGATCCTCTTTGTCCAACACTCTGGTTTATGGTTTATGACCAAATACCTGCTAAACTAAGTCCCCTCAACCTAAGCTGTAGTCTTTGCTTAGTGCAAATAGGTAAATGTTCGCATTACAGGCTAAACTGAGATTATGAACATTGTAAATATTGAATGTTAATCCTCCCATTCAGTTCAGTTTATTTGGCACAATGAGAGAGTCAATGAGCATGTTAACATGTTGATGTTACCACTCAGATGAAAGCACTGCTGTTCCTAACTACAACCTCATAGATCCACAAGCGTATAATGCACTGACTTATTGAATACGATAACATTAGAGAGCAGCTAGCGGAACAGCCTGTGGCAAGTGTTTCTGTAATTATAAAACGCAAGATCGCCTGCCGCTGCACCTTTGCGAAAGAGTGCAGAGTCAATGAAGTTGTCGAGCTGACAGGGCTCTGTGAGTCGCGCAGCCTGGAACAAAGTTATAAAGCCCAGTAGTAAGCACTGCACAGGGGTCTAGCTGTACATGTTCAAGGACATGACTTCACAGCTTATAAGAGATAAGCGAACACAGAGCCTTCTGTCAGGAGAAGAAAAATGAACCTGTACTGTTGAACTGTTGTTGCTGCTTGGAGCGTTGCGATGCAGTGGTCATGCAGCAAGGTTTGAGGGTAATGAGTTTCAACCTGTAGTTAAATTGCATGGCACAAGTGGGAGCATGTGCACCTTATGGGGCACAGTTGCTTCAATTAATACACAATGACCCGTTCTTCTATTCACGCTGCGTCTCCCAGAGCTCTCACCAACCCACCACTAGCCTGACTGCCTCTAACAGCATGCAATGAATTTATAAGCATTTGATCTGATAAAAGAGGGGGAGGAAAACAGAAGAACTTCAGGGGGTGGGAAGAAAAGTTCCACCGAGGGAATGAGAAAACAAACGCTGCCCTGAGAAAATGACGAAAAGATCTAAGATTAAGACTCCGAGACTGTTCTATGCACAGTTCAATGCAATATAGACAGGCAAACAGTGGATACAGCTAGAATGGTTTCAGGCCAGCACCACTACCGCTAGGCCAGGCTGATCATTAATTCATACTCTTAACTGCAGTATAAACCCCCATCAAGAAAAAAGCTCAACCCACCACGAAGGCTGTTCGGATATGGCCTGAAGGAGCTTCTGCACAGCTTTTTTCTTAAAGTAACGCATCCGTTTGTGTTCCCCAATCTGAGGCCCTGCATGATAAAGAAGGTCAAGGATGCTAAAGTGAGAGGGAGCTTGAGGACATCTTTACCAATATTGACAAACGGCTGGTTTGGCAGGGCATCCGGCCCCGTCACCAACTACAAGACCAACAACCGATGACTGTCGACAGCGAGGCCTCACTGGCACAAGACTTCTCAACCCTTTCTGACCAACAGCTGTACTGTTAGACTAAACGCCTTCACCTCTCCTCCACTCTTACACCCAACAGGTCTGTGTGATGAGCCCTATCCTCCACGCCCTCGCTACACTTGTGACTGCGGCCCGCATTCGTTTCATCAACACTATTGTCAATTTCACTGATGATTGGTCGGACTTCTCTCAGAAGGAGACAAGACGAGATGCAGTCCAAAGAGAGCGGGCTGGTCAGAAAACAACCTCATCCTGAACTCCTTGAAAACAAAAGAATCCTAACTCATTTTAAATCAACGGTGACAGTGGAAAGGGTCCCTGATTGCAGGTCCCTGGGTACGCACATCGATGATGATCACTGCTGGTCTACCAGCAGCAGTAGTCAAGGAAGAACAGCAGCAGCTCCAATTACCATATATCGTGAGGAAACTGCCGGAGAAGTTGCTGGAGTCCTCCTACTGTGCTGGCGTACTGTATCACTGTGTGCTATGAGAGCCCTTCAGAGGGTCTTCAATGTTTGATCCACTGCCCTCCGGTCGACACTTCAGGTCCATCAAATCACAGAGTAACAGATTCACAAACAGCTTCGACCCCAAAGCCATGCGAGAATTAACACTGTCAAATAATGAGCCCACTATCAGCATTTTACTTATTACATGTATGTCTACATTCCAACTGCTTTCAAACTTTTGTATATCAGCCTATACATTGTGCACTGAGCTGTTGGTTAGCTTAGCTTAGCACAAAGACTAGAAGCCGGGGGAAATGGCTAGACTGGCTCTGTCTTGCCTGGGAGCAGTGACCTGTAGTCGCTATCAAGTCCCCCAAATTGTTACCTATTTTGTTTACTTTGAAATAGTAACTTACTAGCATTTATCAGTTCTATGTTTGTTTCACCTTATAATGTTGCATTTGTGGGTAATTACTGAGCAGAATGTACTTTTTAGTACACACGCACAGATCACACATTAGACACACACACATCATCTCACAAATCACCACTGCAGAAGCAGTTCATTTTGGATTACGTTGTCAGGATTTTCAAAGCCGTCGTGCTTGACGTAGTCGATCATTTAGCTTTGTGTTTTTCGACTGATGCACCTGCGCCTCGGACACCGAGGATTGCGCCTCCTTGGAGCTCTGTTTGAAAACTCAGATATCAAAGGGCTGATTATCCATGTGGTGTTGACATTATTTTTCGTCTACCTCCTGCAACAGCTTGCGCAACCTGAAATAGGAATACAAGAAATATAATTAAATTGATCTCAAGGTTGGAGAAAAATATGCTTTTCAAATCAACATGATGTACCAACAGTCTGTTCAAATGTGATTAACTGATCGTTTACCACAGGGGAGGTTAAGGGAGCGGGCGATGATCAGCGTAACTTCTAATGATGATACTGCTGGTACATCTGTGTCAGCCAGCAATTTGCACACGGGTATTTGTGAGTTTGTGTTTGGGTGCGCGTGAGTGTGAGGAAGAAACATCCTCAAATATTGGCAGAGCGATAATGAGGCCGATCAGGCATGGAGACAAACATGTGGAACTAAGATCACTGCCATTCAAATGTAAAGAGAAGACAGAGGAAGCACTGCATTGTGACAACTGGTACACACGTGAATATTTCCTCTGTCCCTCAAGTTGAATCAGTTGTCAGGGAGAGGGAAACATATCACAGAAGCGATGTCGTCGAAGGTTTCTTTTTGTTGCTTCCATCGCAGAGTATCCCATAGAATTTGAAGTCACATCAAGCACCTCAGAAAATATTCACCTTCTGCCAAACAAACAAGACATAGTTCAAAGTGTGACGACAAGCACATCATCACAGCTCACTACTGTCTGGTCATTGAGGGTATTGATGTTATGAGCTAAACACAGTAGCTTCAGTTGAAGCCTCACATCACTGTCAGGCTAAAAATAGCAGCTTGTGTTTCATCTCGTATCTTCTTATCATCCAAGTCCTTTTTTTAAAAATATGGAGGAGGGGCTAAAAACAGCAACACTACTCATGTGCATTTAAACAATAGGAAAAAGGAAGAAAATCAGAACTGAGAGGACACGACGGTGCAGCAACGCACGGCTGACAAACTGTCAAAAGAATTTAAAATGCAAATGTGGCATGTTTATTTGTGTGTGCTCTCAGGATGTGTGAGTGTGCTTGTGGAAGCGTGAATGTGAAGTGTGTTGCCACACTGTCTGTATCCTCCAGTCGGTCTTCTCAGCGCGGGGCACAAAAAGAGCATCTCGTCCCTCGCTCCTCTAGAGACAAACAGAACATGTTTCCCTGACAACCGCGGACCTTGGTCAGTTTTTCGCAGGCTATGACAAAGCAGCCTGATGGTAATGAGCAGTTACGATGGATCAATACTACAGCACAGGAGGGAGGCCGTGTGACCCGATGGGGGAAGGGCGCTGAGCGGTATGTCACACGCAGGTTTGCAAGTAGAATTCATTACGTGCCTGAAAATGAAACTCCCATTACTCAACGCTGACCTACGCCGGGCCATTAAAATCTGTGGTTTGTATTTTTTTTTAGTATTGAGCTTTGTTGGAGATGATGTGGAGGGGATGACTGTTGCTGGGTTCTTGGGTTAACATACAGAATCACAACATGTTTGGCGACTTATGAAAGCAGTCGTGTTCGGCTAATCTGTGGAAATAGTTTGGGGTTTGAGAGAAGGAAAACAAAATCAAATGACTTAGCGAGTGTTGGAGGAGCAAAGCTACCGGTTTTGCCCTTTCTAGTTTTTATGCTAAGCTAACATTCTCCTGGCGATATCTTTCAACACTTTGCAACAAAGCAAATAAGTATATTTCCCAAAATGTTTAAACCGTTGACGATGTTTGTGTCTAACAATGATGACGAAACTCGCTGTGACTGTAATTTAAATGTTTCTATCCTAAGAACAGATCATCATTAATTTGACAAGAGTAAGTTGTCTAATTTGTATTAGTGTATTGTATTATTTGTTAAATGTCAAGACCACCGAAATGTTTAACTCATGTCAACAGAATCTTTGACGCACAAACACCTAAATGGTTTGAACACCTCGTAGCTTCACTGCTGCACTCAATTCTTCTTCTGCGAAAGTCAAAAATGTGTATAGCAATTTGCGTGGCGCTAATTTCCACCCTGTTGTTGCAGACAGCATCGAGATAACTGAGACAAATGTCCAGAATGAGCGGGAAAGGGAGAGGGAGCATTTTGTGTGGGAGGAAGTCATGGAGATACATCATGGCTAGAAAAAAAAAAAAAAAAAAAGAACAAGAAAAATCATTGCTGAATCTGCTGTCAGGCTTAAATCCATCTGTCTATCCGCACACTGTGACAGATGCCCCGTAAAAGCAATGCTATCAGCAGCACACTGACATACCGCAAAGCAAACAAATCATTACACCACCCCAGCCTCGTGGTGAAAGAACAGAAACCTTGCTTCTCTCCAGCACTGGAAAGGACAAAACTGTCTGTCTGCGTGGTTAGAATGGGGTCACAAGCAGCCTGCCAGAACATCATTGCTTTTCTTTCAAATATAATCTGAACTGAGGAGAAATTGTCACGCTACATAAGCATGGAGGCGTACTGACTCACTCCATTCTGCAGCTTATTCCTTACAAATTTCAGAGGACATTATAAAACCTCATTTGGTAAACCTTACTACGACAGTGTCCATTAAACTCTGCGTAACCTTTCTAATTGACTGCAGAAAATTCCTAACGTCTCCGCTGTTGGTCTTTAAATTCCCAGTCGTGTTCTCGCAGGGGAACCTTTGCTTTTATTCAATCTTCTGTGTACTGCAAGTGATTTAAATCTACTTTTTTTTCTGCTGTCCACTTCCCCTGAGCCCGGGTCACGTTTCATTGCCCACGGGATGAATACAGAGCAAGATGCCAAGTCCCAAAAAAAAAAGACCCATGTCTCATCACTGCTCTCGGACCGTCGCCAGAAGAAGCAAGAGAGCGGCGTCAGAACAAGTAGGACATGACAAGGGGGGGCGAGGAAACAGTACAGCCGGCCTCAGGTCGCTCCTCAGTGAATGAGTAACAATAAATCTATCTGATAGAAATGTTGTGGCAGCCCTCAGCTAATGCTTGTGTTCTGCCTGAACAGTATGGGCCTGACAAACCGGCGTCTGTTCGCTGCACTACAACTTGAAATGAGCATGACATGTTCACGCAACATGATGTCCAATGATGAAAGCTGCGTGACTCAAACTTTGGGCCTCACACTCCCACACAAACTCATCAGACTCATTCTGTCTACTTTCTGCTCCCCTACCAACATGTTCCCTGATGGAGGTTAAACGCAGAATAAATAAGAAACTCAATCAGAATGGCTTCACAGAGAGTCTCTGTAAAGCCCCCTGCTGACACTTCAAGCTGTTGTTTTCTGTCTTGTCTTTTGTCTGAGCCCATCTTCTCACTGGCATCTCATCTGTTGAGAAAACAGCTGTTCTTGGAAGGGGGTGTGACACAAAAGTGGTGAAAAGCAGCAGTAGATTCAGCGATGGTGACCTTGGAGAGTTCTATCTGGAGAGCATCAGGGCCTTTCCACCGAGGCGGAGTCAAACAAACACCGCAAGTGAAGAGAGGCTTGGAGAGGGCTTCAATACTCAGGGACACAGACAGGCTCAACTAATCCATACTTTTTCTACTAAGAGGAGAGAAATATCTCAAAGGAGATGATAGCATATTGTTTTAAAGTCTGTCTTAAAACAGCACTCACATGCATGTATATTGAAAGATGTTGTGGCTGCTGTTCTCCCCTTCTCCCTCCTTTAAATCCTGACTGTGAAGAGATCCATTCTTACAGGAATTTCAATGTAAGAGATGGGGCTAAAATGAGGGTTCAGCAGTTTGAGTTATTAAAATCCAGTCAAGATCGATGAAATTCAACCTCTGCTCTTAACACATCGTAAGCATTGGAAGCAGTTTGCTGCTTTGAATAAGCCTGGCGAGCATTAGCATTCAGTGGCTCAGAGATATTTTGGACATGTGGACGTGGGAATAAACCGCGAACCTTGTAATTAACAGACGACCCATTTTATCCCACAAGCCACAGCCGCCCTGATGTGACAAAAGTTTTGGCAGCAGGTTTCCTCTTTGTGTTTCCACAGATCATCGCGGAGTTGCAATGCAGGGACATTTCTGTTCTTTCTTTGGCTGAACTTTAAAATACATATTGGCACAGAATAAGGACCATGTATGTATCCCCCATCATCTACATTGATAACGAGGGGGTTCTTTTCAAGGCCAATATGCACACAGAAAAAGGTTGCAACGTTGAAGAAACGATAAGATATAATACTTTGATAAGACACGGTATATGGCACAATAAGATAAGATATACTTTTGGTCATCGATCTGTGGAAAGTGCACTGTAGAGTTTGAAATGCTTCTCTATAGTGCAAAACTAAAAAAACGAATGATGTAACATTCAGTGAAGCACTTTGAATGGACATATGACAATGTGTGTATTGTTTTAAGACAGATTTGAGCAAACGCGAACCTGTTGTCAAACTTAAAAACAAAACTTCAGGGACCAAAGCTTGAAGTATTTCCTCAATGTGTCAATGAAGAAGAGTCGAGGTGGCATTTGGAGCTACAGAACATGCATGCTATGCACCTGCAACCGATGCCTATCCAACTAATGACCTTTAGCCATGAATTAAAGGGCAGTCTGTTCTATTTTCAAAGTGGGGAGTTCGACCAGGTGCTGTGGCGCACAATCTGCTATTGTTTTCTCTGTGTGTGTGTGTGTGTGTGTGTGTGTGTGTGTGTGTGTGTGTGTGTGTGTGTGTGTGTGTGTGTGTGTGTGTGTTGTGTGTGTGCGCGCGCGCGCGCGCGCGTTACCGCATACCATTCTCTACTCATCTGAATATATCGGGCACTCAAGACACAATCAACAATATGCTGACATTCCTCCCTCGTGAGGTGAGAGACAGTTTACACGCAAAATGAAGCTCTCCAAGGCTTTAAGTCAGTCGGGTCTCCATAGCAACTAGTTGACTAGGGACATATCTGATAGACGAATAAATAAAACTGGTGTTTCTGCCTCTGAGGATCGCCATTGGCTGTGAACAGATGTGCAATGAAGTAGAGCTTTAACGCTCGTGCAATCTAAGGGCTGAAGTTCAATCTAAGTCCTCAGACAGACACATTGTACCTGGCTGGAGCTGGAGGGGAAGGAGGAGATTGGCGGGACGTCCAAAATCTTCAGCTCATACATGATGCCGTTCAGGATGACGGAGGGTCTGTACACGTATCTGGTCCTGGTCGGCGTGTACACCTCCGAGAAATCGTTATAGATGAACTGGCGGATTATAGAAGTTTTCCCCACTCCGGGAGCACCGATGACTGCGATACTCAGCGTCTCCACCATTCCTGGAGCACGAGTTCAGCACCATGGACAGCGACGACAACGACAGATGTGACCGTCCAGAAACACAGCTGGCCGCCGCTGTTTCGATGCTGCAGCTCCGATCCGCCGCTTTCCCCCCTCTTCTGTCCTCAGCCAGATGCCCTCGAAATGACCTGAACTGGGTTCAACTGCGCAATTAGAAGAATCGCTGGCCGAATAGGTCTCCCACTCGTCGAGCAGAGCGAAGAAACTTTATTTCCGGGCTGGGGGGGGGGGGGGGGGGGGGAGACAAGAAAGAAGCCGTGCAGCTTGAAGGTTGTCAAAAACAAAGCTCAAGCATGCTCATGCAGATGGAGGGATTTTCGCTGGCTCGGCAATCAAACACGGAGAGAAAAACTTGGTGTTCAGGGGATGTCCCCAGGCGAGCGTAAAGTCCGTCCTTGTTGTCCCTGCGTGGACATAATCTCATCCAGGCTAGACTCTGACCTTGCCCAAACGCACTGGAGCCCTGTGTGTCTTCATTGATTACCTCCTCTGCACCTCTCACTCATTTCCACCGATGCACCACCGCCGCGCTCCTCCATCACAGGGAGGACGGGCACACTGCCGCCAGCCTGGCAAATAAGCTCCCCACGTGTTCTGCAAATGCACACAACCCCATAATCTTCTTTTCGGTCGAAGACAGAAAGATAGATGCGCGTCTGCGTGACTCACGGGCGAAGAAGCAATCCACACAGCCTGCAGACGTGCGTTTTCTGTAAAGGCATCTGGAGCCTATTAAGGAGCACTGTGCGTGTGTGTGTGTGCGTGTGTCTGCCGTTGGAGAGACCTGAGCTGTTGAAGACTGCTCTCTCTCTCTCTCTCTCCCTCTATTTCTCTCCCCTCATCACTTGCAATATCCCCTGCCCAGCTCATCCAATAGGATGATGGCGTGCGCAAGGCGTGTGAGAGCTTCGAGCTCCCATACGCTGCCACATAAATGGCAAAAGAATAAGACATCCACTATACATAATCACCATGTGAGGGTCACTGAGCAGTGGCGCAAGACTGTACATCATATCTACGAGTGCCGCGACTTAAGTGGAGAGGGTCCTTGGGCAGAGCCGATGTGTCCATCAATCACTGCTTGATGGCGGCAGCGAAATCCACTCAGCGACAAGTGTGTGAGGCATTATAGCCGGAGATGCGCTTGTAACCTCGGCCGATGGCTTCCAATGCGGCACTGCCTGTAAAGACACCGTTTATAGAGGGTTTCCGCTATGTGGCGGTGTTTATAAAGACTGGTTTTCCAACCAAACAAAGCAGGCATTTGACCCTCAGGGGCCCCAACGCCCGCAGATGTGGCAAGTGGTAGTTTCATCAATTGCAATCGCTTCATAATTTGTCGCACCAAAACATACACACCGGATGCATGGGCCTCGCGCCAGACGGCCCTGAAGGTGCTGTGCAGGGGCTTCGAGTCCAAACCAACCCGTTCTCACCATAAAGGACCCTGTACGATGCGTCAGAACGCGCGGCTGCTCGCTGACGAGACGAGGCGGCACCCGTTTACGCACGCGACGCCCACGAGGAACGGACATGTGCGAGTCGACACAGATTGGACGAGAGAGGTGTCAAAGAATCAGGATCAGCTTTAATGGCCATGTGCATTTTCACATTCATGGAATTTGACGCCGGATTCTGCACTTCGTACTTTTTAATGCAAGAGCTAGATATAAAAAGATAAATATAAAGGGAAAAAAAGACATTAAGGAAACAGCCAAACAGTAGCCTAGAAAGTGCAGCTAGAAGTGTCACATTAAGACACTGTTTGAATCATTTTCGTTGATTGAGTGCATGGTTCATGTTTTTAATTGCATTTGTATTCGCTCAGGTCAGCACAAAGGCGCGAGGACAGTTGGTATTAAACTGTGAGGGACACTGCTGGTTTCTAAGAATACAATGAATGAAGAAAAAGGCCCCGTGGCTACAAGGGCCACACCTTAATCCAAAGCTAAAGTTTATTCTTTCTTTGTTAACGCTTTTACAAATGCTGTAAATCCATTAAAAGAGTTTTATTTATTATTTAGCACTTCATCAAGTCTGCAGTCGTGAGTTGTTGATGAATAGATTCTGGATCAGATAGTTATTTAATTCATGATGAACACAACGTGAGTGTCATTCTGCAGGATGATAAACAACCAGAATTTTTTTTTTCACAAACCTGGCAGCCCAAAAGATGATTATATCCAATCTGTAAAACATTGGTAGACTACTAATTAACTATTATTACAGTGGTTCAATTATTAAAACTATTTGTAAGTCTACAACAGCCCTTTCATACAAACTGAGCCTTTACCTGAAAGCAATGCAGTGGCGCCCCCTATAGGCATACATTCCTCACATAGGATCGATAGTATAGAGATCCTTCATTAGTTGAACAGACTCTTGTCACAGTTTTGGACTACTAACTGCTCTCTGGTCAGTGCAGAGCTGACCTTTAGCGTCCACCGAGGAACAGATCTGAGGCGGGAGGTGTTCGTGTTTGTGTTCACGATTAGGTGATGCAGTTGAAATTTTGCTTAAGCTTTCTCAGAGTAGCTCGGACCTTAAAAAGCCCGTAAACGCTCCAGAGGAGCTGCTCCGCCTTTGAGGTGCATCCAGCTGTGGATAAACCTCAGACTTCGCTCACGACTCAAGGTTAAAAAACACAGAGTGACTTTGTAATGCGAAGCTGTGAGAGCTGCCAATTCTGTAACACTGGAGCAGCAGCTGAGCAGCCCGAGAGGAGACGCCTCAAAGGTCATCAATGATTATAAAGAGTGTGTGTGTGTGTGTGTGTGTGTGCGTGCATGTGTACGTGTGTGTGTGTGTGTATATATATATATACACACACACACACACACAAACAATTCACGCAGGCTTGCAGGGACTTTGGAAATGTGGACTTTACCAAGCAAATAAAACAGGGAACAGTTTGCATCCTGGGACACTGCCATACAAATTACTTGCACTGCGTTTCATTCATAATGTCAAACACTGAAGACTGATTATGTTAATTTATCAAGACTTTTAATAGTTGTTTTGACGTACACACAATGAACAAAATCATGTCAATCAAAATCATATGATTTAACATCTTTTTTTGTAATTTCATTTTTTAAATTTTTTTTTACAGCATTTCCAATGAATCAGCTGTCGCCACACAAACTCGCTCAGAATACACAGCCACCTCTGGTGTAATCTTTACAAGCCGTTAGCGTGGGAGCATACATCCTGTAGAGCCGATAAAAAGGGCTTCAGTGTAATGACTCTGAATAAGAAATCCAATTAATCTGGTCGAGTCTGCAGGTAGAACAGGGACAGTGGATGTACGCAGTGTGCTACATCTATACGTGTTACTCAGAAGTGTTTCAGACCATGGCGTCATACGTTTAGAGTTATCTCACATGAGCCTTCATCTCAGGTGGCCGTGGTACTCGAGAGGCTGTCACTGACGCAGGAGGGGAAGCAGCAAATTCAAAATCCTCAACACCTGAGGCTCTCTCTCAGCTTGCCAAATGAACACTAACAAATCCACACACACACACACACACACACACACACACACACACACACACACACACACACACACACACACACACACACACACACACACACACACACACACACACACAACAATGGAATGACTAAGGAAGAGTAGGACTGCTGCAAGTCTTTAGAATGTCTAGAGATTGATGGAAAAACAAAAATAACTGCACAGCAACAAACAGCTTTCATGGACACAGCACACAGTCTGCTCTTAGGGACAGTAGAAGATCCAGAGACACATAAGAAAACTGTTAAAAAAAAAAAAAAAAACAAACACAAAGACAAAAATAATGTAGTTTGTAAGTATCTATGTGTCTTTTCTACGGCCCACACAGCCACTTCACACAGGGAAAGGGAGAGGAAAGTTAAAGCCTTTTTTCTTGAATGTACCCTAAATAAATATGCAGACGTAGACCTGCTGATTGCAGACGCTAAAAATAGACTCCAATTTGCAGAGAAGTGGGGCTTGATAATGATTAAAAAGCCTCATGCAGAGAAAACACTCACAGGGATGCAGCAGTCTGTCCCCGAAAGAACACCGGTCATCAAAGAGCAACAGTGTGACGGTGAGCATTCAGAACATACATCATAAAGAAAATGTCATGAAACCGAATCTTTTTGTATAACAAACATACAAAGAGGGGACAGAATGCGGCAAACCAGTGAACCAGGATTTTCTGCAGTCTTTGAAAAGAAATCAACCAGCGATGGATCAAAAATGAGATTCAAATCATGAAACCTAACAGCTCGATTGACAGAGAGCACCAACACAGCAGGAAGTGGCCCTGACACTGCATTAGGTTGTAATATGGGTGGTGGGTGGGGTGAGGGCGAGCAAGAGAAGGTGCCACAACTCTGTGAGGGCAGCAGCCGGGTCGATGGAGGCGCTCAGTTCTTCAGCACAGTCTCGTAGTTCTGGAAAACACATTGGGAAACCTCTGGAGCTCTGCACTTTAGAGAGATCTGAGGAAGAGAAGAGTGGGACAGAGTTGGTTATGATATTTACTGTTAACATGAAAAGGCTGTTAAACGTTTGACATTCAGTACACAATTGACACATAAGTTACATAAACCTTTAGCAACAAGATGAAGCTAAGAAAATATACTGACCGTCTATGGAGACAGGAGTTTTAATGACACGGCATTTTACAAAACTAAGAGAAATGTAAAGTTTGTCTTAGTACAATTGATTAATAGGCTAATTGATGTAGCAAGTTAATTTTTAATATAAGTCTTTAATGTAAATGACTGTAAACATTTTGTCAACAGGATCTTCATCAGGAATGAGCACCGTTGTTATAAGCTTGTCTTTATAAAAAGGAAAAGACGCTTGTTTTGCTTCCCAGAGACAAAAATCAATTATTTCTCAAGTAAAAAATATCTTTATTAAAACACTTCTAAATTTAGTCTCATCAGACAAAGAGACACGCAGACAGCAATGTAGACACAAACACACAAGAGAGAAGAGACACAGCCTCTCCACTCTTTGATGTCGGTATCAGCTGGGAGCAGGTTTAGGATTTGAGACTCATAAATGAGTTTTTTTTTTCCATCAGCAATCATACTGCAGATGATATTTCTTCAAATCCAGAAACACAAGACAGCTGCAACTTTGGAATAATTATATGAGGACCGACAGTCATGGCGTTGCACTTAATAAATACAGGAGACATGATTCTGAATATTTTAAATTGTTTCATTAATCAATTGCCGCACAATCAAAACTAGCGGCGCTTTTCTTCTTTGATGTGTGTTATTAGGGGCTCCATTTGTCAGTGTTAGAGAGTGTGCGCACACACACACACGCACATACACACACGATTTTCCCATGATTTATATTCAGTAATCCCTGCTCAGCACTACCTCCTCACAATTTGAGGCAGTGGTGAGAAAAATAAATGTTTTTAAGGGCTTGTTTTTCCCTGTAGTTTTGAAATGGGACCTAATATAAATACCTTTCAGCATATTTATAGTGTCTACAGTGTTGCTGTGAGAACACTGCAACAATGTCCCTTTAACACTACAATAATAACAAAAATAGTGATCAGTTAGTAACCAGCGCTCTGGTGAGCGACTGACAGCAGTTTTACAGCACGGCCCTCCTCGACTCAATGGATACCAGGATGTGTTGGATACCAGACAGCTGCAGTGGAATAAAGCAGTGGTAGTGCACAGCTCCGTAAGGGTTGCCTTCGCACACTCTGGGCTCTTTACTAATGCATGCAGCTTCTGGCTACATTTAGGCAGGGCTCTCCTGTCAGCATGGGGTAAAAGATGTGAGGAAATGCGGATGCTCTAGCCACTGTGTAGAAACTGCCATTAAGAGAGCCAGAAACTGCAGCATTTATGTGTTCATCTCACGGCTTGCTGCTAAAAAAAACCTTAGTATCAAATTACAATTACAGGGGCAAAAAAGAACAAGGGCCAAAGTAATGTAAAAGCAGGGTGTACTCCCTGAATGTGCACATCAGGTACAGATCGAGATGTAATTCTAATAATTTTAATATAGTTTTGTTTGATCAGCCCAAAAATAATTAACTTCAAGTATCGATGCGTTTACACGACTCGCAAAATGCAAGGAACAAGTAAAATACTGCACTCCAAGTCAAATTTGCATGAAACGGGACCAGGAGCCGCTGCAGATCTCTGACGCAGCAATGCAGAAGAGCAGACGGCGAAGCAAAGAGAAAGGACTGTTCGAGGCTGGATCATAGTTTCATAAATGATCTTAAATCATAACATTTTAAATACTAAACCACAAACTTGTTTACTGAACAGCAGTTGTTGTTGAGTCTTGTGGTTGAGACCATGTCCACCACCACCATCATCATCATCATCATCATCATCATCATCATCAGAGTTATCCCTCAACAAGTCCCCCGATAAAGAAACATTTAAAGGATGAAATAACCTTACAAGTGTGTCTGATGTCTGTTAATTCAGTTAAATGAATACCTGACAAATGTATTTCATTATATTGTTGCAAAAATAATTTCAAACACATTAGCACAGAGCCTTCCTTCTCACTCTGAGAACTGAGAAAAAGCAGCCAGCATCACAGGTCACATAGTTTTCACACTTCATGTCAAAAAGATATGCTGATGTCCCAATTCCAGAATAAAAACTATAAAGTATACATAAGCTCCGATGGACGTTAGTCGCAGGGAATTTGAGAGCTGCTGACACTTAACTCTGGATACTCTTAAAGCTGCTATAATCAATTTTGCAACAAGGTACCAAATGACAACATGAAAGGTTGTTGTGGTGGTGGTGAACCTTGAGATACCAGAAAAAAAAAACTTAAACCATGGGTAAGCAGAGTCACAAATCAAATGATGCTGTACGTAACAAATTACAATTGTTTGTGTGTCTGGTCTTCAGAAACACAATAACTCACCCACCCCGCAGCGGTGGGGCTTTACTTCTTCAGCTCTAAAAATAGCTGCTGACAAAAGGCTTCAGCCGCTTGGCTTTAATGTGCTTTGCAAAGACAGCGCAGGGAGCGTGCAGCAGCCAGAGAACGAGCCTCAGAATACACAACGTACATGCAGCACAGTTAACTTTAAAGTCTTGTCTTCACTTAACAATTCATGATCCACCTTCTTAAAGTAGGGAGCCTTTCCTGCCCTGCTGAGGATATCTTTGAACTTCAAAATTGAGAAGTAAAAGCAAACCTCCACACAGGGGAAATATAAAAGAAACAAAGAAAATGAAAAATGCACACAGATTAGAAATAAATGCGCTACAATTAAGTAAAAAATGTGCTTTCTCTTCAGTTAATTCATCTCTTTATCTCAAGGAAATTCTCCCAAAGTTGTATATTTCCAAACCTCACATGTGAGATTAGACTACACAATGACGCACTAACATAAGAAGTTGTGACCAGATAAACAACCTAAAGATTTAATGAGCGAGAGCCGGGTAACTGACATATGGACGAGTCTCGACTGGAGGAAACAAAAACAGTGAGTGGCACCTATAAATAAAAACGTGAACTGAAAGCAGACCGAGTGACGCGCTGGGAGGAGACGCATCTAGGTCACCGCTCTGGACGGTCGTCATGCAGAATGTCTCAGCCCAACACGATCTATCAAGACCGGAGCCCGCGTCACACTGACAAAGCAGAGACGTGCAACAACACAACGGAGAACAAAAATCAACACAGTTGAGTCACAAATACTAGCGACACACTCCAAATCACAACGACCCACCAGCTTTCTCCCTCCCACTCTCTCACTACTGCGTAATCATCTCTGATCGTCTCTGCCGTGTCATTTGGCTCAGTCTGTGACGTGCGGCGATGACAGTATTTTGTGCAGAAGTTCCGACGCTGGACGTGTAAATAATGATTAGAGAAATTCTCATCTTTTTAAAAAAACATTTTTTTTAGAGTTTAGTATCGTCGACTCCTGTAAAGATGTCTCTGTGCTGCGGTGACCAACCCTTTGTTAAAAAACTGCGACCTTAAATAAAATCTGAAAAGTTGTTAATGTCTCTCGCCAGACATTTTTTGGGGAGGTAAACAGTAAAACACAGCAGCAAGAGAACAGTGATACAACTCAAAATCATGAATTCAGCCGATGCAAGTGGCACACGGTACTCACCGTGTAGTTTGGGTTTCCAGTCTGCACCCTCAGCTCAGCCAGCACCCATATGCCATTGGTGAGCTTCATGGACTGGTACAGCATGTCCTGACCCTCCACTGTGCGCTTGGCTATGGTGAAGATGTTGCTACTCTGCAGTTTGTTGGAGGCGGCATCTGTTGTAGGAACATAATCAGAAATTTGCACAATGCAGTAAAAATGTGAATCAATTCTGTACTTGACTGTTTTAACTATCTGAACAAGCTATTGCTCATTTTTAGTATTCAGTTTTCGTCATCAAACAATCATTAAATGTTACAGACGATGCAGGATTTATTTTTACTTTATCACCCCGGGCTATCCCTGCAGCAAAGATACAGTCACTAATTCTGAATTAACTTTTCTCCTCAGCCTACGTCTCGCTGCTGCTTCCCAGTAGGATGTGAAACACTCTCTTTGTTCATGAAGAAGAAATGTAATGTATGGAGGAAAATCTCCATTAAGCCGTCATTAGGAATTCTTCTCCAGTTCAGCTGCTCTTACGCTTGTGTAAAACTAAATTATCACTCGTAAATGGGGGACTGCAGCTGATGAGCCACTATGTCAGGCCATTTTAACATATAAAGAAGCAGCAGGATGTGGCTGCCCTGTGTAGTGGTGCACACTCTGTTCGCTTTGCATCTTCCTCACCTGAGTTGAGATGGCAGTCTTTGATCTGAAACTGGGCCTCATTTTCATTAGGAATGTCTTTCCATGTGGCAAGGAACACCTGTCGCTCTGTGGACAAAGAGATGACGTATGAGTCCAAAGGCGGAGCCCACACAATAACTAAATGTTTGACAACGTCACACTACATTACTTTTTACATCAAAATGACACTAAATACAAAAACACTAGGTCTGGAGCACAACAGGCAGTTTTTGATTCATATTGCGTTTCCTGTCGCCTTTGTTTCAATAAAATATAGACGATGCTGGTATTATGTATTTAGAAAATACTCAGTTTTTTTTAATTGTTAATTATCTTAATCACATAGAGTATACAAAAATAGGCTTCATCATGTGGTTATGTCATATTTCATTACCATAAAACATGCTATACCAAAGTACAGTATATTATATCCAAGAGAAACTGTGCAGCTTGGAGAGGCGAGCGAGTACGCGCACGCACGCACGCACAGCTTGGAGAGGCAAGCGAGTACACGCACTTTCGTCGTCAGACGCTGAAGTCTCAGGACGCTTTCCTGGCGTTCAATATAAGGCTAAGCATGTGTGGCATTGACGTCAGCGGGGGATGTGAGGCTTTTGTGTGGAGAAGTTTAGCTGAGACACTTACCCATCTTCCCATCCTCAACAAACAGCATGCTGATGGGGTACTGGCAGCTGAAGTAGAATACATCAATGTTGTTCTTAACTGCCACCTGCGAGAGTGATGACATCCAAGGAGGAGGTAGAGGAGGAGAAACAAGAAGCAATACATGGGTAATTACTTTTCTAGTGCCCTTCAACGATGGTCATTGCTGGTGGATGTGTGCTGTATATTTACAAAACAAGAAGGGTAAAGCCCTCTGGGAATTTCCCTTTCCCATAAACACACTCGCACACAGCCAATACTACATCAGTGTTCATCACAGGCCTCACTCGATGTCTCACAGTAAGTATGAAACTTTTATTTGCCCAAGAATATGAGCAGACATTACTTACAAGCCAACGTAACAGGTGTAATGGTTTGTGAATTTGTAGCCAACCGTCAAGCAGCACTCCGAACAAAAGTATGTAGATTGATGCATGTAATATGGAACCAAAGTTTACAAGAGTAAAATTCCACCTTAAAAACATACGCCGTAAGCAACATATGCACAACGAGCACGTGACTCAGTCATGCAAACACACATTCAACGGCATCACCCAGATGTGTTGATCAGCTGCAAGTTAAATATTTCAATAGTAACTGTTTCTACAAACAGCTTCCAGAAAGGGCTTTACTGAGGAATACAATAAATATGGAATGATTGGGAGGTAAAAATAGCAGACAGTGGTTAAAAATAAAATATCAAAAATAAGATTAAAACACAAAGACGACTCACAAATGAGAGAAAACCAAAATAGCACCGAACAGCAGGTCGACGTTTAAAAAAAGAAAAAAGAGTGACTTGTTAACCAACGTTCCTCAGATCGTTGACAGCCCTGGTGGCAAAAGTTCACTGAAACATGAGAACAACGGTGGTATAATGGAGGAACCTGAAGGAACAGCCGGTGATATTGATCAGCCTGCTCACAGAGAGGCGCTGTTAGGGGGACAATGAACGCCGCCAGACGAGAGCTGAAGAATGACTTGTGAATAATTCATCAGGGCATCTTATTCCTGGGTGCAATGCAGGACTGACAGTAACACTTTGAGTGAAACAAACAATTTAAAGCTTAATTCTGTATGTTTGTCAACAATAAGCTCTTTAATATAAGACATGTCTATGGAAATCAGAATCCAAACTAATATGGATACTGCAGGACTTGATTTTTGACATTTAAAATCTCATGTGCTGTAATCTATTAGACTAGAGGTTCCTAAATTCTGTCTCTTTTAGCACAAAGATATTGTGAGCACGCTAATACAAACAATTATTTGGTACGATTGGTCGCATCTAATTTTTCAATCTGTGCCTGTTTATTTTGCCTTCACAGTAAATACAAGTTATATGAATTAGTCAACTCTGGCTGTGAAAAATTTGGATTGACATGACCAAAGTGAACTTTTGCCTGTTTGTGAAAATAATTTAAATTAATTATTAATTTGAATTTAAATTCAACAAGCACTGTCGACAGGTTATGGCGTATGTCTGCAGATGAACGCCCCTCATCTCCTCCGTCCCTTGGGGCGCTCTTTCCCGGTCTGTTTTTTTGGTGGGGAGGAGGAGAGGACTTAAATCGGCTGTAAGTAAAAAATGTATATATCATTTTTCTGTTCACTCCTGACCCTGCCACTATTGCACTGCCCATTAAGGTATTGGATAATGCAGGTAGACTGACGTACGCAGTAAGCACTCAGAGCGAGAATAAGCAACTACGCTGGGAAGAACTGTAAGTGAGCGTGCAATTATGGTTAACAGCAGTTTGTGAATTGCTGATGTATTGACATCGAGTTAACAACTCGTTCCGAGAATAGTTCTCCAGAGTCACAGGACACCACGACTCTGGTCTACTGAGGAATAAAGAAAGTTTTCCCTGAAGCCGTTAGGCTTAATCAGCATTCAATGAACTAGTTCGGCAATGGCGTGCACGTAACCGCCAGTTTACGACCAAACGCAATCTAGAATTAAATAGCCATTTTAAAAAATATATCACATATTAAGATAATATTGTTATTTAGCATTTAAGAGGAGAAAATTGTGGAGAAATGATCTCGCACAGCAAGGAATCAGCTGGCAATGTCATCTAGAAACGAAAATGATTATCTGTCTAATTTAGCTTAGCAGGTGATTGATTTCTTGATCGATCACATAGTATGTTTACTTAACATTCTTTGCTATCGTAAAGTGTTTCATTAAATGTGACCACACATTGTTGAAAAATATTATACTAACATATCTTCCTTAAGAAAAAAAAAAAAAAAAATGCAGAACCTTTAAAAAAAAATGTAATCCAAGACTATGTTCTTTTTGCCAACGGTACCCATCAAAGTTGGGTCCAGAGCCAGCAGTGTGAAAAGGCCTTCTGAGGCCAGGAGAAACAAAGGAGCCGTGCGTTGCGTGGCCCATAATGACCCCCACCTCGATCATTCCCTTTCCACTGTTATCTTCTCTCTCCAGCTGCACACAGCAACCGTCCTTAATTTCGCCCAGTTAAAAGAACCACGCTGATCAAACACGAGCCAGCCTCTGCCGCTCTTTTTACTTGCAACCCACAACCGTTTTGATGGTTGTTTCATGTTTTTATTCACAACAGGGAACAGTATAGCTGAATAACAGTGAGGACACATCACTAATCACTTAAGACATATGGACATGTATTTAAACATATATTCAAAGAGATACAGTCAGGCCCATTTGAATATCTGAACCATTTGTTCAGTAAACTTAAATATAAAAGATAAATTGAATTGTCAATTATTATTAGGAATATGACAGATTAAGCAAAGTAAGGTATTCGTTTATATAAGAAGTTTGAGGTTAACCGATTATTGGCCCAACAGTCAGCATTTTTACGATAATCAGAATAGATATTTTGTACAATTATTGTAAGTCATCGCCTTAGTGCTTCTATGCCTTTACCAACTGCTTATGCTCCAGATCACGTCCATATCTGTTCAAAAAGTTACTCCTTAAATCATTCCATCCTATTAGCCCTTTGTGTGAATTTGTCACAATTAGCATATTAATTATCAAGTTATGGCCCCAAAACATTTTTTATGAGGTCACAGTGACCTTTGACGACCAAAATTCTAATCAGTTCAAGTGAATGTTTTTACCCAATTTGAAGAAATCTTAGTCATTGTTATTAGGTTCCCAGTTGCCCACTTCACTGATAAACCAGAGAAGAGCAGAGTAACAATGGCTTAAGAAAAAGGTCTAAAGGTGCATCACGGGAGTATTACAGTCAACTAAAAGCTGGGAAGGAAGATGGCAATATATGCAAAGCAGGTGTCAGCACAGCAAGAGCAATGGCTCTTTCATGTTTTAATGATTGTTGAAAAGTTACGTTTTGCAGTATTTAATTAAACATATGCTTAAAGGAATTCAAAGTAGAGATTGTAATACTTACATTTTTTAAATTATATATACAGGCGCTGCACTAACTTCTAAGTGAGCAACAATTTCATTTTTACCGCAAATATTAGTTCTACTTTCTTACTAATCATCTGTATCCCATCAGCCCTGAAGAAAACATATTGGTCACCCTCTGATCTGTCTCCCACCTCTGTTTACATTACAAAGCAAACTCTGACAGAGGGACTGTCACAAAGTTCAAGGCCTTTGGGCCTAGTAGAAAGACATGTTAGGACACACAACTTCAGGCATCAGTAACCTAAAAAGGCCACTGTTGAAAAAAATTGTTGACAGACATAACCCTCAGTCATTAATGGAAAATGGAAGCAGAAGCAGGGATGCAACACCAATGTTTATCCAAAACAAAAACTAGCAGTCACATCAAGTTCCAGGGACATGAATCCTGCTTGTGAAGGTGTTACCTGCAGGTTGTTGAGAGGCTCCATCTTCATGACCGGCCCCACAGTGCTGAGGGGAAGGGCAGCTTCAATACTCTGGTTCGGGCTAAGAGGAGTAAGAATCTGAAGGGGACCAGCCGGAGCAAGACCAAAGCTTCAGAGGAACACAGTGGGAAAAGGGTTAATCGTCACAAAATGTGTAAATGTTCAAAAATCTCCACGCATTTCTTAGTAGTTAGTCTTACCTGTTTCGGTTAAACTGGATGGCAAAATCAGTCATCACACTCATAGCTTTATTAGTGAGGTTCATCTCCATTTGGATGACCCCCCCACGGCGGACAAAAGTGCCCAAAATCTCCAGACCCTTGGCCTTCATGGCTGGAAGCCAAACCTGAAAAGAGATGATAGTTTCTTTGGGTTCCGACACTGGTGTTATATTGATCTTTGCAGTATGTTTAATCCTTGTGTATCAAGACGTACTGTTTTAGGGGGGTTGAAGGCTCCCATAGGCATACCAACTCCACCTCCGAGATCAAACAGGTCATCCAGACCGCCACTAGCAGGGGCGTTGAAAGAGGCTGGCATCACAGCTGGAGGAGCACCAAAACCAGTCCCCATCTGTGGGTCGCAAAGCAACGTGTTAACCTAACGTATTCAAAATCACTCTGTTCCGGGCAATTAAAAGATCAACAACGTACAAATGACTCACAGCAGAATTTCCTCCAAGGTCTCCGCCAAGCTGGATAGAAGGACAGGCACAAAAAACAATCAGGAAGGTGGACCATTAAATCATATTCTCGTCAATGGTGGAATGGTGTGAGTCTAAGAAATGTCTTTCTGTGATTAATGACCGCTATGGGGTTCACACTTTTTTACGAGTGACAGGAATAAGGAGACAACTGGACGGGATAATTTCTCATTTTATGTAACTGACCTTTTGATGCCCACACAAGTCAGAGTGGCTATTGAAATCCAATAGGTTTTGTTCAAATGCTACTCACTAAATGGCTCTATTGTGGTGATGAAAAGGTTGGGGTAGTGAACAAGACAAAAAAATATAGTGATTTCACACAGTCACAAAGGTTTACTACTTCATATGGAAGAGGACATTTGACAAGAAACGAAAATTTTACATCGACTCAAATCTCACCTAAATGGAGAGGGGAAACATAAACAATGCAACAGGCACAGAGCAGTGCTGGGGAGAACTACTCAGAGGACAAAGCGGTACAAAAGGGGACTAGAGGGGGGTTCTAGACTGGTGCTGGCCTTTACTGGTCCAGTGTGGTCCCCTAAACCAACCTCAGTCGGGCTGTAATCTGGGGGCGATGGGCACTGATGTGGGAGCTGAGGTGACTGAGGAGTGTCCGTCCGCAGGGGAATGGGCGGCTGATTGAAACAATGCAGAGCCCAGAGAATAGAAAAAATGTTGGACTCAAGGATTTTACAGCATGCTTAGTCTGGATATCGGAATAATAAAAGACGATAAATAATGATGGATAATTGATGCATGAGAACGACAGTCAGAGTGGCTATTAAAATCCAATATTCTGATGCATGAGAATGACAGTAAAACAGTGATCAAATCAATCTTCTAAAATGGCCTGACATTGTCTATAAATGTTGTGCCCTTTCCCTTCATGTAGTTACCGGCTCAGACTCATCCCCAATCTGCAGGTGCAGCATTGAACAAAGAAAGGGAAACAAACAAGGGTAAAAGAAAAGAAAAAAGCACCCAAAAAAAAGGTAGAAAAAATAAAGAAAATGATGAATACAAAGATACATTACCATCACTAGGTCCTATAAATAAAAAAAAATCAAGCCTTTTACTGAAATCAACTAAGATGTGATGTACCAGCCTTTCAGAACCCGACAGCTTCTCAGTGTTGTGTTGAAGACCTACCAGGCTGTCCAGTCCGCCGCCAAGAAGGTCCATAGCACCCATCTGCATGCCAGAAGAGGTGGGTGGTGGAGGTCCGGTGGTGGTAGGAGGTGTCAGGTCCAGATTAAGCAGATCTCCGAGGAGATCTCCTTGGGATGGGATGACAGCAGGAGGCGGCTCAGTAACTCCAGCAGCAGAACCGTTATCTGGGCTCTCAACACTCTCGCCACTAGTAGAAACAAAACAAGGGCAAAAAAAGAAAGCAACATTTAAATTTTGCATTTTATGTTATTCATTTGATTACTATTTACAAGGTAACTAGATATACATGTGATGAGTTTCATGTAAAGGCAGGAAGGACCACAGAAAAACTGCTGCACAGCTTTAACAACGCTTGAAAGTATGTAACTCAGCAGATTCAAAGGAAAGAGTCAAGAAGCTAGATCCACTTAAGTAAACAAAACCCTTTGCCTGCAGTGTTTAAAAAAAAAAAAGTGCATGACTCACGATCCAGCACTGCCAGTGAGTCTCTTGTGCTGAACACCACGGCTACCCTCAACAAAGGCGCTGGGAGGCTTGTGGTAGACTGAGGCCAGAGTACCAATGTGGCAGATGAGCTCTTCCAGCAGTGTGGGCTCAATCAGATCAGTCTCCTCAGAGATAAGGGGCTTCTCAGCCAGAACCACCTCCTTGGCGGCCACAGGGTCTGTCGAAAGCAGACGCCAGTAGATGTAGCCGCGATCCCTGAGGTCTGGGTTATCAGAGTCCTACAGAGAGAGAAAGAGAGAAAGAGAGAGAAAGAGAGAGAGAGAGAGAGAGAAAGAGAGAGAGAAACAGAGATGAAGGATAATTATTCATGGAAACCGTTTAATAAATACTTAATGTAAGACTCTTTTTCTGTCTTGGCCGCAGTATGAAGACTGAGCAATGATTCATGAGTCATCAACTACACTTGTCATGGTTTCAACTAAATCAAAAAAGGGCTACATTTATGTATTCAGTATAAAATGTAAAACTGCGGATAATATGCGAGGCATTTAAATTATTTGGGTTCGATGAATACAATTGTATTTTGTCATCAGGTTCTTTTGAGTTATGACGCAAAGTGCAATTTGTAATGTTTGTTTGTACATCTGTTTGCATGAACAGAGTTTATTGCTGTAGCTAAAATCATACAACTGGTGTAATACAGTACACAGTCTGTAAAACATTATGAAGCATCTACTGTTCATATATTAAAGTATTCTAATGTTTTATAAAATCAACTCCCTACTAAAGCCATTAAAACCCAATTACTGAAAGAGCAGAGTAAACTCAAACCACTGCGGCAGAAGCACAAGGCTCAGATCCATTTTACAGTCATCTCGTGTCCCTGAAAGGATTCAATAAAAGAACTTTTGGAAAAGATTAAAAAAAAAAAGAAGCAAAGTCAGGAGCCCTGCCTGATGAAAACATATTGCACAAACTAGAGGAAGACATAGATGGCAAGATCAGAGTTGCATAATAAAGGCAACATCAAATGTGTGTATGTTTCGTTTCTCACCTGTGTGGCTAGACTTAACACCTGCTGCACCAGCTCCTGGGTCTCAGTGGGCTTTTTCAGGAACAACTTGACGATTGCCGTCAGCAGCTGTAACTGCACCTGGAGGGCACAGTGAACACATACAGAGAGTTACAATTGTTTAAAGCTAGTGTGAATACAATTTTGCCTAAAACTGTTCATGTAAAATTGCATATGTACTGATCCCCAACACATAATAAAACTCCTTTTTAACTATCACGGCTCAGGTTTCCCATGAATGGCGGCCCATGCTCAACAGTAAAGATTACAATTACTGACTTAACCACTTTGGGTTAATTTATGTTTTGTTTTTTCGACTCCTGTACAGCACTTTGTCTGTCATAAGTGCCATATAAATATACGTTACTTACTTAGCAAACACCAGAAAAGGGAACAATAAATGAATGATACGTTCCTTCATACCCAGAACATTACTTATAAAACCTTCTCCAATGCAATAGTAAAGGCTAGCTTCTCTACAAAACGTGCGCTTAAGCCAGATATAACAAAAATTACCACCTCTGGGTCTTATGTCTCTGCCAACCAGTCAAGCCTGTTTACGTCCATGTCTTTGAAAAATGTCATTAATTCTTCCTTTTATTCTTTGAGATATTTGTGTTGAGTTGTCATAATTAATCAATTAAAATAAATAATGCATTTGGAGTAATTCCCTCAAGGTGTTCCTGAGATATCGCGTTCATGAGAATACAACCAAAAAAAACAGACGACTATCGCCGGCACAGAGGCATGAAAAGTGTTGTCATTATTCTAGTAACTTCTTTTTAAGCACGGTTAGGCTCAGTAAAACTAATTAAACAACTCAGCAAGGATTCTTTGATCTCTCTCACGGTACTGCACAATTTGTATATCAAACAGGAACTGTTCTCTTCAGTAGTAGTACTGCATGTGTGTGAAGCATGTCACCTCTTTTTCCAGCAGCTAAGCAATGCATTTAATTATCTCAGACCGCAACGTATGCAAACTACTGTCAGCACTGAATGCAAATTATTGATGTCATTACCATTAAAAATGAACTTCTTGTTTTGTAAATCACAAAGTGTCCAAACACTCCTAAAACACACCTGAGTGCTTTCATCATGGAAACCCTCCAAAAAGCTTTCCAGCAACTCATCAGCGTTGTCAATGCGCTCAGCATACTCTCCCACAATCCAGATCATGGCGGCGCGAGCCTCCGGCTCATCCAGGGAGTCCAGGTTTTCACACAGGGTGGCAATAACACTCTCGTACCTGGAAACAGACACACAAAACAACATCATATGAACTCCAATGTTGCAAATGTATTTGGACACATAAAAACAAAAATCACATGGAGCAAATTACTATCGTTTACATAAAACTTCATAGTCATTAAATTGAGGTTCAGGAAAAAAAACAGCTGAATAACAGTTAAACACCCATGTCAGCATCTTCCACATCGAGCTCACAAAGAACAACATTAGCATTACTTTGGAGTTGTGTGTTCTGGCAGCCCGACAATTTAAATCCAATATTCACTGTCCTTTTACCTCTGGTCTGAACTTCGGGTCTTTCACCTACTAGATGCTCAACCAGTCAATGTTTTCTGTAGTGGTTGAGGCATTTCATTTACATAATGCTTTCATTACATGATTTGCCTTGACAGAAAGATTTAGTTGATGTCCAATTAACAGAAACGGCATTAGTTTAAGTGAATAGGTGACTCGTACAGCTAAAGAATTGAATGATATGCAGCTGGAAGCTTTCCAAATCGGCTCCCTTGGATACACACGACTCCACGGTGACGGTCTACCGCTGATTGTGTGGGCGAGGTTTCTGTCTGGCACATGAATACACTCTGCAGTCACGCTCCAGCACAATCTGCCTTACCTCCTTTGAGCAGGTGCCATGAAGGCAGGTTCGTAAGTGCTGTCCACTACAAACACTCAGAGGACAATTGTCTGCTCAGAAAACGAAGCTGAAAAACCTTTTTGTCTTTGTAATGAGCTTTCACTCTGTATAGTTTAAGACCAAGACAAAATAATCTGAGGGTCAGTGAAGTGGAACAGGAGGGCCGTCTGTGTAAATACTTATGATCAGAGCCTTGTGTATCTGGTTGAAGATAAACAGCGGCCTCAGTATCTGGATACTGACACGTTCACAAAGTATGTGCAATAACCACACTGATGCTTTAGAGAGAACCTACTTGTTGGGGTACTTGCGAAAGATGTCCTTGATAACAACAATGGCCTCCTGCACCACATAGTTAACCTTGGTTTGGATGAGGTCCAGCAGTGTGCTGACACAGCGCTCTGCTGATTGCTAATTAAATAAAAGAAAAGGGAAATCTGTCATGATTGGCAAATAAAAAAGAAAACAGGATAGAATAAAGCATAAAACTTGTGTGCATACAATATGCACGAATCATAAACGAGTTTTGAAGTAGTTTGACATTATGGTATATACTAGTCAAAGACATGAGTAATACATCTTCCAGCAACGTCAGACTGAAGTGTTCTTCTTTGTTCCTTTCAGCCTTTTGATACAACTCATCACATTTACTTGTCCTTGATCTCCGGGGATGAGTTGGAGTTATATCAGAAGTTGAATTATAAATCAGGCTTACAGTTGATGCGAAAATCACCTGGAACACCTAGTTTTACAACTGGGTATTCAGGAACAAAAACATCATGGGACTTTTGCTTTAACATGGAAGTTTATAGGTTTAGAAATATCATATATTGTTATATAATGTATTTTGTAACGTAAATTGCTAGAAATTACTTGAATACTGCCTTTAGGTTAGGCTTCAACAGTATACAGTCCTGTGTTCATTTTAAGTATGTTCAATTGAGATAATGAGAAAAATAGCATGACGTATTGTGTACATGTGCATGTACAAAGTGGAAAAAATTAACCACAGTATAATCATTTGTCATGATGACTCAGCTACCTTGTATTCATTTTAAAAAACACAAAAACTGTACCAGAGTAGTAACCTTTTATAATTGACAGTCTTATATTGAGTCCAAAGACCAGTATATATAAACAATCATAAAGACTAATGCTTTATTGTTGAACATGGGTTTGAGCAACAAAACATCTGGTGACAGTATGACGTCATCTGCACCCACCTCTACTTTGATGGCGCAGCGGCCAATGGCTCTGACCGCTTTGCGTACAAAGTCCACATCCACCTCAGTGGCGTACTCCTTGAGCTCAGCTAGGACCTACAGTTGAACAGACCAGCATTAGTGTCACTCAGAGGATTTTGTGACCAATATCTTTGCTTCAGTAAAAGCACCCTCATAAAGGAAGTATTACAGCCGTGGGTGCTTTACCTGGGCAATGTTAGCTTGAGATGCGAGGCGAATCATGATGTCCAGTTTCTCCAGTTTGACATAGATTGGGTCATTGTACTTTACAAAGAAAACCTTCATCTCATGTTTTAGGATCTCTGGCCTAAAGAGAAAAGAAAAAATCTTGTTATTTGTGGCAATCTGAAAACGAACATACAATTAAATAAAAAGAAATCCAACTGAAATGTAGCATGTATTAGTAAATGCAACTTCTACTAGGCTTTATACACCCAAAGTATAAAGAATACTAAAAAGACCTCCGCAGATTATCTCCCTATATTTACCGTCTCTGTACGATGAGGTTGATGTTTCTAAGAGCCACATATTGCAGCTCAGGCTCAGCAGAGAGGAGAGTAACCAGCGGAGGGGCGAGCTTCTTAAGCAGGGTGCCATAGTAGTCCAGGTCTTTGGGCAGCATCTCCATGAACTTCATTAAAACTTTAACAGCTGACAACACCACTGCAGAGTTAGCGTGGGAGAGCCGGGGGGTCACACGCTCACAGATGCTAGCAGATGTTGATGGTAGAGAGAGAGCAAAATATTATTATAACACACGCATACGGAGAGTGACTTGATTCTCTGCTCAGGTAGACATTACAGTACTTCTCTATATATCTTTACTGCTTTATTAATGTTCAGAATGTTAAATACAGGTCTTTTGATAAAAGGCAGTGATTTCTCTTACCTTTGGGACTCGCGATCATCACGAGGTGTGTAATTGGCCAGGCAGTCCAGAATAAATATCTGTCCCCACTCTGTACACTCATTTAAAGCTGTCAGCAACTTGTTGATGGTCTGAGGATTCAGGTCCAGTAAATTACTGTTGGGATGAGACTCTGCTATCTCAGACAGCGCTGCCACTGCGTTTGCTACAACCTAAAGATAAAGACAAGTGTACAGATAAATTCAGATAGAAAAATACAGTACCCCTGCTATACCAAGATATAAACAAGGGGTCATTGAACTAATAATGTTCTTGCAACATGTTGAACATGTGCATCTAGAAAAAAGCTTATCATTTAAGGCAGAGCTGGGGCCCGTAGCCTGCTGTGGCACCGCCCTGAGTGAGAAATCTGGCTCGCTCAATAGCCAGCTAGTGGGCTGCCCAGGGGAGTCGTACCATGGGGTTGGAGTCAGAGATGAGGTCTTTAAGGGTGTCCAGGAAGCCTTGGTCCTCTACCAACTGGGCGTTGATATCATGGAGCTTTGCCACACACACAGCAGCTGTCTTCCTCACATACGGGTCTTCATCCTTCAGACATTTCCTCAGTGGCTCACAGAGGTACTCAGTAATCTTGTCCACACGGATGCAGCCCATTGTGCGAACAGCAAGGGCCCGGATGAGAGGGTTAGGGTCTTCACAGTCCTAGATGGGTGGTGCAAAGAGGTCATACATTTAGCCACAACTTTTAATTCATTACTACATCATCTGAAAGACATTTTAAATGTATCTAACACATATTTGCATAAGCATTCTCTAAATAATTAAATCATATATTGAGGTGTCCCTTCTTTAGTAATATGATAAAAGGGGAGCCAGACAAAGTACTTTGAAGATTAATTTGAGCTTTGAAAATCATTTCATTAAATTGAGATAATAACAAGTCATTGAAGTTACAGCTGTACAGAGGAATGTAGCCCAGTACAGTGCGCATGAGTAGGTTTAAATTAAACCTTAAAATAAATTATTAGTATTTATCTTCCAAATCACAGAGTGCAAAGCACAAATTACTAGAAATGCTTAACATGAGGACAGTCTGAAATGATTCCAACGGTTTGTCCAAATGATGGGATACTAAAATTATAATATTTTTGATTAACAATTTCCCAGTAATATTAAGATGTTCTTTGCACTGGTACTACTAAAAAAAAAATTAGGACAATAAGTCATGCAAGAACTTGCACAAACTGTTGTATAGCATTGTACCAAGCAGACTATATGTGCATTGATTACAGCACTTAAACAATTAATCATGAATAGATCATTTCATATAGTTTGTACATATTCAAGAGGGATTGGCTTTACCTTTACAAAGGTGTTAACAGCCATGATAGCCATGTCTGGCTGACTCTTGGCATAGTTCATCAAGTAGAGGTAGACCAGCTTTTTCAGTTCCAGGTTGTCCGTCTGCATGCAGTTCACAACATCTGGGAAGAGAGCACTAAAGGAGGAACAAGCTGTTAAGTGACTACTGATTCAAAATGAAAGGCCATTTGTTACAGTGCATTATTTCAGTGTAGATATTTTATACAACATTTTCACTGGCTCACCTGACATCCTTGCCAACTGTCATAGATGCAATGACCTTCTTCACAGCCTCCTTCTTTTTCTCCTTCTTATCACTGTTTAGCTCTGCCTTGAGCTCAAAGATCTCGCCTGTACACACGAGAAAAAAGTAAACCACACCTAATTTATTCCATTTGTTATGTAGGCGAAGAGTACTGTAGCATGACCTTTTTCTCCAGCAGTTTCTAATACTGGTGGGTGGTTTTGGTTGTCAGTGGTCTCGGTGCATCAATCCAAATACAGGATTTAAGTGATTTTTTTACAGCTTGATAAAAAAAAGGTGAGGTTACATTTCAGCCCCAATCCAATGTATTCATAGTTTAACCAGCTCAGCTCACTGTGGCTGCCGCTTCCTCTACCATGATTTCCTTCCAAAATCTAGAACAAAAAACTGTGATAAAAATTATTATTTTATGAAGCTGCAGCAGGCAGGGCAATTATTAAATATGATAATGTATTACCTTTCAAAACAAAACTTGGTATTGTATTATAAAATCTTGGTAAGTTCTTGTTTTACGAGTGTTCTCGGTTAGAGGTCATACGTGACATTTGGAACACACCACAACACATTGAACATCAAATTAATAAAAAAAATTAATTCAGCATACTTTTTATCACGGCATACATATTGACAACAGAAACATATTCACATTAATGTCATGAACTGGTGACGTGCTGATCCTTATGATAGTGGAGATACCAATAATTTCATTATTTCGCTTTTACATTGTGCATTGTGTGCATTGTACATTGTGTTACTGAGATGTGTATCTGCATGAAGTAGACTAGAAAACACACACCATCAGCACACTGTCAATTTTTGGCTTAAATTTGAGTCTACCTCTTTTGAGTTTCTCAGGCATTGTAAACCACAAATCACTCCCAATCCCCTTTAAGATGTTAACCTCAGACAACCAGCAGCAACATTGGGCAGATCCACAGAAAAAGCACATACTTAAAGAAATCTACTCTTACGTCTCAAGCAATCTAACAAACATATGGAGTATTTACACTATCACACATAAGCATCTGTTTGCATTTCCAGAGCCCTGTGTGTGGGCACATGCTCAAATCTTGTTCATGAAAAGAGCCACAAAAATACAACAGGAGGCACAGCAGGACAGTAAAATCTCTGACACGTAATGTTCAAGATGTCTAATCTGATTTACAATAACCAGAGCTGTTCAGTTCTTGGCAATAAGCTTGATACAAGGCAAGGTGATGATAAGCAATGTCATCGACCAGCTGGGTCAATTAGGTATTGTTAATGCACACATATCTTTACAGCAAAGAAACAAAAAATACGTTACTTAAATCTAAATCCCTTATCCTGTGAATTAACAAATTAGCTAACATACCTTTCTTGGTAGTGGTGAAGTACTTGGAGTCCGTCATCTTGGATCCAAATTGTCGATTCTCCTGCAAAAGAGAGTCGAATGTGAATCTTTTTTCTGAGTGGAAACTTGGAGCTTCAAAAGTGCAACAGGAAACTCTAGAAGTGCAAACTAAGGGGAAAAAGATGAATTCCTGTCTTCTTCTGAAATAATGTCAGAGACTCATCTGAGAGAAGAAAACAATAGACACTTGAATATATTCTTAAACTGTGAAAAGTGTTGGTTAGCATTCATGAGGCCAACAACATCTATATTACTGAGACAACTGCTGCAGCTTACTAACTTTATGTATTTCCTGTTGTAGAATTACTCTCTCTGCAATGGATCCTCTTCCATTTATGCAACAATACTTCCAACTTTAAAAAGGCAATGCTTGCTAAGTTTATCAAGCACCATAAAAATATTTAACATTATCCTGCTAAAGGAGGAACAGAACCAGGATTTACACACATTCACTTAATTTGTCATATATATATTTTTAAGTTTTGTGAGTATTTTCTGGTTGCAGTCATAAAGACAACTTTATAATATTTCTCAAAAGAACCGTAACACTTTTTCTTGGATAAAGCATGTCTTGTTATAAATCATGTTTATGATACTTTATTACCACAATCAAGATATTAATTTATCTCTGGGTTGTTGCCTACACTGATTGAAAGAGACGACATCTGTATAAAGAATATTTTAAGGGCTAATGTCATTAACTTGACTGAGCTCCTATTACACAGTGATATCCTGACAGTGTTTGTGAAACTTGCAGAAATAGTGAAAAACGATTGGACACCAAGTCAGAGTCAAAATGAACTCAACCGTTATTGACGTTAACATGACATTAACGAAGTGCGTCGAGCGTTTTATGATTAATTAGTTAAGCTTCACGTCGCGTTAGCTGTCAACACTGGACAGGCTGTTAGCATCAAGCTAACACGAAGCATCAACCGACAGCGTAGCTAACAAGCTAGTTAGCCGAGTAACGTTACTTTAGTCGGAGAGTTCACACTGCTGCCGTGTTATACTGACACCGAACTTATAATACACCATTAAACAGTGTTTAAATTAACAACAGGATGACCTCACACTGACGTCAGCTGACTTTAAGTTATGACTGCTCACTTCGCCAGCTCGCTAGCATCAAACCAGCACGACGCTAACGTTAGCATACCAGGCTCGAGAGTGTATAATCCTACTGGGGAACAAAAATAAAAATACGTGACGGTCAAGTTAGCTAAATTTGTGCAGATATGTCTGCAGTCAACAATTCTATTCGACCAATTACTCACGCATAGCTGATTCGCCCATTCCTGCATGTTTGCAGCAGTTATCTGAATGAAGCTGGTCTTGGACACTAGCTCTCAGCTGCAGCCTGTCAGTGTCAGCTAACTAACGATACTTCTCTAGCTCGGCTGAGACGTGACCTTCTGAGAACAGGCTTAAGGAAGCCTTTGTCGGGACAGTTAAGCTTTTAATCTTTCGGCCTGGTTTAAAACTTACCAAACGAATTAACGTGCCTTCTGGAGTTAAAATTAGACTCGCCACACAATGAATTTGGAGAGAAAATCTCCACGAACAGCTCACCGTGACAGGCGTAGCAGGGCTGAGATGGCCTTCGTCCCCTCCCACTTCATTTACTTCCGTCTTCCCACAAAAAAACGTTTGCAAACAGACGAGTGGCGTCAGCTTAAGTTCAAAGGAGATGGTTCAACAACTCCTTCAACAATATGTTTGTTTCAGCATTTTTTTAGAAATTGTTGACAATTTCGCAAAATATTTGCATTAATAAGATGTTATAGGCATGTTATCATGTATCCATTGACCTTTAAGAGTTGACGACATAAAGATTAGTTTGCTAAATTTAACTTGTAAAATCCCTTGTAACATGTAATTTGGGTGCATCAGTTACTCAAAGAGCAACAGTAAATATAGTGGTAACAGCCTAATCAGTTTACAGTGTATTATATGCACAGCTAATGCAGTCTGAATGATCGAATTTGGTGTTTCTAGTTTTTATTCAATGCACATACATTGTGAAAAAATTTGAGGTGTTTCTTATGTTCTTCTGACCATCCATTTAAATCTGACTAAATATTATAAACACCTTTGAGCAGAAACCAATACTCAACAGCGTCATAAACTGTCTCACACACTATAACTTTCAAAACGATAGGATGTATTGTAGGACTGTATTAGTTTTAGCTGGGTTATTTTAGTCAGTCAAAAGCAAAACAATTGCATAATCTTCTCATCAAATGGGGAGATTATCATTTTTAAGGGAAACGTCACTATTTCTGTTGAGCACATATTCCAAGAAAGGGCAAAAAATACAATGTGGTTAATTTTTCTACCTTAAGACTGTAAAATCTGTGCATCGAGAGGTTTCAGTGAACTAAAGAAATGAGACTATTACACACAATATATTACAATTCTTACTACATTTTTTTTTTGTTGTGAGTACAATTTCTTTTGTGAATCACATTAAGCATGAATAACGATGTCATCATAAAAATTCTGATTTTTGTATTTTGCCAAAAGGCACAATTTCCCCGAAATCCAATCCCAATCTCTTGGGCACGCTGCTGTGACTAAAGCTCTGAAAAAGTGATCAGAGAGGTTTTTATAAACTTCAGAGGAAGATATTTATTACAAGAACAACTTGACAGCCTTTTCAACTTTAAAAAAAAAGTGAAATGTTGCAGTAATGCTATTTCATACATACAAATTCCACAATTTCAAGCAACCTGTACATTTAACTAAAATTTTAGTGAAAGTAACATTAGCAAACAAGAAAGTGTGAAATCATGAACATTCAGATTTCGCTGATAGGGATAGAGAGAGTGAGAGAGATTCATGACATTTGCAAAGTTGTGCAAGACAAAATCAGATTATGAGGACAATCGTTCTCTTTTGTGTTTGATAACTAAATGCTTGAAAGTCACAGTTCACATAACTGGTTCATTTTAAAGACTAGTTGATCAAAATGCAAATGTTGTCAAATAAGCTGAACCCAATTAAAATGAAAATAATTTGAATGTATGTTAAAAAAAACTGTTTATACAAGTGAAAGTGATAACAAGCTACATGTGTAGCTCTTACAATACTGATACGTCATACATTATTTCAAGGAGGAGTCTGCATTAAATCATATTCCAGTATCTGTATTGTAAAACCGTCCCAATTATGTTTAGTTTGTATATTTCATACTAGTTTTAACCTGGCAATATATCTAATGGATTATGGCTCTTTACAGTATACTGTTGAGAAGATATTTTTTAAATGACGTTGTTTGTTCCATTAAACATTCCTAAACACTTGCAGCTCATTAAACAATATTGGAAGACAGATGTCTCTTGAGCCCAATGAAACTTAATTTCATAAATAAATAAATTAGACCCACATCACTCCTTTCTTCACTCCAACTCTGTACATATTATCATACTGTATGTACACAAATATATGCACATTCCTTTTCTCCAGCCTATTTACTTTGCCGATGCCCTGCAAAACAATGTCATCCACAAATGTTGTATTTCTTAAAACCATTGTCAATAACAAATGTTTTTAAAAAAATGGCAACCTACTCATCTTAATTGACATCAGATTAAACCTTTCCACTGTCAAATATATTTTTACAAAGCCCACACCTGTTAAATGCCAAAAACAAAAGTACTGTAGCCGTGGTCTGGCCTCTCAAAGTCTTGACAACTATGCAAGAGCTTACAAGAGGACTTTAATATCCAGTTTCAGTATCTATTATTCATGCAATGCTGCACACATTCAGACACTCAAGATCATTATTTATCCATCAAACTTCCCCTTATAATATTGTTGTTGTTGGATCTACTAATCACCATGGATAACAGTATCCTTCTCCTTTCTTTAGCCACTAGATGTCACCATGTTGTGTGCTGTGCCTTTGAACTCCATCTACGTTTCTGGCTTCCAGTATTTCAAAAAAACTAAGGGCAGAGGCAAAACATTATATATCTTTTCATGAATTTTACATCTACACTAAGTATAATGTGAGATTCTAATTGGTAATGTTCCTCACTTATTTCCACATTCATACTTAAACTCCAATTTCCATTAGCAGAAACAGTTAATGATGGCAATGTAGTGTTACTGAATAGATCTTAATAATGTTGAGCGAAAACATTCAAAAACTAACCTGTGAATACATTTTAAGGCAAAGGGAATTGTCAAGGCATTTCCAACACCAACATTGCATAGCTAAGGCAGCACAGAACTGATTACAGTGAATATGTACATTAAACTGTATATTCAATGCCTTTTTTATATACAAAATACCCACATATATTAGTGAGCACATCAACATGTATTTACACACAAGCCTTTTGCTTTTGTATGTGTAGCATTGTATTCCAGAGTACAGTTTGGTCGGTGCAGGAGTTCTCAACGTTTCTGTTTCAGTGACAATGACACAAGGTAACACAACCTTTACTGCACCTGTTTTTCCTTTTTCGTTTTTTCTTTTTTACAGTTAATCCACTTAAAAGTAGAAAGAAAGTTAAAATCTTTCACTGCATTAAACATAATCTTGAAAACCTGTAGCACAGTAAGCATTTAAAAACAACTATATAGCTCAGTTGTTGTGAAAGGAGACATCATACCTTAATAACAGCAGACAACTGTACAGAGATTGGTAGTGCATGTAGTGTTCTTAGGAATGATGTGGTTACCTTTGTTTATGTTATCTATTAGTGTATTGTAAATTGAAGCATACTGAGTCATATATGAAGACCACTAATGTGGTGAGGCTGAATATACCACAGTCACCAAACCAGTATTTTGACTATGAAGGCAAGCAGATACAGTGGCAAACCACAAGAGGGAGCCGCTTCATCAGACTAAAGGTTTAGTGTTAACACTGTTTATAGAGTTGCAGCTTTAAATCCCTGGCACTTCCCTATGGCCCTCAGCAGGGCACATGGTAGCACATATGCTCTCTCTTTATCTCTCTGTATTAACCATGAGCATTTCATGAGTGTCTTTGCAAAAGAAAAACACTTTAAGATAGGCAAAATCATCCCCATGCACACATTAAAATTACAGTAAAAGTAATATTAAAAACCATTCCTTTGGTAATAAATAATTTGGCTTGAGTGCAACATAAAAGCAATGTGAAACCCCTGTAGTTTTCAGGGGAAAAAACTAAGTGAAAAAGAAGATGTTAGACATGCAATAAAAACAGTCTATAGCCCAAAGTTTTTTTTACACAGTAGTCAAAGTCCATGACAAGAAGTCCCTATTTTATCTGTGCTACATCCAAGCTTCAGTGTCCAGGCTCCCTGACTGTCCAGGGTACGAGCAATCTTTGTTGCCCATGCTTGGGCAACGTGGTTGAGGATGGATCATATCTGTGAAGGCCTGGTGTAGGCTTTTGCATGTGGCTGGACGACCAGTAGAACGCAAGCTCTGAGGGGACAGCGGAGGCGTGTGGCTTGGGGAAAATGTGTCATGAGCCTGCAGATCTCTGTAGCTGACCGGGGTCGGGATACGCGAGGGGCTGTTTTCCGGCCTGTTGTCAGTGCGAGGCCTCATTCTGCTGCTCAGTTTGTTTTTGGAGAAAGGGGCTACGCTGTCCGCCTTCTTTTGCCCTTTTTTAGTCTGCAGCCCTTCTCCATTGTTGTCCCCGTTGGCCAGGGGTGAAGTTGCTGGGGGTGATTCAGAGCGGGATTCACTAAGGCTGAAGCACATGGAAGAGTTTTCACTGGAGGAATCCTGGAAGGAGCAGTCCTCAGAGGGGGGAAGGGGCACAGGTGATGGACATGCCTCTGGGGGCGGGAGGTCATCACTGCCGTCACCATTTTCTAGGTCATATGGTAAGTTTGGCTGGTGATCCTCCAGAGGAACATCTCCTTCAGGCCCTGTGCCCCAGCCAAGCGGACTCTGCTGACCTGTCAGCCCCCCCGTGGGGGGACAACCACCATGGTCTCCATTCATATTCCTACAATGGAAAGCAGGTTGTGAGGGGTCCTGATTCATAAATCTGTCTGTGTCACCAAGACCAGGCAGGGACAATGGGGGTTCCTTCTCCTCGATGGCACTAGAGATGGCTGGGAGCTTCTTAAGACCCCCTCCACGCTCCTTCCAGTGCTCAGGCTCTCCTTGAGCAAAGTTGTGTGAACTTCCAAAATTGTGTGCATAAAGTAAATTTAAGGGGTCCTCCGGTGGAAAGTGACGGGGATTAGTTCTCTTGGATTCCCTGAGGTCAGGCAGAGTCCCAATCTTTGCCCCGACATTCAGGGAGGAGGTGGAGGAGTTAGAGGAGGAGTAGGCAGAGTCAGTGACATTAGGATCCATGGGTGCTGACACGGAATGAACCCCAGCTCCCTGCAGCGTCACTCCTGGGGCTCTACAGGACACTCCTACAACCTGCTGGGTATTTGCCAGAAACTCAGCCTCAAAGCTGCGATACAGGTCCTGCTCCTTCTGGGGGTCTAGGGTTGGCAGCATCTGGAAACCGAGGGCCAGTCCTTCCTCGTCAGGCTGCTGGCGGTCCAGGCCAGACCAGCTCCTATAGTGGCCTCGCCCAGCAGAGCGCGGGCCCTGTGACGTCCGAGGGGAGCGGGCAGCATGATGGTGAGAGTTGCGGGGAGTTGAGTGAGGTGAGCGTCGACCTCCCGAAGTGACTGGTGGCAAAAGTCTGCCTTTTCCTAAGGAGGGTGAGCGAGGGGCAGGAGGTCTGGGAGTAGTTATAATCTTCTTGCTAGGGCTACTGTTGTTGTTCTGGACCCCTTTAATAGGTGAGTTAGAGCAGGAGGACGACTGCCTCTTGGTGAAACCACCACCTATCCTGGGAGAGGATGGGGGCAATTGTTTGGCCCGAAGTTCCTCTCGTCTGTCGGAAAGTGGGGGCTGAGGGTCTCTGTAGCAGGAAGTGGGTCCCGGGCTGGCATCACTGGCCCGAGTACGGGAAGTTAACTTACTCTGGCTGTGGGAACGTGGACCATGGAGCCTCCTTGGGCCCTCGTTTGCAAGGGAGCGGCCCCTCTCTGTTCGGGAAGTTCGCGACCCATCAGCGGATCCTTGCGGTGGGTTCGGTTTGAGTATTGGAGCCAGAGCAGAACGATCCCGAGATTGGCTGCGTGCACGGGGCAGTGAAGGACGCAGGGATGGGGTCTGATCTCCAGCTCCAGGCCTCTCAATCACATGCTTCCCTTCCTTGCGATTGACAAGCAGGACCACCTCATCACCAGAGCGTCGTGAGGCACCACCCAGGGACAACCGCCCTCCTCCTCCACCTCCTCCCCCTCCTTTAGAGGAGGCTGTTGAGGAGTCACTGTCTCCAGACAGACGTCTTGTCACTGGCAACTTTGTCTCCTTATTCCTGTAGAAAAGAAACAGAGTAACTTATATTTATAATAATACCACAAACATTTGTAGATCTTCTAACCCAACATATAGCGCTGCCCTTTCTCAACCAGATACTCCACTTTCCTGCACCATCAGGTTTAACTGTCATCAGCTCCTGGAGTACACTTACTGGAATAGCAAATCTAGATTGACTGATCTGTTTAACTCAAAGATTTAATGTATTTCGGTTGTAAATGAATAGCATTAATGTGTTGCCGAGACACCTATAGATACATTTTGGAATGACAGCATGCTGCATTCAAAACCTGTGTTTTGAATGTTGGTGCATTCATTTAGATAATTTAGATTTAGGTTTATTGAGATCTCAGGTTGTGCCTTTGATTAGTGTTTCGTACACAAGACTTCAAAAGTTATCCTCAGAAATTAGAGTTGTATATATTCAGGCATGTCAACTCGCCTGCATGCAGTCCACCTGTTGACCTACTTCCCTAGTTAGCTGTGAACAGTTGTCTGGGGATAGTTGTCAGATTAGTCGTCATTTGTCTGGCGCACCTTAAACAGGATGCCACACCCACGCAGGGTTAAAACGAGTGAGCTGCTGCTTTGGCGTCTGGTCTGAGCCATCGCTCAATACAGAAATGAGCCACACTTTGGCAAGAAGCCAAAGTAAACCACCTTTCAGCTCCAAATTGTGTTAAACAATAGTGCATTCACACTGACATATAGGGAAGGTATGTGACCAACTAAACCTTTTACCAGATTTGAACCCCAAGAGAAATAGCCACTTACAATGGCCTTGACACTCTGGCTTTGATTCGACAAGCATGGCCGCTACGTCAAAAGCATATCAGAGAAACTGATGTGTGGTTTCATTTCTCACTGGCTTCATACTATTTCAGACCCTTTGTTCGCCATGGCGGGAGAAGACAGGCTTGAGCAACTGCTCACAAACAATCATGGCATTCGATCGTCTAATAACTAGTTGAAAGTTGTGGAGAAAAGGAGAGCTAGTGAACATGTTTGGTGACCATGTTGTGGCTAGTAGGAAGTGTTGTAGAATGGCTGCGTGAGACGGGTTTATCTGTTCAATGTCACCTGAGATTAGATAAATCTGCTCTGGCCTAATCTGTGGCTTCCTGGCATGTGTATTTGTTGTGCATATTCCCACAGATCTATGTGTGTTTTTCTGTTTGTCTGGTCATCTCTAGGCACACAAGAGCTAGTAGCAGATAGCAAGCGTGACCTGCCAGGCTACTTGTGAGGGATTAATTTCTTATCAAGGTAACACACTTATCCGCACACTTGTGTAGACACACAATCACCTGAGAGGATTAAAGTGCCGGGGTTCTGAGCGGTCTCGTGGAGGCCGCGGGAGTAAATTGCGAGCTGCACCGGAGTCCAGCTCGGTGGGGACGGACGGGTTCTGGGAGCGGCCGGGCCTCTCAGGAGGTTTGTACGGTGCAACGCCGTCATTTCGCCAGTGTGGACCTGGACTGGTGGAGCGCGAGGAGTGGGCACTCGAGGACTTGCTCTGGGCTCCCTGACCTTGGCCACTGGCTTTCGCCTGGTGGTAGCGGTGGGCTGCGGAGAAAGATTGACAACAAGTGGGTAAAGACAGACCACTAACCAACATTGTCAGACTGCCAGGAATGCAAGTCATTTAGAGGTCTATAATATATATCATAGTTAATAACCACATCAATGTCACCCAGCTCTGAGATAGCAACAGTAGATATTGTATGCGTCCTTGAGCCAGAGATAGACTCTTACTTGTGATGCTAGCCAACCAGAGAGATGCTGCTGATCTCACCATTTAGGGAGAACATTTATAGAACACAAAAGGCATATGTCTGTAATCACTTAATACTCTATGATCTTCAACATGGCCGCTTGTGGTTAGAAATGTAGCACCAATTAGGATTTTATCTCATGTCAGCTGTCCAGGCCAGACGCTCGGCCCCTGCCATCATCACTTGAGCAGGAGTGTGGACCACAGATGAAGAGGGATGGTCTCAGTCAGCACAGTGCATGGGCATGTATCTCTGCTTTGTGCTGCTCATCAAAGTGAGTGTAAACAAAAAAGTATTTGTGTTGGGATGAATTGCTGCACTGATGTGTTTTGCAGGCCTAAATTTCCTGACTGGAAGTAATTCAAACAAGTTTCAGCATTCAAATTAGTCAACAATGTAAAATCTGTTGACAGCTATAATATGAATGTATGAAGTGACATAATTTAGACTTGGATTGCCGTACTTATAGTATATCTTTATGTCTATTAGGTCTGCAAGACAAACACTATTTCTCCACAACGCTGACCCTTACAGAGTCCGCTGCTACTCTGAACATAGCACATCCGATGTGAGTCATTTGCTTGTGATCGTAAATGCATTATGAATTATACAACACAGATAGACAACAGTTAAGTTGTTTTGTAAGAGGCCGGCAGGCAACAAGAAGTGACCTTACCAAAAGCAGCACAGCGACACGGGTCATGCTTGTCCAAATAGTGCTCTAATGTGTCCCAGCCCCCTCCAACACGCACCATCACATGGGTACGAAGGACCTGAGGCAGGAAAAGAGAAGACAATGCTCCAATAGATGAACGGAAAAAAACATACACATTCATGCACAAATGAAACGGCCGAACCTTTTGATCAACTGCACAACAACACACACTGCACAAGTCAATAGATATGCAAATTCCACAAGTGGGGCAGCTCGCTGAAGGCTGATCGGTCTTCAGTGTTACGTAACATCTAGAGGCACCCCTGCCTGTGCCCCTGCCTCTCCCTCCCCCACATCACCCCCAGCTGCTGCCATTATGAGGGCTGTTCATTGCCATGCCAACTCACAATTAAGCAGAGTACGGTAGCATAAGAAAGAACCAAAGTGCTGTGAAAGACACCCCTTTTTTTTGGCCTATCTCATGCCTCTCAGCTAGCCTGCCTGTGTTTTCAGAGGGGAGCAGGGTGAATTAGCATGGCAACTCACCCCTGCTGTCCTCTCTGCTCCTCAGCGTAGACTTAAGTTGCCGTGGAGAGGAGCAGGGAGGTGAGGGGGCCTGGATCGTCATAACAGAGGAGGGGGTTGGTTGGATATGTTACTTCCTACTCGCCTCTGCTCTTTGAAGCACACACATCCACAATATCAGACCGAAGAGCCCCTCAAGGCAGAAGCTGCCTTCACTGAAGCAACACAATTTGCCGGATGTGAGAGCACCGCGGATGCGTCCCCCAGCCTTGGGTTGTGCGACAGGGTCTGCCAGCCACATGTTTCAAAGGTTGTTCCCGTGTCTCAGAGTGCAAGAAGGCAGAGCCACAGTGGTAGATCTGCATGGGCTGGCACAGAGTTTATTTCCACCAAATCACACGCGGCACGGCGCCTCATCTCCCGGTCTCTGAGAGGCCTGACCCCACGGTCTCTCTCACACAATCCCCGCCAATCCAAGACAAGCCTTTTCATCGGCCTTGCTCCTCTAATACATCAAATCCGTCAAAGCAGCTGATCTGCTTATCTCTATCAGATCTGACAGTATAAACTGCTTACTTTGAAATATAACTTTTTCAATACAGCAGACATATTGTTCTGTCTAGGCAGTTTACTGAAAAGAGATAATAGAGGTTCTGTTGTGACAGAATAGACGTGGCTTCATATCTCTATTCAATAAAACATGTTGTCTTCACTGTGGTGGTGGAGGAGTAGCTGCCATGATGGTAACAGCTACTGAGAATCCAAATAAACAAATACATTTGAGTGGGACAATTGCATGACTATAAAGAGAAAGATCAAGGGTCTTGAAATGCTTTATTTAATTTCTATATCACTTGTTTCCATAACCAACAAGCTCATTTTGCATGTTGTACTTTGTACACAACTCTGCAGCTGTGCTGAGGCTAAATGGACGAGAGGGGACCGAGCTCCACTTCAGATGTGTTGCATAGCTGCCTTATTTCCCGACCACTGAAGGGGTATCACCGCCTTCAGTCCAGAGAGACCCAATCCTTGTTTCTATGGCAACAGCGAACAGAGAGACTTCTTGTCATCAATCCGGGGGCGTGTTGAATCAATTTCTTCGGAAATCTAGCTGGTGAGCTAAAAAATTAAGCTCATGGTTCATTTCAGCTGTTGTGCCCCTCGACTAAAGGCATCTCCTCCCTCGAGGGAGCCGCCTCCCTCGGGACAAAGCCGTCTTATAAGTTCATGCGGCCCGTTCGCCCATTCGCTTTCTCCGTCTCACCCCCTCGTTCAGCGTTAGATCCTTGTCAGAGCTTCGGCAGCTGAATAGGCGTTTACTGGCTTTTAAACCGGCCGCCCGCTTCCTCCCCTCAGAAGAATAAGAGAAGTGTGTAGGCTGCACTTGTCGCTGCTCGGGCATATGTTGTGATCACTGTGATCCACAGAGAGGAATCAGGAGAGGGCGGAGAGAGGGTGATGAGAGCTAATCTGACAAGTCAAAGGCTCAGACACACACACTCACAGGGCAAGCAGGCACATTTAAATACGTTGATCCCATTAAAATGGCTGTACCAACTGGAACACACGAGTGTCTATTGATCAAACGCTTCACAATCTTAGGGAAAATTAAAAATTGGGAGGAGAGGTTATGTATTTTTTATTTGCTGAAGGCAGGGAGGTCTTTTATTTTTTTTCCCCCTATCACGAATTCATACGCCAGCCTACTCTCTCTTAGGATTAATTTAGCAGCCTCTAATGATGGCTTTAGTGCCTAATCGCTCATAATTGTGCGTTTATGAAAAATGCAGAGGAGAACAACTCTGTCACTGTTACAAGACTTCCTTGATGACAGACAATCACTTTACTGTGCTTCATGACAGAAAGCAAAATACACGTTACATAGTGTTTCAAAAATGGAGAGTGGCTGCAATATTAATCATTTTATGTGTGCCGCGGCAATGTTGCCGGCTTCTGGTGGAACTAAATATTATTTATTATTTTTTAGAGGTTGCACCATCTAAAATTCTTCATCTAAACATGTAGTTATTTGTGGTTGTATAGAAAGCCCAAAGAAAATATAAATTACGTTATGGAGAGTCTTTTTTTTAAAGAAATTATAAGATTGAACTACTAAATTATTCTTCAGTCGATTACACTTAGTTCACAAAACATTTGAATAATATAGATAGAGGTACGTGTGTCAACATTTCTCCACATAGTGTGTCTCAAATTTTTTTGTCTGGAACAAGTGGTGCCACTAACAGTGACGAAATATTGACATTTAAGATCTTTAATAGGTCAACGAGTCATTAAGTCACATTAATCTGGCTGGGGTACATTTTCGGTAAGTGACACCAAATCGATCCTTGGTACAAACCAAGCTTCCTGCCCGGTCCTGTGAGGCCTGAAGCGGGTACAGTAGCAGTAAGACTGAAACTGAGACAAACAGTCCAGCAGAAACAGGCGACAGCCAAGATAAGGGCCAACTCAGGAAGTGACCTAAAGCTCTAATTGTGCTTCAGTGAGAGAGAAAAAGTGCAGTTCTGGGAGTGAGCCGGTCTATAAACACTCATACGAGCGCCGGGAGTCACAATGCTGTTACATTCACTGTTCGGTTCTCTGGGCTTTGATGCAGCCGAGCAGCTGAAGGGTTCATGTGTTGCTGCATCGCCCTGCTCTTCTTGAACCCACACATGATGCCATATGCCAACACCGTACGGTTCCAGGCAATTACTGCCGGCCTCACAGTCCTCTGTGCAGTGGGCCAACCTGGCTTTTCCACATTCAGCTGTGCAGTAGTGTAAAAGGGATCATTCAGGTTTAGCACAACTTCGGTCTTCATTTCTGTAGTTTCTGATCTGGCAACATGGCAACAATTAAAAAGAGCAAAGTAAGAACTGGTCAAAAGTACTAAAATAAAACCCAAGTTGTAATAAACTAGAAACAACCTTCAAGTGACCTGATAGTGGACAATCATTTTAATGTTGTTTATTTGGTATTATTTATAGCTCAAGTAATTGTGAGTAGCTTAATCAGTTTTAAATTCATGAAATTTATTAAAAACATGTTTAAAATTCCGGACGTTGGTTAATGAAAACCCTTAATGAAAACCCTACCCTTATGAAGATCAATGCACTGGAGTCTCCCACTTTGTACTTCCCCTCCGACACCTTGACCATGGGAAACTGAGCTGGACAGGAACACCGGCCTAGAATCTCACGCACCTGAGGAGAAGGAAACAAAAGCTGTTTAACATCCACGGTAGACAAACATGACACACACACACACACACATATCCGAGAGGAACCTGACAGGGATCCTGTCCTCAGGTCAGCACCCGTACATGAGCTCATGTTTAGACACATATATCTGCACAGTGACCACAGCACTGCTGGTTCTGTCAACAACACAATGGTTCTGGTTTATGGTGTGAGAAATGAGCGGTCTTGGCTGGCTGAGTGTATGAGGGTGTGGATTGCTTGTGCGTCATCTTCCTGCCAACATCTTTCTTAAGCACCCGCCGGGTGTCAGGGTTCCCCGCCCCGCCCTCTCACCACATTAAAAGCCCTGCCTCGTCTCATCCCTCCAGAACATTTTGGTGACTTAGTTCACCGCGAAGTGTCGCAAAAAGTACAAAAATACATATGTGGACCTGCTAATGAATGCTCTCCCTCTCTGCCACTCTGGGCTGTCACGTGACAATGTTTCTGGCTGTGACATCAGACACTGAGGAGGCAAACTGGTGGTGGTGATGTCAGCAGGCCTGTACAGCCAGCTGTGCTTTGAATCGAAGGAGTCAAAACCGGTGCCCTTGCTGTGGCCGGGGGTGCTTATTAGGCACAGACACGACTGCAGGGTGGAGCGAGACCTGCCCATGTTGCACAGGCCCGAGCTCTCCCAGGATTGGACAACTTTCATGTTTTTCTTGGCGTCTTTCTTAGACAAAGGCGTATGCATACTTGTCGACCAGCAGGGAGGAAAGTAAAAGAAGCAGAGTGGACAGAGGCGAGCACAGGGGAGAGAAGAGGAATCACTGCGCCATGATAGAGAGCCGGGGCAGCCATTACCAAGGGCAAGAGAGCAGTTTATTGATATTTAAGTGCTCAAATAACACGTTAGAGGAAAATGTCAGGTTGTGAGCTCCCACCCTTTGGCTGTTTACAGTAGCTTTCTTGCATGTGTGTGTGTGTGTGTACGTGTGTGTGTGTGTGTGTGTGTGTGTGTGTGTGTGTGTGTGTGTGTGCGCGTGTGCACCTACATTATGGTGTATTCGCTAGATTAAGGAGGCACCTTGTTATTTTCCTCTAACAGCACCCCTCCTTTCATCTGCTGATTAAAGAGGGTGGGATCAGCGCTAAACCTCAGCAGCTCACCTGCCTCTCTGTTCGCCCTCCCACCTGCTTCTGTCTTTTCTCTCATCTGCTTTGTTGTCTTTCAGACTTTATTCTTAGCCCATGCACTTGCTGACCAGCCCTATATTTATCTTTGCTTTCTTTGTTTTGCTTACATTTCGACATCAGCTCGCTCCCCCTCTTTCTCTCCTCTCTGTCACTCTGTCTTTCATTCTGCAGGAGGTGGACGAGCTCGGTATGGAAAAACCCTGGCCAGTGACTTAATGGAACGATTGCTATGGCAACAGACACACACATAGCCGTACCCTTCCCTTTTTAACTGTACTCCTTTTTTCCCCTTCCTTGCTATATTACAGCCTTTCTCTCGCTCCCAAAACCTCCCCAGAGCTGTTCAGCTGAGGTCATGTGTTTTCCTCCGGGGGGAAGGTGAAGGACTCGCACACTGTGTCTCATACGAAACACTGAGCAGTCGAACCGTGAGGGGTTTTTAATAATAACCTAATCAATAGCAGTCCTGGCATTTTAAGTATTTACTCTGTGGAGCCTTCGACATGACACGTGTGCACTTCCCATGTCTTCACAGAGTCCACAATGGATACAAACAGACACACTGAAACCAAGACACACCGGAATGAGATCGAAGGGGACGAGAGAGACAAGGTCACACAGGAAACATGCGGAAGTGGAGCTGGAAGGCTGCGAAAGACTGGAAGATGAATTATGGATGCCGGCTCGTCACATTAGGGACGCTCTCAGCAAGAGCTGCAGATTTTAGTGAAGAAAAAGACAAACGATTGAGCAAACCACAGCACTCCCGTCTTCTGAGAATCTGCTGTATCTATCTTAAGATAGGAATGCAGAGATGTTTTGAACAGAGAGAGAAACACTTTCATGAACAAGAAAGGGTCGCGACCTTGCCTCCGCATGTATCGTAGTAAAGAACATATATTTTTTTTTCCCAACGCTCAGATCCTGTACTATCTGCTCAGTGTAAGTCAATAATCGCTCTTCATTCCCTTCCTTCCTGACCTGCCAACATCTGAAGGGCTATTCCAGACTGAGGGCTGAGCCAACCCTGGGGAAAAAGAGAGGAAATGGGAGGGGGAGATAAAAATGTTTTGGTTGTATTCCTCCTTTTCTTCACAGATTTGAGATGTCGGCTGACGTGCGACACTAAGACTGTACTTCAGCCTCACATCAAATGGTTAAACAAAGGAATGTGCATAGTTGCCGATACTGTCCTGCTCTATTGGTGTATGATTTGAATTTAAAGTAGATTTCAAGAATACACATACTATAGTTCTGCCTTTGTTTTAGGACGAGGGTCTACATGTTGGCCATGTACTCTGAGAAGCCGCACAGCCATTTCAATACAGTTTCTCCTCATGAGTCAACACACAGCGTACAACTGCACAGTTTGCTCCGACGCAGTCATCAAACATAGGTGTGTTGGCCTGCTGCAACTGGCTCATTTTATGAGTGCTATGCAAAGGATAATTACAGCCAAACTTCAACGATAAAACGTGAACATTACAACTCACTCCACGGGAATTTAGACAAGGGTGTTTCCAGGATTTTCCTTTCTGAGAGACAACTGTAGATTGGAGGATTTATGGCGGGATACAAACACCTTTTCAAAAGGTTAAGAAAATTGGGAGGATCATTAAACGGCAAACTGTGCGCAGAGCTTTTTTTTTAGGTGAATTCAAAAAATGACAACAAGACCCTTCTCTTGGCTTATCTTGTTACCCTGAGGAAGGAAACTTCCCAAGATAAAAACAACCTCACCATCAGATAAGCACGAAGAGACAAGAAAACACTGCAGGCGCCTACTTATGAGGGTGAGTGTTAGGACTTGAGGGGTTATTGCTTCACCACCCACTGTAAGCATTCCTAAAGGCTGTGAGCAGCTACATGTCAGACTACATCCTCCCATTAAACCACCTGACAGCCTGCATAAACGACTCCTCTGTGGACAACCACGCAATATCTAATAAACATAAAACAACCTGCTTTGCAAAAATGATCTCTTTCAACAACCTGGGGTGGTGCAGCGAGCAGATAAATGTCTGAATTAATGCTGAGTATGTTGGACCTGTAGCCTGAGGAGACAATCTGGAGAGATAATGAACACACATGTGTTTAAGGACTATTAGCATGCTGGTTCAACAGGCCAGACCAACAGAGGTGAGACAGAAACACTCAGTTGGACAAACGCCTCAGGATGAGGTGTGTCAGTTATTGCCAGTAATATTCCACAGCGAAAGTGAGATGAATAATATAGCAAACAAAGATGGAATTACCGCAATAGTTCAACATTTTGGGAAATACACTTTCTTCCTGGCTGAGCGTTGGATGAGAAGATCGATACAACTTTTATGTCTGTCCATTAAATGTGAAGATAGTCAGCTTAGCCCAGCACAAAGACTGGAGACAAAGGCGTCAGCTAGCATGGCTCTGTCCAAAGGTTAAAAGAAATCCACCTGACAGAACATTGACCACGCAGACACAAGAAAGCAAATAAGCATATGATACGAAACTATTCCATCTGTTACAAAAATAATAACACCATGTCTTTATATATTTTATAATGTATGATGTGTGTTTGATCAAGGAGAACCATAATCATACTGGCTCCAGGACAGGCCTCCTCCACGGCTTCAATGAAACCATTCATGAAAATCGATGCCTGTCTTCTGGCCACATGACGAACTGCCCATCGGGATGCTGGGAGAATGTAGTAATCTAATAGACATGAAGTGCTGCAATAACTCTATTATTCATCTGTTTCAGTCAGACAGCCGTGTAATCACCCAGCGCAGGAAGTTAAAGGCCAGCATCTATGTCACTCGTCGGTTTGTTTTGATGAGGCTCAGAAACACTCAGCACTTCTCCTCCTGACAGCTGAGGTTAAAGGGATGGACGTCCCACGCTTTCCCCATCCTGAAAGTCTTCACCTGGGACTAGCACGAGGAGGCTACAGGCAGGTGCAGAAAATAATCAGACGAGTCACACAGACAGAAGCCGATTCAGACGAATGCCCAATTAAATGATGATCACGCAAACAATCCAGGAACGGCATTACACGCAATGCAATAAAGACAAATAGATGGCAGAGTGCAGAGTCAGCTGTTTACACACACACACACACACACACACACACACACACAGCTGGATGGAAAATAGTGAGGAGTGAAATTTAGTCTGTGCTGTTACTCTGAAAACGTCTAGATGTTAAAAATAAAACAAAACCCATAGAAACATGAGCGCATGTGACGGAGGAGGGAGAAACACTGAAGGATGCCACGCTCTCTCAGCAAAGCGTATGAGTGTGACCCAATGCAAAGCATGATGACCTACTTTTCTCTTTCACTTGAGCTCCCTCTGTACTGTAGCTCTCCCTCCCAGAGTAGCATCCACTCCAGTCAGGTTTAACAGAGTGTACAGTGAAGTCACTCTAGGCACACTATCTGTTGTCTACTCCCCTTTTTTATTCCCTGAATGCATGAGTTGGACCATAAGGTTAATGGAGCAGGCTGTCCATGTGGGCATAATACACACATTTTCTCTCTTTGTTACTCCGTCCCCCCCTTTGCTCCGCTGGTGTCTCCATCCAACGTCTTTGATTGAGACGCTGACAACAGTGGCAGTCTATTCACATCGCCCTGTCAATGCCACCAACAAGACATACTGTTGTGCTCTTTGCTTTATCATCTCTGTCGGAGGCCCCGGTGGGGGATGGGAATGAGGGCTCGCACATATATGAACTAAACAAGGGTTGAATGTTGAAGCCTGGGGTGAAAATAGACATGAACCAGTTTAAATGACTGAGCAAGAAGAAGGAAAGATGAGAACGAAGGAAGGCTGTGAAGCTCTGATGGTCTGTTGTTCATAAGCTCAAATATTGTACTGTATGGATGGCTATGCATGCAGTAAATGTGTGAACAACTAGATGGTCCATTAAGGGGTCAGAAAATGACATTTGAATGATTACATGTATGTCACTTCACATAGTTCTGTATGTGCCCAGGGCCTAATGGCAAGAAAATATGGATGAAGGTGTTTCTTTGCATGGGGCTGCCTGCGGTGTAGAGGACAATACAGTTCCAATCAAAGTCTCCGGTATAATCCCTATAGAGTGGGGATATGAAAGAAAATCCCTCGATGTATAGAATAACATGGATGTGGACGTATAGCCGTGTGAACCAGCTGCTGTCTGTACCTACTATTGAGGAAAACAACATCTCCAACAATGACAAATAGAAACATTTGTCACTGACTCAATTTATGATGAAGGAAATGAGACACTGGTCACTTCCTCAACTTTAGAGTGTAAAAGCGTCCCACAGTGATATGAGTAACAACACGCAGTGGCGGATGAGTGGGAGAGCGACACAGTGGTGGTGAGTGTTTACATGAATGTTGTTACAATAGACAACAGCTTCCTTCAGACTATTGTCTCCACAAGGCCGTTGATCTGACACATCAAGTGTTTGCATTAAAGCTACGGCAGGTAATCTTCCTCATTCTTAAGTTGTTAAAACTCTCATTACAACCTCATTACAATCTATATAGATTGCTTTCGGGAATACAAACAGAATGTAGGGGGACAAATCATGACTTTGAATATATGGTGATACGTTTTAGTTTGATTATAAAATAGGTGGCTGTTCTTAAAGGAACTACTTTGAATAATCCTGCTGTCTGTATGCCAACTGTTACTCCACACGCATTAGAATAATGACCTGTAATCCTATTATCTCTACACTTTTATTGTCTTGTTCAAGAAGATTAGTTTGATCATCCAATAACCACAGAGCGTATAAAGAAGAATACAAGAGTCCACATGAACGGAAAACGTTTCAAAGACGGTACACCAGGAATAAAAACTGGTCAGGTATACGATACTGAATTTTTTAAAACTGAAATGCATAAATAATATGCTGTATACATGTCTCTTAAAATACTTGGTGTTGCGTATGCGGCACAGCTCACATTTCCCGCTTGAGAACTAATTGGATTAAAGCATTGTGGCGGCGCGCACAGCGTGCTGAGTTCACTGACACACGTTTAGTTTTTTGTAAAGACAAAATGATAACTAAACGTCATCTACACATTTTTAGCGTTTCTGTTTGCACGAGCATCCGAGGCTGCTGTGCACAGCTGTGTGGGAGCTAATGACCTGCTAATTAATTGATGACATTTGATCAGTAATGTTATTAGATATGAAAAGAGCAGCAGTTCATGAATAAATTGCGTTTTATATTTTTAATCGGATTACTCTTTTTTTTGTGGTTTTACAGAAAGAAATCAGTAAATGATAATGAAGACAAAAGAGCCAAACCATCCTGTGAAACCCAGTCTGTCCTGGAGGATGCAGGGAGGTCTTTAAAGTGACTCGACGGAGGGCGGCGGACACACACAGGCTGGTGTCACAGCTGTGGGCCGATGAAGCTAAACCCTTTAACTTTCTTCCTCTCTCTCCCCGTCAGGCACTAATGTCTACTAGAAATGAGGTTTCCAGTAATACCGAGACACTAATCTCCTGTAAGACACAAATACAAAGAAAAGTATTCTGCAAGATAAACTTGTGACTACAGAGACCCAGGGAAGTCTAATACACAAGAACAGAGTGTCTGGCAGATATTGATCAAATGACTGTAATTAAAGAAGCATTCTTTGTTTCTGGTCAAAAACAAACTACAGTCCAAAAAAATGAAGAGGGATCTCGTGGATGTCTGGGCCTCAAAAATAGAATGTTGAAGCCATTAGCACAGATGTGTTGGTACTATGGTGCACTGCTACTATTTTAATATTGCAGCCTCTCATCTTTGAACCGCTGTGGTTTCTCGTTTGAAGAGCCTCATGTTGCTGATGTGGGCTGTTCTGCACAGTGTACATGCATGCAATTTTCTTCAGTTGACAGGGAGGTGGAGATTTTATTCGCCAGACACATGATGACTGGGAATGCCACTTCTCGAATCAGTCAAGTCAAATGTGTCCGTCGGGCTCTGTCTGACTGAGGGACGGGTCAGTGCAGATGTCCGACAGGGAGAGAGGCATACGCTCTGTAGCTTTCCTGCGATCATTTTGTCCCAAATATACAGACGGTTTGTTTAATCCTCAGTCATACGAGTGAGAGTTTGCGGATTCAGAGAGTCTAAACGTCCTCCTCCACATGCTCTCCTATTTCTGTCTGCGGAGGTCACACTGGAGCCGCTCTGCTCGGCTGCCTGACCGGCATGAGTGTGACTGTCTCCCCTCCTCCCTCACATCTTTGGGGCCAAAGACGGACATTGTTCTATTCGTCAACATTAAAATATCAATGTGCCGCATCACACACAACCCATGCACATGCTCCTGCTGTTCGGTCTGTCTGCTCATTAGCTTTGCCCCCAACAAGACCTTTGCCTCTTTAATGTGCTCGTGTCGGGCAGACCCTCAAAGAGGTCAGCGAGTTCAACCGGACCAGTGACAATAGTCGATGGTTTGAACACAGGAAACGTACGAGAACCAAACGGTGAAAAGTGAGTTTCTTTAGTAGCGTTGGTCGAGGAGCTGAAGAAGCAAGACGCGATCCAGAATCGTCAACACCTGCAGGGTATTTTATTCATTATTCCTGATGGACAAGCTAAATGAAAGAGGCTGAAGCTCATCGTCAACACTGTCGAGACAGAGCTGACATTTCTTCAAGAATGCGGGTGAAATGTCACAGAGTTGACCTGTGACCTTTTAAAGAAAGCAAGAATGTGAGCGTAAAGTACACACTGAGCCTACAGGTGAGCAGGAATCTATACCAGCACTGTCGAAAACAAAGTTAAGATGCAGGCACACACATGGACGGTATGAGGCTCCTCCTGCCTTCTTCATAGCACTGATATGATATTTTCAGAGATGGTGCTTGACTTTTCACACCTTTCTGTGCTTTACTGTGGGAGAGAATGGTCTTCTATCCGCTGCGTCATACTGTTTAGCGCCACACAAACAACCTGGATGCTATTCCCTTCTGACCAAGGCCTGTGAGCGAGAAGCCTGTGGGATATATATCTGTGTCGCGTGGTGTTATGAGCAGTCAGGATTCCATTGTGTGAAATTTGAGCTGCAAGATCATTACTCTATGTTTATGAGCATGAATCATGATGCAGTTGTGACTCATGTTATGGAGTCAACTGCACATTTTTTTCAACTCACCAATTCATCCAGATTTCGCATGTCACATAAAACTCTCTTCTGCGGCCAAATGAAGGGCTCTTGATCAGGTTCAACCTCTTCCTCATCTTCATCCTCCACACTGTGACTGCTCTCCTTCCGACTGAAGCACCTGCTGGGCGGGCTCTGCTCAGCCGGCTCCCCTGCATCGATCCGCAGACTCTCCTGGTCCCGGATCTCCTCCTCGATCTCCTCCTCCAGCTGGATCAACATGGGGGCCAACATGCCGAACTTGGAGCCGCGTCGCGCGACCTCAAGGAGGCACAGCACAAAGTTCTTCTCGTTGCATCTCTCCACCAGGTCGTTGGTCTCGAACATGAGCACGTCCTTGATCCAGAGCTCCTGCCGGCACCAGCTGATGAAATTGGACACATTATCCCGCGCCACAAACGAGCCGGTGACGACGTTGCGTGACTGAAAGACGACATCTTTCGACGGCACCTTCATGGACTGCGCCGCCTCCGGGTACTCCAGCTGGAAGTCCTGCGCGGCGCGGTTCACGTTGTTGGCGTGCCGACACAGGGCGCAGCCCGTCCCCAGCCCATCCATGAAGGTGTCCGCGGTGACTTCCAGATCGTACAGGGTGTTCAGCCATTCCGCCAGATCCTCCTTCATGGCGTACAGGTATTCTTCGCTGGATTTAAAAGGCCGGATGCTCTTGGAGGCGGAGGACTGGATGTTGCTCTGATCAGCCATATTTGTTGAGTTATGTCGCCAATCGATAAAGTCTACTTGATGAATCCCGTTTGTCTCATTGCACAACTGCGCTCCAAAGCCTCGCCCGCAAAATGAAGCGAAATAACCGCGTTGACGCACCCATGACGATTTGCGCGTGTGGTTTCCTTACGGGGGCTCCTTGAAACCAGGCTTTGTGTTGTCAGAGGCATATCGGGATGAGGTCTAGCAGTGGCGCATGGATGCGTTTTTCCGGATGTCTCTGCGAAACGCGTTTCCTCTGAAGAGCGCATCGCCAGGGTCCCGACGTGAAAAGGGGAGCGGGGCGGCTCGTTAATCCGCCCGGCGGGCGGCGGGTCCTCTCGCCCGCAACAATCCACGTGTCACCATGCCTGTGTGTGTGTCCGAGGCTCCTCGTCGATGGAATCACGACCACTGCGCGGCAACGCGTCCGCAGCGCATCTTCCCCGCACATAGGCCCGCCTCTTGCGCGGAATATGTTGACCTGCTGTAGCTTAGACCGGCAGAGCGACTCTGTGGCACATCCCATTATGAGGGATCAGCGCTCGGCAGAGGAGGAAAACTTAACCCCATGATCACCAACTCCGCATGTGCACTCCTTAAAACACACGTTCTGCGTTGGCTGCATCGATAACAATGCGTATTTTCACCGTTAATGATCCATTTTTAGCCTGAACATTTATTACAGCTGCCAAATGAATGTGGGGTAAAATTGTGCTACTGTATTTGTAAGTACTGTAAAATACTGTCAGGGGTAGGCAATGTATTGAACTTTGCTCATGTTTCTTTAATTTTACTTGATTTTAGTTCATGATGGTGTTGCACTGGTTTGCACAAAATGTTAAAACTGTTTTACTCTGTAATAAAAAATGAGGAGTGAATTTGTAAGTGTTTTCACATTACCAGGCTTCTTACAGTCGCTCAATAATGAAGCCTCTGTGTGGTCTCATTACCAAATAGCCTAAAGGTCACCACAGCTAACATCTCAGCATCACAAGACGGACCACTCCGCCAAGCACAATAAATTCAGTATAATCGTATCTATGAGCATAGCATGTGATATGTTCGTTAACCTTTAACGACCTTGTCTAAAACTCATGTTTTGTGAAGACTGTCCCAGAAGTTTGAAGGTGGCACTGCACACGTTAAAACCATCCCAACTGGAGAGAGCTTGTAAACCCTGGAACAAGAGAGATATTCAGTAGATGGATAGTGTTAAACACTCTACAGAGTACAAGACAAAGTTCAATAGCACATCATCTTCCGTATGCATGTCAGAAAACGTGTGCACTGCATGTCACATATTGCACAAGATAGCAAGGTGCTACATCAGTGTTGCATGAACTCAGGAAGAAAACGTCTGATTTCTCTACTTCTCTCTCATCTAAAACATATCAAAGGCCGGTTGAGAAAGACCAGCGAGCCCATTCTCGATATTGTGACTAATGCTTTCACAGCTCAAGGTACGGTTTGAAACTATGGGTCATGTTTTGGTGAGCAGACCTGGTTTTTAGGTTTTAATGGCAAGTCAAGATTTAGAAAAACATCATGGAAACTTGTTTGGGGCTGTAAAGACACCGTTTGTAATCAAAGTGTAAAGAAATGAATAAAGACTCACAGCCAGAACTCCAAGCACGTGATTAGGATCGTGAGGAGTTTTTCTATACAAACTCTGCTAAAGTGTTTAATGTTTTACAATACTGCTGAAAACTTATTCCGAAATTTGTTGAGACACACAGAACCCCCTTACTTTTTATTTATAAGTTCAACTTTCCAATTGTATGTGAATACATCTGAAATTTGTGTCCTCAATAGCTTCTGAAACTTTGTTTCAAAGTTTTTTTCCACCACCTCATTTCCCCTCTGACAATCTATTGGAGCAGCTCTGATACTCTCATGTGTGATTGTTTGAATTTAAAAAGAGGGATGTGTCTGTTTAAGAAAGAGAGGGAGAGAGCAAAAAAGGAAGGGAGGGGCTTGAAGGGGGAGAGCGAGACAGAGAGAGAAGGTGGGGGTTGATGAGATCATTTTCTGGGCCTGGATGAATCAGCTTTTCTGTCGGTAAAGAAAAAAGAAAGAGCGAGAGAGAGAATCCAGCACTCTATTAATCCACAAAAACAACCGTCCACAGTAAGTATTTTAAGATGTCAGCTGTAGGATAATTCAGAGGTCTGGAAGTACAATTTAAAAAAAAACACACACAACCCTTGATTACTGCACTTCAATAATAACATAGTGAAGTGAGAGACAGCTTCTACTGTATAAAGCCGTTAGCCGTTGATCAGTGCGTTTTTATCAGCTATTTATAATGAAGACAAAGTTGTTTATCACTACACTGCAAAGGATGCAAAACACTCAACACAATATTTTGACAGACTCCTACAGGTAGGGCAATCTGGTGGTAACCCAGTAAGAAAACATGGAAGATGGTTTTGATGTCCATATGTCTACCAGATGTAAAAAATGTAATGTGCCAAAGACACATCTGTGATTAATAACAGCACTTGATTCAGCTGGATTGCCTTTTGGAGAAAACAGCAATGAGGACAAAGCCTAACTGCAGTTAGAATAGGAACGCAAGTTAAGAAAACGGGATTATGAAAAGGAAAGAAAGGAAGTAAAGATGTTTATAGTTTTTTTCTCTGGTTTAATGATGCCAGCACTGAAATCAGCTCACGTCTCATATGTTTGGTGATGTCCGTTTACAATAGTATTGCTGTGTATTGGAGCATTAAGTCATGGAAAGCAGACAAGTTACTATTTTTGTTGAGATAAAACTTAAATCTTACAGGTTAAAGTACATGCAAGTCATAAGAAAACTGCATGTCATTGTTTCACGTAATCAAGTTGGCATCAATGCAAAGCACCAGAAACCAGCCAAGAGCATTTGCATCAGAACTGCAGCACTTAAGTTTCAGTTCAAACGGCTCCAGCTATCATCCATGTCGACCTGCGTAGGAGCTCCATCTACAGACAAGAAATGTACAGTAGAACAACAAAGTGCAGCTTCACCTTGAGTCCTTCATGTAACATAGCCGATTCATATTGCGCTGAAGTGCTCTTCAGAATAGGACAAGAAATTATTTCTCAGGTTACTCTATGTAAGGAGGTCTATAATCGTGTTCAAATCTAAATAATCTGAGGTAGAAATCTTGACCAAGACTTGCGTACAAAACTGCTTTCACAATGTTTACAGATTGCGAAATTATCAATATGTAAATTAAGAAACAGCAACTGTTCGACAGTAACAATTTCAAAGAATCTGCACTATAGATATTTGACTGCATGATTATTTTGTAAAGATGATTAAAACTCAAAAACATCAAATCAGTAAAATTTTATTTCCCAATTTTGTCAAACAATTGCTAATCATGGGACAGGGGAAGCAATTATGGTAACAAATGAAAAAAGATTAACAATTTTACAACAATGTCAAATCTAACAAGCACATTAAAAAAAAACAAAAGAACATGCACAACACAAGGTGGAATAAACATGGGTAAACTAAATAAAAAAAAATGGAAACAGGAGTTGAATGAAACTGCACCAGATGTTTGAAAGCAGCTCTAGAACCATTGAAATATGGAATCATAAATTAAAAATGATCTTCTTAAAAATCGAATTCCACAAGAGGAATCGTCAACAAGTTCTTTAATAGGGTCGCTCTCTGCGCTCCTGGCGATGGTCTCTGACAAAAGAAAAGAACAGAAAAGTAGTCAGTGACATGTTTGCAGCGTCAGGTTGACACCAAATTCTGGTTATTCATCTACTTTTCTCACTGGCTTACATAATGGTCTTGGAATTTTTTCACCAAGGAAAAAGCAAGAAAACATTACGGGGAGTCTTGATCCTACCTCATATCCATCTTTCCACCTGGTGGGCCCATTCCTCTTCCACCTCTGCCACCCATACGGTCCATGGGTGGACCTCCACGCCCGGCTCCACGGAAACCCCCCCTATCCATTCCACCGCGTCCTCTGAAGCCACCACGGTCTCCCCAACCGCCACGGAAACCTCCTGGACCTCCTGGGCCTCCACCTCCTACTGGCCCACCACGGTCCATACCTCTGCCTCCACGCATGCCCATTCCACCTCTGCCTCTCTCACCTCCACCAGGGGGGAAAGGAGGGCCGCCACCGCCTAACCCTTCTGGTTTGGGTGCTTTGCACTGGTTACACTCCATCCTCCAGGCAAAGTTCTGATTGCCACAACCCCTGAAGACACAGAGCATTAAATACATGTTAAACCAATATTTGATAGCGAAATAAGAAAGGCTCCCGAAAGTAGACACTCCACTATGAAGTAATACATACGGGTTCGGACACTCCCAGTCCCCAGCTCTCTGCTGCATGTTTCCTCCTGTGGGTCCACCTCTGCCCATACCACGAGGACCACCACGTGGGGGGAACCCGCCACGTTCTCCCCCACGTCCCATCATACCTGACAAGAGGACGACAACATAGTGTTTAATCACGAGTATATTTCCAGCGTTTCTCTATTTTTTCTGTTTAATGCCAGAAAGCTTTGATATACTACAGGGTTCAACTGTTTCTGCAAGTTTGTCATCTGAAGCAAGCGCAAGTCCAACAGAAACAAATCTCGCAGAAATTACCTCCACGACCCATCATACCGTCTCTCATGGGCATGCCGCCCCTCATTCCGCCCATCATGGGCTTGCGCCGTGCCATCGACACCTTCAGCCTTCGACTTTGGAACTCCTTTCCTACAATTAAAGATAAAAACAATTCACGAGTTAGTGAAGGAATAGTTTTTGTTAGTTTAGATTTATGCATTAGGTGTGCTGCTCAGGTCTGATGTGAACAGCCAATAAAATGTACCATCAAAATGCTCCACAGCTGCTTTGGCACAGATTGGCTCCTCGTAGGAAAGGGTGGCATCTCCCTTGGGTTTTCCAGAGTCCTTGTCTGTGTATATGTTGATGGCAGGCTGGCCAAGTCTGCGGTTAATCTTCACACAAAAAGGGGGGGGAAAAAACAGTACATTTAGTTTTGACATTCGTTATGCATACGAGAATATTTTAAGTGAAGAACTATTCTTACCCTGATCGGTCCAACATGTTTGAAGAATTCAGCCATTTCCTCCAGGGTAGCCTTTTCAGTCAGTCCTGTGATGTAGATTGTGCTGTTTTCAGAGTCATCCTGCTCTTCAGGTCGTCCTGCAACCAATACACAAAAACTGTAAATGCATAGTAAAACAATCTTCCTTAAAACTTCAACAGAATTCTGTATAAGAGGGCGTCGCATAACAAAACTACTTACCCATTTCACGCTCATCACTGTTCATTGGTCCTGTAGTCCATTATTTGAGGGGGAGAGAAACAGATTGAGAAAAGTCAGTACATGAAACTGAAGTTCAGTTTACAAAATCTGAAGAGTACTACAAAAAAAATAACCCAGACACTCCCTTATTAGGTGCTGCCGGCCATATTGGGAAGTTGAAAAATGGCACCTTATGGTACACCACATTCCCCACAAGTGATATAATGAATTGAAAATAGAACACCTCAGACCCTTTGGCAAATAACTGTGTGTCATTTGAAAAGCCTCAAAGACCAGTAAGAAATCCTCAAAAAAAAGAAAAAAAAACCATGGAATTCGGCTCGAGATTTGATAAAAAGCAGTAACGCACATTTGAGTGGAAATTTGTCTTTAACCTGTCAAAAACTCATTTTCAAACCATAAGCAGTGACTGAATTATACCAAGTACCCCAGAGAAAATGGTCTCAGGCATTGAAAAAAATCCAATATTTTCAGATATGTTCGTGTAAATAAATTTTGCATACCACAATGTAAGACACATCAATACTCGAAGCATATTTGCTCAAAAAGTTTAAGGCTTTGAAAGGACTAACCAGTGTAATACTCGTTAACTTACCACCAGGCTTAATGAAGCCACCTCGTTCTCCAGCGCTGCTATGGGGGAATAAATGGAGATATGAAGGCGACTTCCCTTTTACAGCCACTTCCATGGCTCGAGCAAAGTGGCTTGATTGAGGGAGTAATCAAAACATTCTAACTAGCCCAACAGCAGCTGAGAAAATCCCCAAAATTATAAAAACACAATCGACTTGAGGGGATAAAAGTATTAACTATCTGCCATTCCTTAGCTAGCCGAGTAAAACTTCAGTAACAAATTTGAGTAGCGGATACATTTTGACAAAATTAAATTAACATATCTTCACAGCCTTTGAAAATGGGACAAAACCCAAACATTTGTACAGTGGTAGAAATATTTCAGATGCATTGATGGCATAGCTGTACCTAGAAACAAGCAAGCACCCAAATAAAATGTGTTCTAACAAAAGGTTACTGCTGCCTCAGATTTGTACAATTGTAAAAAATAAACAATGCATCTGAAATTTGACATCAAGTGGTGATCACATTCACCAGGTAAAAAAATAAAAACAATTATACAATTTCTGAAGACAAAACACGAAAAGAAAATATAGTTTACAGTGTTTACCATGGTTATGTTAAATCAAATACAAAGACTTTAATGTTAATTAATATACCCATCATGCTCATAAAAACCACCATCCTCAGTTGTTGAAAAAAGGCAGACCCCGAATCTTTGTTTTAGCTCCCTCCTGCTGCTTAAGCTGGCGGCTCTGCACTGAGTACAGATACTTTTTTAGAGAATAGATGGGTTTAAATGGCTCTCACTGTTACCTGCACGGTATAAATGTGACAAAGCATGTTAAAAAGTGATCAAAAGAATGTGATCAAACATTTGTATTCCAAACCACAAAAACAATTTCAAACATTTCAAAATGACATGTGCCCACTCCCCCCCCAGAACACACAAATATACCTGTGCAAATCTAAAATTAAAACTATAAAAGATCTACACAAAGTCTGAATTTATTAATGTATTTAGGTTTGTAATCCTATTTATGCAATTTGTAAATGTTTTATTTGCCTCTACTTTAGTAACTACACTTGCTTGTTCAATTAGAGTGCTGTATCATAAAATATATGCCTAAAACTGTGTGTACGTTTGTGTATTAACTACACCAACATCAGAAGAAAGTAAATAGTTTAGAGAGGTGTACCAGAAACCGCACCGCACCCTTCCAGACCCAAACAGAAAGTTCAAGAGAACCAGATCCTGAGAATGAAACCCTGTTGTGTCAAATACCTATATTGGCAATTCAAAAATATATATATTTTTTGATTTTAGTTTAACAGCCGTGATAACCAATCTAAACCAAAACAATGTACTATACAACCTCCGTTTACTGCCGTACCCCAGGCCCGTCTCTTAGTAACCCTTCATATTCCTATTCAGGGCAGCCAACGGTCAGTTCAACTGATTTGGGGTTGGCTTAAACCGTGTCTGGCTACAGAGGATAGAAAACTATGAGCAGCGACTTGGGACAAACTGATCAAATGTCAAAGGTGCACAAGGAGCAAAGTTGATATGTCATTTCAACAAGGGTACCAGAGTAAATGTGTCAGGGACTTGCTCAATTGAGTTAGAGTTCCACCATCAGGAGGATACACACCTACATACAATACAAAAAAGTATAATACACCTGGTATTGTAGTAAGGCTGAGATTAGACTGGAGACCACTGGACCAAAACCCATTGACTGAATGCACCTGCACTAAGCCAATCACCAGAACATTCCTAAAATATGGTTATGATAAACAAATAGACCGTTTTCCCATGTCTTACATTACTAGACTGTTTTGCTTCCACCAACTATATGTCAAGGTGTGACACCACAAAATACTACCAGTACATGTTTGGTAAATAAGTGAGCCATTAGAAGATTTAGATGGATTTTTATATTACGTGCATTTAATAGTTTGACCATAATAGATTTACCAGTTTATTTTGTGTCTTTTATTTATTTTTTAAGCTTCGAAGGATATTGAAACATTGGTAAAGTTTTTTAGAGATTTGAGAACTTGGCATCAACTGATAATTCTGGTTATCTTTTATGACCACTGTGTGCTACGAGCTGAAATTGTACTCAAACTTGAATAAAAGTAGTTCATTGTTTTGTGTCTCTCGTTGCAGTTGTTGCAATATATTACTGAGATCTTACCGTATATTAGCATATTTGACTACTGTTTGCGCAGTGCAACTTTTATTTCATCTGAACAGTCGAATGAAGACAAATATTTATTACCAGTGACAGTCTCGTAAAAACCCAACCATAAACTGATAACACCATTGAATGTATCCGCAAGTAAAAGGGCTGAAAAAACGCAACAAAAAGGAAATGTATTGACCCAAATATAGCACTTGAAAATTTGTGTTTGAAATGCAGCAGAATTTACTGCATGAGACCTGTGTCTATTTAAAAAGATGATGTTGTACGGTCTTGCAGGACACTATATTTTAGTATCATTTTAGTTATTTCCAGCATCACAATTATTGGGGGAAAGAAATCTGCATGATTGAGCAAACCGCTAATTGCATTCTAGTATTTGTAAGTGTATCATGAATTATGCACCAAAGGGGGAAAGGGGTTTAAAGGGTGCTGCTGACCAATGCGTGTTTGAACTCTCCTGAAGGAAACCCGTGATAATTGGAGAATGTGTGTGCAAGATATTATCGCAAGATTATATCACATTAGCTGACCAATCATGAAGTAAGTTTCTCAGTTATCCAAAAACTTTGATATGACTGATAATCAAATTTTGTTCTAGAACTTAAGCTGTTATAACATTTGTAACCTAAATGTTTCTGCACAGTTCTGATCAAAATCAACTTTGATATTCAAAAAAAAAAAAAGGACAAACCTTTTGTCTTACCTTTGGCAAAATTAGAGGCAGGGCTGAGAGAAACTGGATGTGAATCGCTATAATTGATGCCAATGTTGGCATTGACTACATTTTTCATTACGGGCCTCAGGCTTTATAGTGGAAACTTATAACTTATCAGCATTAAATGCTTAAAAATGAAGACAATCTCATAATGAGAAAAAAAGGTTGCAGCAATTACTGGATTATTACTATGAATTACTCCCAACTGTTTCCGATGACCCTTGTCTCAGCCCTGCCCCAAGTAGCCACAAGACCTGTAGAGTTAAAATACATGTGAGGTTGAGCGGTAAGGAGAGACACTTACCCCATGCCTCCACGGCCCATGCCTCCACGGCCACGGTGCATCATTCCACCACGATCAAAGCCATCCCTGCCAGGGCCCCTGCTGTCCCCTGACCCTGCGTACCTTGAAGACTCAGCGCCAGAGTAACCAGAACCTCCACTCTGGCCATCCTGCCTGTAATTATCTACACAACAGGAGCACAAATGCATCAGTGTATATTTACAGTGACATTAAGACAAAGTGTATCAATTAAGATTAGTAGCAGCTATTCTGCAAGGCTGCGCAAGCTTACTGTAATGGCTGGACTGGTTGTAACTAGGAGGTCCACCTTGCTGGCTGTATTGGCTGGCTGGGGGCTGACCATAGGAACCAGAAGCCTGAGGAGGGTAAGCAGGAGGAGCCGTTTGCTGCTGCTGGGTCTGCTGTTGGTACCCCGGCTGCTGACCGTAGCTAGCCTGCTGGGCCTGGTATCCAGATTGTTGCTGTCCATAAGCTGCTGGCTGGGAGTAGCTACTTTGGCTGTAACTGGCTGGCTGGCTGCTAGCATTGTAACTGAGTAAAACAAAGAGAGCATTAAGTGAAATGATGAGCATGTCTTATTGAATTCACTTATTTGGCTTCAAGCTGAGGGATACATACCTCTGAGGAGCAGTGGGAGCAGCCTGCTGGCCGTAACCAGGATAGGCAGACTGGGCAGTATACCCTGGCTGAGAGCCATAAGACTGGGAGGCAGCTGGAGCAGCAGCAGCCGGAGTGCTGTCATAACCACTGGCCCCATAACTCTGGGTTGACTGGGAGTAGGTATTAGTGGTTGACTGGGCAGCAGGATAACCGGCTGTGGGAAGACAAATATTTATTTTAAAAGTTTTATTGGGTGCTTCATTCATAAATCTCAAATTTGAGGGAAATTATGAAATGACAATGAATTATACATGAAGGGTCATCTTTCAAACAAATCCTCTCTAGGCTGCAGACAAACATGGTGGTCAATTCCAATCTTAAAAAGTCAAGGTCCATATGCATTTACCATTGCCGAGATACAGTTTAATTCACTGGCCTGTTTGCAAGTTTAGTTTGAAATCTGATTTAGGTAGCCAGAGTAAAAGACAACTGTATAAGATTGTAAAAGGACATCGTACAAATAGTATTGTATGCACTATGCATGTTTAAAACCAATGCAATAATTGGTCAACACTTCTGTTTAATAACCAACCTGCTGCTGGCTGGGCATATGAGGATCCATACTGTTGCTGTTGCTGCTGCTGCTGCTGAGTGTAGCCTCCAGCAGCAGGTGTTGTCTGAGTGTAAGTTCCATCAGCAGCAGCAGGTTGGGCATATGCTCCATAACTCTGTTGACCATAGCTCTGCTGAAAAACAAAAATCATGATTTAGTTGCTTGGTAGAATAAACATCAACTTGAACCTTAAGACATGAAACGTATTTATCGTTATACCTATACTGGTTCTACTTTCCTAGTTTACCTTCTTGCTAACTGGTGTAAGCTAGATGTGTGCTGTAGTTTGTATTCATTTAATTAATTAAACACATTCAGTCTTAACAACTTAAATAACCCATTAATTAAAACGACAACCTCGACTAGCCCAATAACAACGGTTAACGGTTGCTGCCTTTTCTATGCCGACGTAAATCTCACCTGTGCAGACTGCCCATAGGTTTGTGCGGGCTGGGCAGCATAAGCAGCATACCTGTAAAAACACAAATGAAAGTTTTACAACGTTACAGGTTCCCTTAAATATACTTCCAATAGTAACATTAAGGAGTACCCCTGAACCCATTCAATGCACATGCACTCAGACATACAAGCACTGCATTCAATCACCATTGGGTTGGATATATTATGTTCTTACCCTTGCTGCGCAGTGGTCTGACTGTAGGTGCTGTAATCTGCTAAAGGAAAGTTACACTCGTGTTAGCTAACAACTGAGCCTTCGAAAAAACGGTATTGGCGCGAGCAGCGATGCTAATGTTAGCAGCACGCTAAAGTGAACTGTTGTTAGGTCGCCATTTAGCTTAGCCGATGTAGGTTAAACCTTTCACGGAGCAGGCGGCGCTTAAACGAGCACAAAGACATGTAGGATTAAGCACACAAACGAAACATTTTGATAACTTTGTTAATCTAACGTCCATTATCCATCGAAGGAAACCCCTTTGATAAACCAACGGGACGAGGCCTTGTGTCTAACGTTAGCGCGAGTAACGCGAAACGATATTTTAACTTATATAGTCGGGCAAAATGGATAATGCCAGGCACAATATTTTTTAAAACGAACCAAACCACATAATTGCTTAAGTTAAATGACATATTCATCATAATATGCGTACTATTTCCAAATTCTCTACTCACCCGGAGCCGACGCCATTTTAGTGTGTCTGTAGAAGACGACTGGAAGAGTCTGGCTGTTGGAGAAATGTAATTCTCTTTGCAGGAAACAAATCTCGCGGTAAATGCGAACCATCGCGGGAACAGCGACGGCCCTTGAATGATCACTTTCACGTTTCATTTAAAAAACAATCTACAACCAACTTACTATAATATACTATGCTATACGATATAGTATAGTCTTGCTTACAAAAGTTAATATTATATTATAATAGTATTATGGTTATAATGATCAATATGTGTCACGTCTTCTTATTAATGCATGAACTAATTAGATCTAATTAGTTATAGTCGTATGGTTAAAGTTAATGTTTATTCTTTCTACCTCGCAGCTAAATTCTCTCTCTTTTTTATTTAGTTTTTTCAGCTGAACTTTGGTCAACAGAATTCTGGATAGTATATACTAGACTTGACTATATAGTATGAGTGGGAGGACAGTGGAAGGAGAATGACCCGTTTATAATTATTGTAAAAGATTTAAACAACGTTTCACTACATCTTTGGCTTGTAATCCTTTACAAAGCAGTCTCTAGTTGAGGCCCTATGTGATGTTTAAAATGTCTCGCAGTTTTTTTTCTTAATTTCCCCAATAAACCTATCATTTGGTTTAATTTGAATAACTGTTTGAGCTCTAATGTATCAATGATGACCCCTCTTCTTTTTAAATAAAACATTAGGGACATACAATATGGCTTACATTGGCGTATTTTGACAGTGTTGTATTAATACGTTAAATGATTTTGTCTGAATACGTCCTCCAAAACGGGTAAAAGTACCAGAAGCCTAGTGACGCCTTTCAATGTCTTGTTTTGTCTGACCAAATATTTTCAATGTATTGTTACGTAATTCAAAGAAAACCAACAAACCCTCACATTACAGAAGCTGGATTCAGAGAATTCTGTCTTTTTTTTTAATAAAGGACATACAAGCTGAATCGATTATCTAAATTGTTGGCAATTCTTGATCGTTTTATCACTTTGTTGTATGATTCACAAGACAAGCCGGACCCGGTTTCTATGCAAATGTGTAGCAACGTGTCCGGCAGGTGGCAGCAACGCGCCCAACTTGGGTTGGCCCATTGACTGCCAGTAAAAACAAAGAAGAAGACGGAGGGCGGAAGTAGACGACAGTTTAGCCTTCAAAATGAAATGTTATTATCTAAGGACATTCATTACTAACGCATTGAGGAACTAGTTATTTTACACCCACAGGCATATTGTACGAGTACATACGGTGACAGAGTTGCGTTGACAAGTTAAAATATGGAGGATGTTACATCCAGTACCTACAGATGCAGCTTGTTTGCCATAATTATGCCACTAAAGTACAAGTGAGTGGATCACCTACAGCTCATAAACAATGCTCCATCGTATTTTGTCAGCATGGTTTTGGTTTGGATCTGATCGCCCTGGATTCTGTCTGGGGACATTTTTATTGACAACACTCTCGCTCCTGGTGTATGCCGGGGGCATCCAGGCAAGTCTCACCGTCGGTCCAGGTGGAGACTTCCCAAGGCTCAGAGGTACCGGTGTATATCATGGCTCTCATACTTCAGTGACCCAACCAACGCATGTAACGCAGGCTTGTCTCATGCCTTCCCTCAGACGTGTTCCTGTATGCCTTCAGTCACGATGACGTGCCCTCTCTGCTGGTCAGCGTTGCCCTCCTGCTGTTGGCTGGACCGTGTCAGGAGCGTCGTTGGGGGACAGTCGCCTTTCTCACCCTCTCCATCCTGACGATGACCATATTACCGCTTCTTTACACCCTGGTGATCTTTGTCGGTGGGGGGGAGGCGAGTCGGTTCTGTGGTTACTCTGCCATCCAGCTGGCTCTGTTTGCAGCGCAGTGTCGTCAGTTGGCACAGAGGAGGCTGCTGAGGTGTTTGCCAGTCTGGTTTCTCCCCTGGCTTCTTCTGCTGATCGGGCTGCTGCTGCTGCCCGGGACACCTGCCCTGCTCCACTTCTGCACAATATTCATCGGACACAACTGTATCCTTTCCTAAAATATTTTCTCCCAACAAACAAATCATAGTTTTTAGAAGCTTGATTAGACCCGAGGTGTGCACAGACTGTGTTGTATTGACATGCTTCCCTGTCCTGTTAGTTTTGTTGAACCTGTAGGACTTTTTTAAAATTCTTTTTACATATAAATTGACAACATGTTGTAATCCCTAGCCAAATGGATTGACAACACTAGTTTGGTAATACTTTCACATGCACTATTTAAAGATTTCTTTTACTGTAACCATGACGTATTATTTTTACGAATACGTTTCAATACGTTTTGTTTTTTTATTCATGGACAGTCTTTTGTGTATGTTTATTGAAGTGTGCCGGCCCCTCCCCTACCAAATCTATTTGGTCTTTTTATTTATTTTTAACACTAATGTAACTCTCAGATCACCAGTCCTTCATTGGGATGTTACAGGAGCTGGAGGAGCCCGGGGTCTTAGACTTCCTTCCTGATTGGGTGTATGTTCGCTCTTCTGCCAGGTTGAGATTGCCCATCAGCATTCCCTCACACAGGTGAGATTCATCTTGTTTACGTCAAAAGTCTCACTGGATATTTACACTCACCACCTGCATGCAGAGGGCAGATTTCATGTTTTTAACTTAATCTGTTGTCACAGCTCGAGATCCCTTTCTCAGAGGATGCCTGCAGATCAATCCAACCACCACCCATGGGTGGATCCAGTGCCTGCCTGGATAATGAAAGAGTCTCCTGCACTGTCTGAGGCCGAGGTACTGGAGGAACAGATGCTGAAAGCAGGAATACTGGCCTCATTACAAGATATTCCTGACAACCCTGATGCAAAAGTGGAGGTGCCCAAATCATCAGTTTCCTCTCTGCGGTTCGTAAAATGTAATACCTTCACCGATAGCAAATTGTATTTTTTTTTATAAAACTACACATTATTCCAAAGTACAGTTTTATTCATGTGATTTCAAGTAATTATTCACTAAAAGACATTTGTTTCCTCTCAGACTCCAGCAGTTGGAGAAGATGGGATTCTCCACAGAGAAAGCTGTGGTGGCGTTAGCAGCCTCAAAACAGCTAGATGGCGCCATTTCTCTGCTCATCGATGACAGCGTTGGGGAACAGGCTGTGGTGATATCAAAAGGGAAGAGCCCTCTGCTGCCACAGAGCACCTAGACCTCGGCACACTCCAGTGGACTGAAACAAGGGTTGCTCTTGTGCTGTAATCTGGACTTCAATCATGCTTGGGTTTTGCTGAGCTTTATTTTAAGATTTTCCCTGTGGGCTAATTTCCGAAATGTAAGGTCTTTCGTTCACCACAAATGTGACTCAAATCAAGTGCAGATGCAAACTTGACTGCTTCGGAGACTATTTCTCTATCGGCACATAAAATGCACACTGGAGCATGAATACTGCTGTGTCGTTAACACAAATAAAGAGAGACATGTTAAAAAAAACAAAACAAGGAGCATTATTTTATTACATCAATCTAGACAATAACACATTTGCAAGGAAAAACAAAGTTGAATGAAATATAAAATGGTTACACAACAGCATACAAAACAATACATTTTAAATAGTTTCACAATAAGTTTGATATAAGATGAAAAAAAACAATCAAGTCTTTTCATCAGGACAGTTTAAGTCGTCAACAGTGGTAAAAATATGTTCAAGTTCCATTAACAGTTTTGCTATTTCCTCTGTGTTTTAAAGATCTTAAAATGGACAGCTAATTGCAGAGATGTTCAAAATTAGTTTTCAGAATACAACATAACACCAGAAAATTACAAATCACTGTTAGCAACACATATCTTAGCTAGAGTAGAGATGCCTTCATCTTTTAGTGCACTACATAAAATTGAGTTAAACAAAAATGATTATAACAAAATTAATACTAGAAGAGGTTTGTTTGTGTACTTGTGTCCTGCAAACTGTACATGCTCAATATACTTAAATAGTGGAATCTTTTCAGATTGCAGTTACACAGTGAAAGTAATACAAATGCAACTCCAGTCGATTTTCTCACATCTGATTCCTCCGTTCATTGATGAATCTGAAATCCCCTTATTTTCCGTAACTTTTTGTAGCTCGAGGCGCACCACAGAAGATTCTTCTTTTTTTTCCAAACATTAAACATCTTTACTCTGAGGCCTGACTTCTGAAGCCAAAAACATGAGACACAAGAAAGTTGTTGTGTGTGTTGGGTAAAGATAAATGTTTGGTTATGGTGATGGATGGGGCTCAAACTAGTTCTCAGGTTCCCGATGGAGGAGGGCATTGTGGAGTATCAGTGGAGTTTCCCTGAGGTGTCCCCATCCTAAATCTGACGGTAAAGCCCAAAGAGAGCATCAGATATGGTCTAAATCTGATGACGGTCGATGAGACCTATAGGATGGGGAGTCAACCCAGCCTGTGATCCTCAGGGTGAGCGGGAAGGGGCTACTTCCCTCGAACCTTGGTGTTGGTGGACAAAGGAGAAGCAAGTCGATATGGAAGCGCACCTGCTCGCTTATCTCTGTAGAAACTAGGGGAGGATGTGCCAAACGGTCCGTCCCCAGACCCTAGATCAGGCTCTGTTGAAGAAAGACAGCAGTTGGAAAGGGGCCTCCCTGTCCAATGGTGTGTGAGGACATGCACGCTCTGCAGTCCTGATCCAAGTCTACTCTGACGTAGCTGCTAACCTGGAGGTGTCGTGAGTGGGTTCTTATTTAGATTGGACACCAGTTGCCCAGTTTTTATCTCAAAATGATTAAATAGCTAACTAGTTCAAGGGATTCCTCAAATCCTCCTCTGCTCGATTCTTCTGTAAAGGAGGTGCATCTGGCTATTAGGGCTGCAACGACTGTTATCAATTTTCTGTATTTACTTTTTCCTTTAAATTTGTAGGTTCGTCTATAAGATGTTGACAACCAAAACACCAACAAATGTTTCATTCCAAGGACATGAAGTAGCAAATCCTCAATTTTTTTCTGGATAAATTACTTAACAATTCTGTGATCATTATTAACGGCAGTTATGTTTCTGTTATTTAATTAATAGTTTCATTGACTAGTCATTGCAGCACTACTGGCTAGACTAACATACTTTACATTCATTGATACACGTTAACCTACAAAGCATGGTCATTATACAAACAATTAAAGCCCCTGAAAACTTGATTTCAAATATTAGTTTTTCTAAATCAAATTAATGACTAAATAACAACAATCAATATAAAAAACAAACGTAGGTATTATTTATTTCAGTTGAGACATGTGATTTTCGGTGCTGGCACATCAGCAACCAATTAAGTAAAACTCCATGTGATTTTGATTTAAATGTTGCTAAATCCTTATTGGTGCTTAGACGTTTGTGACATCAACCAGCAAGAAGAGCAAAGAACAAAGAAAGAGTGAAAGAACTCATTTGATTGTTTAAATAAGTTTTCAGGGTTTAAAAAAATATCTGTGCTACAACCAAAACAATTCATACAGAAGAATACATCTGCTTTTCAGTGACTAGATCAACATTCAGCAGTTTAGATACAAGTGGTCAACGTAATGCCTCTAACACTCGATCAAGACTTTCTAGATTTTGTCAAAAAGGTCAGTGAGGGCTGGCAGAGCTGTGGGTGAGGATGTCTCAGCGTTACCTGGCCAGATGATAGCCTCCAGCAGCGTCACCCTGCGAGCCAGAAGCTCAAGGTCTGCCTGCAAGTCGTGGAACATCTGCAAGCTAATGTCCTATCAGAGAGCAGTGACAGGGGGGACTGTGTGAGGGGGTGGAAACACCAGCCTGAGTCCCGGGGCTGCTCGCAACTGTTCCCACTCCCTGTCCCAGCAGTGAGGTACGGTGGCAGTTTTTGCCCCCACCACCTTTGACCCCTGCCTAAAGCTGACCCTGCCTCAGGCCTCCTACTCACCATGAATACCGATCATAGTCTCAAGGATTAAAACCCTCTCGGCTAAGATCTTCAGCGCCTCTCTGATCTGATGTATGCCGTCCCCCTGTGAAGATAGATACAGCCGTCAAGGTAAAGAGCACAAGCAAAAGAACTGCTCGCCAAGATGCAAGTCATTTTGTCTTTCAATACAATTCAGCAGTTAGAAGGTTAAACAGTCCACATATCTGCCCAGCACTCTCAGACATCTCTGTTCCCCGTCAGTCTCTGCCATGCTGGGCTGGGCAACATCGGCATGCACGTTACAGACCAGCCTCATGTTGGTGACATAACACAGCTGGATTACATTATCCCTGGATTTAGATTTGATCATGCCGTCTGCATTCTTTTTGTTGAGTAGCACTTCAGCCAGGCGATTATTTTCAGCACCACAAGCTTTCATTCTTAACTGTGTGGTCATTAAAGTTATCCCATGTTGCCTGACAAAATTAAGCCAGTATAGATCTACACTGAAATCTAATTTGTTTGTCTTTTGAGAAAGGATGAGGCCATGGCTTCATGAGCTGTACCTTGAGAAATAACAACAGGAGTTGAACAAGAGAAGTAAAGCAGGCAGAGACAGCTGAAAGCATCAAGGCATGCAGAGAATAGCTGATGCTTTTGGTGCACAGGCGAGTGAAATACCTTATTAGTAAGACAAACCAAGGATGTACTTTATGTTTGGAGAAAAAAGGCAAAGTTTCAGAGTCATACAATAACTGATTTAATGTCTTTTTAATGCTGGCAACGTGGCTTCAGGCTGAAATATTGGTGTGGTTTGTCACGAAATGTTAGGATAAATAGTATTGAGATATTCTGACTTTCTGATTACAGCATCTTCAGGTTAAAACTAATGATAATATCAGCCACAGCTGTACTTTCTGTGGAGTGTTCGCAGATGCTAAACTATGACATCAGAGACAGTAAACATATTCATGTCAGCAATTTAACCTTGTCCGTTTGAACATTTCAAACGGACAAGGATTCATCCTCTGTTATCAGAGGATGAATCCCCAAATCAAATGTACAATTCAGATACTTTGCCTTATTTCTTTTTTAACCACCCGGTGTTATTTAAATCATTAGATGCATTTTGTAGTTGTACATTTCCACATTCAGGAAAGAAAGTTTGTATGGGACTTGGAGAGAAAGCATGCAGGGTTGCATAGTGGGATAAAATAGGATAGCTGTATCCACTCCACTCACATCAGAGCACAACACGTCTAAACCCAACAGGACCCACCACTGACACATATGGAGCGATTTGGCATATACATTTCCCACATTTGCTTTGTGGTTCATTGAAACATTTTGAAGTCCATAAACTTAAAGAAATACAGTTAAATTCCAATGAAAACGGGAACAAATTTGCTTCTAGAGGGATGTTTACTCTATTCTACATGACTTCAATCAGTCAGAGCTGGTGCATCGTGTTGTTGCAAGATTGACATTGTTTCTTATATTTTGTGTATTTTGATGTATATGCCAAAGTCAGATGCTGAAAAGGTGACTGTGAAAGGTAGCCATGGGGACAGTAGCTTGCAGAGGGAGTCAGACAGCTTTAGGGTCAAGAGGACAGTGTCGTGACAGGGGACAGCAGTCCAGAGCACACCCCGAGGACCAACAAAAACAAAAACACATTAACACCGGAAGATTCCACACAGACAGATTAACAGCTAAAATCACACATACTCAAACAGAAACAACAATGTAAAACAGACAATTTCTGACTATCGACAGGGAGGAAAGTATGGATCTAAGAGAAAAAGAGATGAACACCACTTTGTGGCCAATCAAAGCCATAAACATGGTGATTGTAAAAAGATCATAACCATAACCTGAGGTGTGGGTCATGGTTAGACTTGAGCTTTAGTTTACAGAATAGCTTCAATGCATTGCAAAGGGAATACATGATGACATAAGTTAAAGATATCTTACATTTAGATTTCTCTTGTAAAATGAGAAAGAGGTAAAAGAAAAATAAGGGTTAGACAGACACAGAAGAAATATTTAATGCTCAACAAAGGAATCTCAAAACCTTAGTTCAGTCTTTTAACTCAAAGTAAAACGCTCCTGCCCAGACCCCGAGTCACCGTGTGAACTACCACCAACCACTTTCTTACCGGCAAGCCCTTCTCTCCTGGCTCTCCTCTGGCACCTGGTGTTCCCTGCAAAGAAATATCCACAATAGAATTAAACATGACATTAAAACATGAATGAAAGCAGTGCAGCGCTTTACTCCAACAGAATGAGCCCCTTCTCTCTGAGACTGTTGTCGCAGCTCGGTGTGATTTGTAACGGTGCTGGTAAGCGTAGTTTACAGTAATATAACCAGCTATGACATGTGTTGATGTTTCCCCCCATACGCTCGTTTACTCGGGCCATAATCATAAAGGCAGCACGGTGGAGGAAGCTTACCGACTCGCCTCTGAAGCCCCTCTCTCCTTGGTAACCTAAAGGGCCCTGTAAAACCAAAGGCATGTTGTTTAAGGATGCAGAGTAAAGGAGGAAAAAACCTCCTGAACGCCATGGAGTTGTGGGTGTACTCACTCTCTCCCCACGTTCTCCCTTTGGACCCACGGGGCCCTGCGTTCCAGGGGTTCCAGATTTCCCCTGAATTGAGTCAGGAAGGAAATTCAGAATGACAATGATGCATTTCGTGCTGCAACAAATCTGACAGTGCCAAACTCAGTAAGTGCACTGCAATGCTGTGAGTGAGCTTACGTTCTGTCCAGAGGGGCCGGGCGGTCCTGCTGGGCCTCTGGGACCTGGTGGACCTGCGTAATAGATAGAAGGACTCATGTTAGGACCCTCATGGTGGAGGTGTTTTAATTGTGTTATGTACAGCACACAGTAGGTGTTTAAGTTGTTTTCAATGTGTGGACTCAATTTTGATGTGTTTGTGTTTGGTCACCTGGTTAAGGATACACATCTTTGCATATACAATCACAAAAAAACAAACCTAAAAAGGCTGTATTTTTGCATCTAAAAGCATTTTGGATATTTGCATCTTTCAGTGTAGGGACAGAGTTTCACGAACACACTCTCTGCACTATAGGGATAAACACAATATAGAAAGAGATAAACACTCACCGACAGGCCCGGCGGGACCCTGAGGTCCAGGAACAGGCAACCCTCGTGAGTCATGGAAAGTATTGCTATAGAAGAGGTCTTTTCCACGACCTGGAGTTGAAACAAAGTGTGCGTTTTTAATGGGAGCTACTTCAGTCTTTTCATTACTGTACAGTTTTATACATGTATTATTTTACCAATTTCATTCTTTTTATTTTGCCTTTGAGGGAATAATTAAGACTCACACCTGGCTCTCGTTATGGGTTTTTATTAGTTGTATTCAATGATTGTCAATAAATCCAAAATACACTGCCATGACATGAACATGTAATGTGACTCTCTTAATATTGTTGATATGCACTAATTCATGTGATGCTGTACCTCCAACCAGCTCCACCAATCAAATGGTTTTATTTTGGTTACATTGGTAAATAGTGATCTTTAGGTTTCAGTGCTTGGTTTTATTGAATGAGGCATTATTTGTATGTAGCTTGAGAGGAAGAGAATCTAAAGAAGCCTGCGAAGAAATGCCTTTTCCCCACAGTTGCATTTGTGATTGAACAGATATGAACTTATGAAACATATTGAGCCAAGCCCCTCCAGTGTGTGTGATGTTTGAACATGGTTTGAGCTGACAGCTCGCTGCGCCCACGCCTTTATCAATGTTGCAAAAAAACATTGCCGCACGCACACACTTGAAATAATGGGTTTCAAAGCGCAGTAGTGCCGTTGTTGCGTCCGGTCTGAAAGGGCCTTAAGTCCTGCTGTCACAAGTCACTGCATTTCTGCAGTAAATGCTGTGCACGACGCAATCCAACTGTGCTGACAGTGCCTGACTCAGGAAAATGAAGGTGATCTTCATTTCAATAAAGTAACCTCCAGAGGGCAGTGTTATGCAACTTATATGGAAACATCCCCTAATATCTTCAACAGGTTGGTAAACTACATTAAGATGTGTGCAAAAGCCCTGAAAGTAGTCGATATGAGTTTCCCATTCATTAAAACAACTTTCCGTCTCCAATGTGTAACAATGAGTGGATGTCTTCATCTAACCGGGTCTACAAGAGGAAGAGGGTGAATATTTGAGCGATAGAGGAAGTGTGCGGTCATTAGGTCATTTTATTTGGATAGGAAACACATATCCAATCCCAGCACGAGTCAGGAGACACAGAAAGGAGGAGGAGGAGGAGGAGGAGGAGATGACAGCCAGAAACATCCTCCAGCTGCCAAATCGTTGCACGTCGCAAACAGATCTCGACCAGAGGTGACATCCAAAATAGGGCCACTCTCTCTGTCTATTCCTACTCGCTCTTCACTTCCTTTAAAGAACGCACTGGCATCTGTGACTTAACACGACAAAAGAATGTGTGAACAATGTTTAAACAACAAGGCTCCTCCTCACTACTACGTTCTGGCTGCTGAATAGGAGTCTTCTCCTGATCAGCAGAAGGGAATTCCAACCCCCTGATGCAGACATAAAATCCAAATAAGCCAGTGTTTTCCAAAGGAAGCTCAACACGTCCCCTACTGTTACTTTGATGTGAAAGAAATAGCTTGCTGTCTCGGAAATCATCATGCCAACCTCAACCTACCCACAGGGTATATGCACACAGGAACCCAGAGCTTACAAATATGTGCGCCGCATTCTTTGTTTTACCACTGAATCCACATTAAAAAACGCAGATGCGTTGACCTTGAAAAAGACGGAGTGGGCCCCCATCTGTCTCTCACACTTCCCTTCAGCTGTCTGAGCTGCCTACATCTGGAAGTTGTTGAGTGACATCAGTGATGGACAGGTTTTCATCACAGCATGTGAAGTCTGAGTCGATCTCAGACTGTCTCTGCCTTCATTTAATACTCTTTGATTCTCTTCTAATTGGCTGGTATCCAATAAGAAGCGAGAAGCGGTTAGAGAATTACCACCATCCTGTCTGTTTCTCATTCTCTTTGTTTCCTTTGTTCGTCAGTAGCCCAAAAACTTCTGAAAGCTCTTACGCAGCAGAAGACGCATGACTATCAACCGTTTGCAGTATGAAAAAAACCTACATCCTCATGTAGCCGGAGACCAAATATTTGATTTGTGTACATGTGCTCATGCTGGTTCATACCAAACTGAATTTGTTACATTGAAATGAAATATACAATAAAAAAGAAAGCGCGATGATTTTACATATTAGGTCTAAATCTTTGTCAAAATTGTTGGTGATCGAGGTCCCTTGTGGGCAATGTAGGCACTAAGTTTTGATCAGAAGAAGGATGGACAGGAAGAAATAAGTCAATATCTCTGGTTATGCTGCATCAATTTGTGAAACCTTTTTAATTAATGCTAAATTGGTAACATACTCTTTTAAGACTCAACCTAACAAGTACTTTTTGTTAATTCGGGTTGTTTTGGTGGGGAATTTGTGTCACGGTGACTGTATGAAGCCTGTTAGTTGTCCAGGGTCTTCTTACTGTGGTCTGGTTCTGGGATGTGGGCACTGGCCGGAGCTGGAGGCCCTGGAGGGCCAGGCGGGCCTGGTAGACCCTTCTCTCCTGGGAGTCCTTGTGGACCACGGGGGCCTGAGAGGAGAAATGACAGAAACATAACTGTGGTGACAGACATACTGTACTTGAGAGGTATGTCATAGCAAAACATGATCATAGAATATCACAGCACAACGGCAGAGTGGTAATGATAAATGACTGGAGGTGATGTGATGAAAGGAGCATAAACTATGACGACAACCAGAGAGGAAATAGATTAGATAAAGTGCTGAATGATACAACATAATAGTGTCTGGCAGGATGTGTGTGTGTGTGTGTGTCATTATACATTAAGTATGTATGTGCACATGTGAAGTAAACTGAGCAGCTGGACAGAGGAGAAGTGAATGCGCTGGGCGACTTTGTTTCTCTGTAATTAAAAAGAGAAGGCGGGTCTTTAATGGTCAGGATACTGGGAACTGATTTAGGGACATGGAGAAACTCAAATAAACACCACTAAACTCTGCAAAGTGTTTCTGGCACTGGTTCGTAAAAAATTAAATGCTCTATGCATACACACTTCTAGCTTTTGGACATATGTGTGAGCATGTGTGTGTGTGTGTGTGTGTGTGCACGTGTGTGTGTGTGTGTGTGTGTGTGTGTGTGTGTGTGTGTGTGTGTGTGTGTGTGTGTGTGTGTGCACGTGCGTGTTTGAGTAAAAGCCTGTTGCTGGTCTTTAAGGGCTGGTCCAGAAGTGTCCCTCCTCTTCCCCCAGCCAATTTTTTGAAGGTGGAAAAAAAGCACCATCACAAATACATCTGACCTCATTGTTTGGAGTCGCCTGAAGTAATGCTGCACCCTAAACACCACCTCCTGCCCTCCGACAGACCCAGACTCATCACCTCTCTGTTTATGTACTGATGCAACTGACAATGACAGCCCCACTAATTGCTGCTTTGCAAGGTAATGTTATTACAGCTCTGATTTGACACATTTGTGGGCCGTTTTCACTTAGTCTTGGTAAACACTGCAGCATGACCGGCTGTGTTTTGGCTGCACCGGGGAGACTGTAAGCTGTAATCTGCAGAATAGTGGTTCAAATGGCCAATCAAAGGGGCCGTTTAGAGTCTGTGACATATTGGTGGATACAATTTAAATTGTTCCTGCATAATAATGGTTCCCTAGAGCAACTGGGGGATGGTCGTTCAAAATATGAGTGAAAGTTTGTAAAACAACTTTCCTGTCACTTCTCAGGAAGGATCTTTTCAATGACCTCTGGCTCAAAATCATATTTATCTACTTTTCCATGACATTTGGACACATTCCAGTTCTGTGTTTATCTTTTTTCTTTAAAATGAAGAGAAAAAAAAACAGCACAATAAGGAAAATAGAGCTTCGGATGCAATTTAAGACATAGCTCTGGCTTTGGGCACTTATGAAGTAATGGAGAAAGAAAAAACAATAACACCACAGGCATATGGAAATCATAAGGACCTGGGATTTGTGTATATATAGATCATGTTCATTTCAGATTGAAGTCACATGGCGCTTCTTGGAAAGTGGGTTTGTAGTTTAACTTTTGCTCTATATCTTCATCTTTACCAAGCAGCAGGCACAGAGCAGGGGTCATATTTTAGCCTGAGAGGAGAGAGGCACGCCCCTCATGATCCAAAGCAGAGAAGTAAAAGCCTATAGCGAGAGCAGATGTTGTGACAAACGTATAATGCCATTTTCTTAGTCATCAGTCTTCATGTCACAGCTGCCTGTGGATTTACTTGTTCCCCAACAGGTCATCTACTATTTGTACATAAGCAATGAGCTTTGAATACATAGATTCATGACTCTGTTCGGTGAGCAGCAGCACATGTTTGGAAGAGTTTAGATGTCGTCTGGAAACACATTTTGAAACAGCACTTTTTCAGAAAGACATAATATTAAAAGCCAACTACCAGCAAAGTGACAAAATTCCATCAAATTGCACTAACATTTAGCGCTGGAGAGTCTGTGGGTTTGATTGAGTGGTTTAGGAGAAAGACAAACAATCTGAAGCAGGACAACACAAATTGGGCTTTTGTTGGAGCTCTTCCCGATTTTTACTCTGATGTTTCCACGGCTCTTTGGTCAACAGTGAGTCCTCAACATGTCTTATTCAACAGACAACCGATTAAGTGGACAGGCAAGTATACAACTGCTCTGCAACACCCTCCGTCTCTCTCAATGACACACACACACACACACAAATCATAACAGCATGCTTGTTGACAAACTGTGTCAACATGGACTAAGACCAAGTTAATTTGTTTCTGTCTGCTAACCGTAAACTCTATTTCTACTTTCAGTCCTCTCGTACCTGCAGGTCCTGAAGATCCCTTGAATCCAGGGCTGCCCGATGGGCCTCTTGTCCCGCCCTCCCCCCGAGGCCCACTGGGACCTGGCAGCCCTCGAGACCCTGGCTTCCCTAAGAGGCGGAAACCGTCATGAGTAATCAATAAGCCTTAACTCGTTTCATCTTCAATCGTTTTTCATGGGCTGACAGCATTGATGGCTGCAAGTTACCTTCTCTGCCAGGAAGCCCATCTCTCCCATTTTCACCCTGAGGACCTGTAATGAAAACAAAGATGAGTGGTGTAGTTTGAAAATCCTGCCTGAAACCACTTGGAGAAGAGGTTGTGTAAAAACCACTGAGGGATGGGATGAAAGTCATAGAGAACAATAATATGTATCTTTTAGTTCAGGCCGATTTAAATTTCAGTTCCAAAATACTAAATAGTTTTCATCAACTGAAGAAAAGCTACATTTGGGGAGTTTCCAAAGAAACAATGAATTAACTTGGACATAGCTAATGGACTTCTGAAAATAATCGATGGCTGAATTCTAAAGCAAAAGTGGAAAAAAAAAACTGTACAGAGTCCCTCATGTCTCCAGAGGGAGCTGGGTAATGTCTAATAAAAATGACCTCACGTGATGTCACTTAAAGTAAAGAATACCAGACCTCTCTGTAGCCAGATCCTCATCTCTGCTTAAGGCTAGCAGCTCAATATATATTAGCACTACTAGCATTTCAGAACAAAATCTCTGACCGTACTGTTGGTGGTCAAGTTGCATTGTGGGTAATGTGGATGATAGCTTTTAACATAGTCTAAAACTACAGAGTGTCTATTCTCTCAACAGTCGTGAATGAGTGAATGAGGGTCGTTTGCGGCACACATTTGCCCGGGGATTCAAAACCTCTGCCGCCAGATAAAATTTGTTGTATAATCACATAAAATGCCTTGACATAGTGGCTATAACTAATTTTTGAAACGTCCTCTGACAGTGCAGCAGGGTTAGTAAACTCTCACAGTGCTGGATGTTTGTGCTCTGAAGTTAAAAGAAAGGAGTGAGTAGAGTAGAGGGAATATGATCTGAGCAGAGGTGAGCAGGTAAAGGGTTAAGAGTGATTTCTAAATCAATTATCAAAACACAAAACCCCGGACTCCCCTCGATAGAAATATGCTGTATTTGTTTAACCTAAAACATATTCATGCGTCACAGCATGATATACCTACCTGCAGGTCCCTGCTCACCAGGAGCTCCCTGAGCGGGCACAGCCCCCAGCAGCGATGAGGCCTCTGGTGCAGTTGCTCCTTTGCCCTGAAGGTGGCGATGTGATATGGATGCCGGGGCAGTGTATAATTGGACCTGGATCAAGAAGACAGAAAAGTGTGGGCAAAATGCTTGATTAATGTGTCATATTTCAGGGATTCAGATACAGCGGCTGGCTGAGCATGTCCAAACCTTCGCCTCCAGTGAGCTCAGCCTGTCGGTCAAAGCTGTGATTCGACTGCAGTTGAGACAATCTAAAAAACAAAACAAAAAGGTATTTACCATCAGGAATCAGACCCTTAAACATATAGTACTGTTGCTATTCTGTAGTAGAGTCAAAGCAGTAACATGTTCTCACTAGAGATTGGCTCTCCCGTGCGTGCAGGCGGGCGGCGTAGAGTGGACGGTTTCCTGACGGCCTCTTGTGCTGCAAGCTGGTTCCTTGCATCTATAACAGAAGGTAAAAACACTGAACAATGTGACCTCTGTGGCTTGAATTGGAATTTATAGTGACTTATTGACCTTGAAAACACAATCTTCAGATTTGGTGTGGGTTTCTACTTGCATTCATAGTGGCATTCTGTGGAAATTGCAAGTTGTAGAGCGTTTGGTCCATTGAGGTTGAAGAACGCTATATAGGTGCAGTCCGTTAACCATCATAGCGTCAATTAAATGGTGTATATCACAGTTCACAGTTTGGTGTCTGTCAACCAAATTAAAGGGAAGCGGCATGTGTTTTAACTACTCGTCTACGAAGGCACTCCACAGACATGCAATCAATGCTTACATTTTCACTTGTCCCCTAACCACGGTCTCTCTCTTTAACCAAGTGGTTTAGTTGCGTAGTCACAACTGTAAATGCCATGTGCTGAAATTGTAAGGAAAAAATAAAAAGATTGGTTGATGTTTTTTGGGGCCCACAGGTGCTAATGACAGATGCAATGTAGAAGATATGGAGGTTACATTGTGATGTGGGTCGTGTGAGGACGCTTCACTGAGGATGATACAAAATCAACTGGGCTTTTCTATGTCTTTGGGTTTCTATTCTTCAGGGGAACTTCTCAGTGTCAGAAAGCCAAAGAGAGCTGACAATAAGAATACAATAAGTTCAAAGTTGTAGCCAGAAATTGCAATCCCCAGAGAGTTGCTACTTTTGTCATCGTTACATATCAAGAGACAAACATTTTGCCAAGCTGCTTTCCTTTTGCCTTGTTTCTTTGGAGTACACAATCGTAAAGCCTTTCAGAGAGGGAGTGTAAAGACAAACAATAGTTTCCTTGTGCAGAGAGAATGGGCAGTCTCGGCTCGCATTCTGTCTTGCCTTCATTTTATGAAGTGTGGGAGTTTGTGTCCCTGGGTTCTGGATGTTTTGAATGGGCAGAGCTTTTGGAAATGCTAGACTGACTCCTTTGTCTGGCCGGGTCTGGCTCTGGTCGGCCCAGGTGCTCCTGATACAAACAAGAGGCTGGGTTCAGCACCTCATTAGCCGCCAGGAAGCACGTCTTGGTGTTGACCGTGGCCGCTGGCCACTGAAAGGCAAAGTGCTAATACCAAAAAAGCCATCAAGCAGCACCTGCAGCACCTAGATGGAGCAGGAGAGCATTCTTCTTCTTCTTCTTCTTCTTCTTCTTCTTCTTCTTCTTCTTCTTCTTCTTCTTCTTCTTCTTCTTCTTCTTCTTCCTCTTCTTCTTCTTCTTCTTCTTCTTCTTCTTCTTCTTCTTCTTCTTCTTCTTCTTCTTCTTCTTCTTCTTCTTCTTCTTCTTCTTCTTCTTCTCCTTCAACAGCCTCTCTTATTGTACCATCAGATGTTATGAGACATCTCTATCCATTGCAGACGGAGGAAAATAAAGTGAAGAGCTTATTGTCAAGAAGAAAAATAAACGTTTGGGACCTTAAAACAAGAAAATACAACGGGTTCAGTGATTTCCAAAAAAGGGGGGAAGAGTATGAAAAGTACACAGAACACATGGTTTAGGGTAAAGTGAGACCACTTCAATAATTTCGCCTCAACCTCTGCACTCATGATTTCACTGTTTTGGGTTCAAAGTAATTCTCACAGGATTACAAGTGTAGATGGATTCAAACCATGTCAGAGCTGAGAGTGAAATGTTATGGCATGCGCTCTAGATTGTAGAAAACGCTCCTTCATATTGATAACAATGTACTTGGAGAACACACACGAACCTGCGGTGCACTGTAGTCCACATGGGGACGACTGCTGAGACAAAGAGAGGTGTGTGTGAGTGTACATGTATGTGCCAGGGACATTTTCTCTGGAGGTCGGCTGATATAGATGGCTGTATTCCATTACAAAGGGGCTCTGGATAGGAAATCGAGCCCTCACCCTTAAAGGCATCATTTACCTTTGGAGTAAAGCACGTCCTCCTCACCCACACTCCTGCTATTGTATGAAGCATTAATCCAGCTTTGGCACAAGAACAGCGGTCTCCCACACACACTTCTTATACACTCTCTCTGTCTGTCTTGCAACAACATTTGAAATCCTGCAAGATCCATCTCTTCTTCTGCATCTCTCCTGAGAGTCTGTTAACCGAACTGTGTGTGTGTGTGTGTGTGCGTGTGTGTGTGTGCGTGTGTGTGTGTGCGTGCACGCAGGGTGCGTTCAAGGTCTGGAGAAAGAGGATGAAACTCAGACAACAATAACAACGCCACGGTTAATGAATGTCCCTCCCAAATCAACGCAGTTCATTGTATCCACTCTTTGTTCTCAGTGTGCTAATTGCCCTCGTGCGGGGTGGACAAAGAAATGTGTGAATGAGTTTGACCTTTTGCCCCCATGTTGCACTGGGTCCTAATCAGTGACTGAGTCACTCTTCACCAGAGAAATACCCCCACAGAGAGTTCAGTAGGCCAGAGGCAGTCCTTACATCAGCGCTTTCTCTCGATCTGCTTCTCTCTGTCTCTCTCTCTCTCTCACACACACACACGGTGTGTGTGTGTGTGTGTGTGTGTGTGTGTGTGTGTGCGTGTGTGTGTGTGCGTCTCCCTGCTGGGTCAATAATCTTCTAGGGAAAGGAGGAAGATATGAGCGAAGGGGTCACAGGGAGAAGGTTATCTTTTCCTATTGCATATTGACATTTAATAATGTGTGTATTCTGGCCTTTATGCGATGAATGTTAATGCTCAAGTAGAGGATAATACGCACTTTATATTGCGTGTAAAAGGTATTTTGAAGCAGCGGGACCTGGCTGCGGTGACGAGAAGCCTTTAAAAAGCAAATCAGATTTCGCAGAACACTTATCTAGACTGAATTCTCTAAATGAAAGTTTATTATTGAGCTCTGAAGCCATCCAAAAGCCAAAGTGAGCTTTTACAGCACACAGCCTTTCTATGAATGTCGCTGGGGGCGAAGGTTAGAAAGGCCGATGAAATTGTTCGTTGAAATCTGAGCAATATGTCTGCCTCACAATTCGCCCCGTGGGCCTCAGATCAAGCCCTGATTTGAGTTTCTCTGCTGAGTTTCCTCAGCGTCCCCTCACTCTCTGCTGGAATAAATAAACAGACCACTAGATTAAGTTTGTTTCAATTAAATATTCATTGTAAAACTCATCAATGCCACGCTGTCGGTCCAGATTTCTATCTTGTATATAGATACCGCTGAGACAAACTGCTGTTGACTTATATTTACTTGTGATCCCTTGTGATTTTATTTAATTTCCTTGCGCACATTAATATATATTTTAACCCGTGACAATGCAAACAGAAAGAAGGTAAATGATAGCTCACCATGGGAACAAATTGTCTTTGTGATTCAACACAATGCATTGATGCCAAGTGTGAAACAGGCCAAGGGGGGGAAGCAGCAAGATTTTCGACTCGGACTCCACAAAATCATTAACAACCTGCTTGAATTATTATAACATTATATTAACATTATGGGAGCTTTATTCCAAAGTTGTTAAGACCCACTTGGAGTTGTGGTGGTGCCACCAGGGTGAGAGCCAAGGGGTCGGTGACCAGGACTGCAGCTGCACCTCTCTCTCCACAAACTGAAGTGTGTGTGCATGTGTGTATGTGTAAGAGAGAAACAAGTGCAATGGTGACACACACACACACACACACACACACACACACACACACACACACACACACACACACACACACACACACACACACAGGCTGTATTATTAATGGGCCAAGGTAATTCCTTCAGGGAAACTCTCCCAGTGAAAATAAACCAGCGCTCTCATGCTAAGAGCCCAGTTAGCCCTGCCAACCAGAGCCCTATAAACACACATCTCACACTCAACTGAACCGACTGCCTGATCCTCCAAGCTCGTCACCTACTGAGGTTTATTTGTCATCTGCAGAAAGATTCAGCAGCCTGCACACAGACATGCACTTCAGGAGCTTCATGCATGTACAAGTGAAACTTTGGTTGTCCCCTCATATTGTCTGCAGCAGATGGGAGACAAATGTAGTATAATATCGGTGTGGCTGTACTGTTTTCTTTAGTCTGACTGAGTCTCAAAGTGTGAAGTTCCTTCACGGAGATGCAGTACAGGGGCCTGGCAGCAGCTGTGAATGCACACATACACATACACAGCAGAGTGCAAGGTCCTGATCCATCTCTGTCTGGTCGATTAGCTGAGCTCAGCGCTGCAGCATCATTAGTGACCAGATGCTGAGAGCCAAGCAGGGAAGGCGTTTGTCTCTGTCTCTGCATCGCCTCAGATAGTCTGAAGACTGCTGCTGCCTTTACAGAAACACACACACACACACACACACACACACACACACACACACACACACACACACACACACACACACACACACACACACACACACACACAAAACACTGCACTCATGGAAATAAAGCCAAGCTAAAAAAGGAGGCTTCTCAGAACATATGTTTGCTGAGCCAGTAATTTCTTTTGTTTCTTTTTTAAAATGCAAAATAGACAAATAAAGGTGACCCGTATGAAAGCCAATTATTGTACATTTGAAAAGTTATTTTTGTACGTTGTTGTTTGTATGTGTTTCTTAATTGTGTATAAGGCAACTCAAAAATATGCAAGAGAGAAACAAAACATGTTTCGCAGACCTGTTACATTATGAAAGTATCATTATGAAACACTTTTTAAAGTGTTTCAGTTTTGTAACTGAAACACTTTAGAAACAAAACACCAGGATTGAAGCAAATTCAAAACTCCAGACTTTTGTGGAGTTGATTTAATACATTTAATGTTTCTCACACACACGTTTAACCCTGATTCTAAGATTTTCTACTCTGGACGTGAGCCAACACTGCCCCAATTCAGCAGACCCGGTATCGACATGAGACCATGATGTGATAAATTCACATGAAATACTATTTATTTGTCTAAGTCATTATTTAAATTCAAGACAGGCTGCTGAATAATACAGCAATCACTGGACTGTTAAAAATTGTTTCAATAAGGTCCTCGCAGGGATTTATACAGATTTTAGATTAACAAGAGCACTGATATATTAGAGATAATTAATGAGTATCAGTTGGTTGTGAGAGAAAACAATGGATCCTGTAACCTTTTCTCTGATGTTTGACTCAAATCCGTCACAGGCCGTATTAAAGTGTAAGCAGACCCATCATCAGTGTCCACTTCCCACAAAGCTAACGGGTCTGTCTGGCCATCAGGGCTCGGTGCTTAGCACAGTGCGAATCTGCATCTGAACCACGGTGTTTACTGTACTTTTCCAGGTCCGCAGCTTTCTTTTATTAGGTGATTGACTCAAAGAGTGGGACACACTTCATCATTTCCTTCCTTTGGAATTGCCACTCTGCCTCCCAAACCTCTCAGCCTGAGATTTGAACGGCCCACACACTGGACCGGTCCAACTGTAATTACAGAAAAGGAAGCGCTGCCCTACCCCAACAATTGGTCCGAAAATTTATCCCAGAGAAAAAGAGAAGCCGAGCGAGACTGAATCCTCACCTTTACATGGTGTTTAAGTTGAAAACAAGTGCTGGTCTACATCTGCTCTGGTTTACAAGGCTAGGTGGGGTGTTGCAAAGACCTGCTGCAAATGAAACCAAGCTTTAGCCTCCAGGACCCCGAGGTGAGAGTGTGCAAGGTCAGAGAGGTTCTCACCTCGGGCACACACACATCTCACCTCATCAATCAGCTCAGACACGTAACCCAAGGCAGCATAGTGCAGCACACACTCGTCACAACACCCTAACCACAGCCTCCACCGAGCTAGACCTCCGTCCGTCACTACCAACAGGGAAAATACTTAATTACATGAAGTCTGGTAACTGCACCTGAGGAAGTGATTTATGTACTTGAACTTTTGGCAATTGTGTCAAAGTCACTCGAAGAGTATTGAGTATGAATATATTTTGCTTTCCGGTTTTACTTTGTAACCTTTACAGTTAGTTAAACTACTTCACTAAGAAACTAAACTCACTAAACTCATTGTTTAGAACAAATGCCTCTTTGGCAATTCAGACAAAAAGATCAGATACCTCTTTTAGCTAGTAACTTGAGATTTTTATAAGCATGTGTGTATAGATATTCCTCCCAATATCAGCTATGGTGCACAAACACATACACACAAACGGAGGTAAATGCTGCAGAGGCCCGTTCAGTGTGTTCAGTTTGGCTCTGCCGATTCTCACATCAGCCCTTTCAGCTCGTCCAGCCCATCCAGATGTGCTCGCACACACAACCTCTAATCTTTTACAGGAAGGAGGCGGGTCTCCTGCCTCTCCTCCCGCCCCTCTGTCCCAGACAGGGCTGTCTTTACCTCAGCTTCCCTCTCACTCACTCTCGTCGTCTCTCTCACTCCCTCTGTTTTTCCAGCACATGCCTGTATTGATGCTGATGGCAGTGACAGGGCATGCATCTGCCCCTCCCGGCCCCTCCACAGCAGGCAGCGGTGTGTAATTACAGTGCAGCGCCGGGCGGAATGGTCCGACTGGTGGGGTGACTGTGGTCTGCTGACAGAGGTGTTTGTTGGACCTAAAGACATGTGCTCTCACTGGCATTCTGGGACAGGAGACTGGCCTCACTGGGCAGACAGCTGTAAGGTGGGCCTTTCTGTACAGGATGCAGCACTCACCTTCCATAACCTTCCTCCCATCAGGCTTCCTGCTTATTGTATTTTCCAGAAGATTTCATCATGAGAGACCCACCACAACTATCTCACCTACAGAGGTTTGGTCCAGACTGTGGTGAATACCTGCATGGCACCTTTAAAAAAAATACTAATTACAGAAACATTGGGCTTTGTTTCATAATCACTCACCACCTTTGCCTCTAACTACTGAGCACAGCAGGTCGGCCTCCACTGTTTGTTCACCACTTGTTTTGGGGTGTAGACGTGTGGTGGTGTTCTGAGGGTACGCAACAGCAGGAGAGGCAGATTGTGTGCAAACACAGAGTCACAAAACATAACAATAATCTGGCGTTCACACAAACTGGAGAGACTAAAAAAGCCAAGAATTTTAAGTGAATTTAAAAATGGAAAAAGTCTAAGTTGTTGTTGTCCCAGTGGTATTCAAAAACAAAACAAAAATTAGACATATGGCAAAATGGAAAACATTCTTGTGGTGCCAATAAAAGCAAATGCTTCGGTTTGTGTAAAGTGACTAAATTCTATTGTGGGCACATCTGTCAAATTGCAGTTTGCTGATTTCAGACAGTATGTGGTCAGGACGAGCTGCACTACAAATCCAGCCGCCACTATTTAAACGTTTCCTCCACTTGAAAGCAACAGATGTCTAATAAAAGTGAACAGTAGAGGCCGACGGTCCATCTCACACCCTTCACTTTTATTAAGAGAGACAAAATAACACAGAAGCCCCAATGGGACCGGGTTCCTCCCTCGTGACCCTGGTTGACCCAAATTAAAGCTGCTTTGTAAAGCTTTCCTTGGCGACACTCTCCCTTTCGGGGACCTCGGTTGGCATCTCCTCCAGTGATGTGCAACCTCATCTCTGTCTCTCCTGTAGTCACCAAGGAAACCAGTAAAAACAGGACTCCAGGACTGACTGAATGAAACCACACACTTCTCTGCTGTTGCTTTAGCGTGTCAGGGAGGGGTCCATCTTGTCTGTGACCTCTCCATATAAAACACTCCCTCCACACCGCAGTAATTAAAACCCACTCCTCTCAGCCAAAACACTGCCGCAAGTGGCCAACAAACAAAAGCTCTAAAAACAACCAGTACCAGAAGTAGACCTCCACACACACACACACGCATACACATACACACACACACACACACACACACACACACACAAACGTACTGTAACATATTATAGGTATTGTTGTTGCATTGCATGCTGCACTGAGCTGTTGAACAGTGTGCACTTTATAAGCCTTTGTGACTAAAATAAACCCCATCAACATTATGTGCAGCTGGTTTCCCTTTAAAAGATAATTCCACTTTATTACAACTCGGGTCTTCGAGTATTTGGTCAACGTTCGTGTTGGTTTTGACATGTGTTCACCAAAGTGATTACTATGATCTGAGAGCACGGCATCATTGCTACAATAAAATCTAATGATGCAAAAAACACATGCAGACACTTTATTTAGAATATAAATGAGGATCAAAAGTTTCAGTAAGATCCCTGAACAACAAGCCTAGTGTATACAGTAGGTTACAGGCGAGTAATTTGTCTTTAAAATAAATCATATCTAACTTTTTTGTTTGTTAAAAACAAGGTTATATATATACTATATGACTGCTCGTTGTTCTTCTCTTGTTGAGCTATTAGCTTGAAACCTAATAACAGATTGGAAGGAAGTCCAAATGTAACATGTAACATGTCCTGGGCCGATAGCTTGACTAAGCAATATGAACAGGATGACTTATCTGCAATAAGGGGAGCAGTAGAGAAGTGTGCACACTGCTGCTCTCTGCAAGAACACACTGCTGAATTCCTGGCTGGCAGACATTTCACTTTGACCCAGACCATTACCATACAGAGGTTGACAAGCACTCCAGCTCTCTGCCCACAACTGCAGTCAAGCGGAGCACAGCCCAGTCCTCAAACCTTCAGCTAAACATCCTGCCCCATGTCCTCTGCTATGCACACTCAGCGCTGGGGGAGTAAATCCTTTGCCCGGAGTGTTTGAAGGACACGTCTAGTCAAAGACACAGTTTATTTGTCCAAGGTTGGTTTGAAGGCTCACTTATTACGACTTAGAGGCCTGTTGCCGCACCAGCCATGTGTGATTTCCCTTCCATGGTATGAACCGTGTGGGTACACATGAGAGCAAGTCCAGTTCAGAAACATGTTTCAATAACCTATATTTTTCCTTAACCACCCATGTGAACAATAAAAACAATCATGTCCGCTCTGACAACAGTGCAGCAGGATCCATGACAACCAAACACAAAAAGCTCCAGTTGAACACAATGACTGTATGATAGTGACGACACTCGTGCATCCAGAGCCAAGACATGATTGCCTGATTGTACCCATTCCAACTTGCTTTGGGACGATATTCTGCTTCAAGCAAACCATAAACGTGCCCCACTCTGCAGGAATATAAATGAACTGAGAGCAGCGGACATGTGTGGTAAGAAGACGGCAAATCTTTCCTCACTATTGTTTTAATGTTTCTCATGATTCAGCTTCTCTCAGAGTGCAATGTCCTTTTCCTCCACTATAACAAATCATTTGATTTGTCAGTTGCCTTTGGGACATCTCATATAACACCCTAATCTCCATTTTGCCGTCATAAGTTTGGATCATTTTACTGTGGAGATATTCGGCCCCGCTCAGAGGTTTGTCAAGGTGAAAAATGTTCGATCTAACATGCTGAAATAGCTAAAGATCACTGTTTCAACACATAGAACTTTTAAATGGGACAGAGGCAAGGAGTCGCTGGGAAGAAATTTTATTTGCAACATCTTATCATCAGATATTTCCCTTGACATTGTAAATATGTGTGAGTGCCAACATAAACAGTCTGTAGAAACATAAACTGTTTTGAGTTTCAAGAAGGACCCATTTATTGTCATTTTAACTGGTGTTGAAATGAAGGAATTGTATTGCGACAGACTATAATGGGATTGGATATGGTTTTATAAAGTGGAGAAATACAATTCTCTCAGATGAAATCAACCAGGTGGCTAAACTTTAAGCGTGTCTTAAAGACATAAAAACCTGGATGACCTGCAACTTCCTGTTGTTGAACTCAGACAAGATTGAAGTTATTTTACTTTTACAGAACACTTAAGAAACCAATTATCTGATGATATGGTTTCTCTTGATGGCATTGCTCTGGCATCCAGCACCACCGTGAAGAATCTTGGAGTTATCTTTGATCTGTACTTTTCCTTTAACTCCCACATAAAACAAATCGGAAGGACAACCTTTTTTCACATAACATTTAAAAAATCAGGCATATCTTGTCTCAAAGCGCTGCAGGAAAGTTGATTCAGGCATTTGTTACTTCCAGACTAGACTACTGTAACTCCTTATTATCAGGCTGCCAGTTAGGGCTGGCTTTGTCAGGAGAGGGAGAGTCAAACAACTCCCCTCGTGGTTCCTGAGGGTCCGTGATTCCGTCAGAGATCCTCTCTACATCCTTTTGCTGACACGGATCGTGGTTATCGGGATCGCGGTCCATGCCCACTACTCATTATATGACTCATTTCTGTTATAATCATGTAATGTGCTATAACTCTGTTAAGTTGTTCCTTCTGTACACATGGCATCTATTGCTTCTGTCCATCCGGAGAGAGGGATCCTCCTCTTTTGCTCTCCCGAAGGTTTCTTCCCTTTTTTTCCTGTGAGAGTTTTTTTCTATTTTTTGGGGGAGTTCTTCCTGATCTGATGTGAGGTCCCGGGACAGGGATGTAGTATGTGTACGGATTGTAAAGCCCTCCGAGGCAAATATGTAATTTTGGGCCATACAAAATAAACTGAATTAAATTGAACTGGTGAACCAGATAAACCTTTAATGCTATAAGACCATGAAACCACCAAAACCGCCTCAGGATGCTTCAAACTAGGTATTCAGTGCTCGTTGGATCTGAAACCCCCAAACATACAGTATACTCTGCTGTACGTCACTTTTTGCAAGCACTACCTTTTGGCCTGTCGCAACTATTAATAATTTATAAAGTAATTGACTGATTAAGTGATGACTTATCATTTTTGCAAAATCGTTAAATTCAGATTTCAGTGTACGCGGAGTGCTAGAGCAGCAAGTTTCTGGTCGAGAGAGAAGGAGAGAGAGAGAGAGAGAGAGAGAGAGAGAGAGAGAGAGAGAGAGAGAGAGAGAGAGAGAGACAGAGACAGAGAGAAAAAAAAAAAGCATCTCTCGTAAATAGATCTTTGTTTACAAGAGACTCCACCACGCACCTTTAACGCAGCATTGGCCACTCGTTTGCTTTGAGCACACTGAGCCCTTTATGGTTCAGAGGTTCTTGCGATACATCAGTACAGAGACACTGTAGCATTTATGTGCTCTGAGTATTCAGGGTTCATAATAGGTTCCCTGACAGCAGATACATTCATGCATGAAAGGAAAGCAGACATGGAAGTCTGGCTGATAAAAGCACAGCCGGCCGTGTGTGTGTGTGTGTCCGACATGCTGTATGTTTAAAGAAGTCCTTTGTTGTGGGCCCTGGTTGGGTCACATACAGTCTATGACTGAAGCCACAGGCCTGACTCAACAGCGGGGTCTCAAAGCTCCTGATTTAAAAGGCTCATATACATATATACCCTCAAATAAAAACTTCACTGAGGCAGCTACCAAGAATACTCGAAAGTAAGAGAGCAGAAGTCCGACACACGTCTGACATTAAATGATCTGAAATCCACCGCTTATGCTCCATCGCTCTATGACATACCAACAGTCACATATGGGTAAGCTCTCAACGCGTTGGCACAGAGCCAGGATCAACACCACTCCCTCCACACTCCCGGTTCAGTGTAAGATCGATGAGTCTGCTGCACACTGCTCCCTCATTGTCTTCGCCATCCACTCAACGGCAAATCTGAGCATCACTCTTTACATCGTTATGCATTTCTGTGGAACCGTGCACCTGTTAAAACATACACGCGGGACTGACCGTGATATTGCGCATCTGTGACATGAATAACATAGCCATCCACCTGACACTGCCGCATCCCTCCTCTCAGAGCGCTGACAGACGGGGCCTCCACACTCCTCATGGACACATTTAATCCTGCTGCTGCAGAAAATGAAACTATAATTAAAGGCAGCAGGTTCCAGCGCTCAGCTTTCTCCTTCGAGGATCAAACAAAATCTGTTCCAAGTGTTGCTATGATCAAACCGGATGGTGATCCGCTGCTGTTGATTTCTGGGTTACAGATGTTTATAAAACTGCTTCAGGTTCCAGACTGACAAATGAAAAGACCATTATTTAATTACTGAGGAAACAGAGATTAACTTCAGACATAATGTGAATGAGCCAACATTTCTGTAATGTCTTAGTTTCGCCTATAAGCATTTGGCTTGAATTGTCAGGATTTGCAATAAGGCTGGGTTATAATTTAATAACATTGTAATGTATTGCTTTTAGTGGACTTCCAGAGTTATAAACTAACAAATGAGCAATTGGTGTTTTCTTTTTAATGTTTTGCCTGACGCAATGAAATGGCAGAATCATCCTTAATTTGATTATTCTGTGGATGCCTTGTCATAAAATAATCTTGATATTGTGAAAAATAATAGGAAAAAGGGGTCATAGCTAAGTTTTACTGTCTGTATATCAATAAAGGAAAAATAGTCTTAAAATTAAATCATTAAATATTTCTTTTGTATTGCCAAGCATCAATTTGGAAGCAGCTTTCACTTTCCAAACTCTTTTCTCTTTTTTTTGGACCGGCGCACCCTCGGCCTTGGCACAGATATTTTGAACCTCTCTTGAGCCTGTGCGGCTTTGAAAACTCACACAAAGCTGAAGTATCAAAGAGTTGATTGACAAAGCTAATTTTATTATGCTGCTAATTAGCATTCAACCTATATGACCTGGCTTTTTTTGGCAGCGTTCGCAAAGTCTTCTTGTGGTTTGAGATTATTTTGTCTAACGCCATGCATGCAGAATTAGCATACATGTAGATGCACACTCACATACACACACAAACACACACACACACACACACACACACACACACACACACACACACACACACACACACACACACACACAGAGTGAGTGGAGTAAATGACTGTGTGACGCTGAGCTCCTCTCAGTCTAATCCCTGAGTGAATGGTGTGCTGTGTGCCAGGCATTCCTCTGTGTCTTTCTAAGGCTTTTTGGGGATTAGACCCCACTTACTTCCAGGGGCCGCAGGGTGGGATCAAAGCTGATTGGGCTTTTTGGGTTCAGGGTGATAGTGTGCGGAACAGTAAGCCACTACTCAGGTAGACTCGCATGGGGAGGCACCGGAGAACACGACACCACGGCCGAGACGTGAGACGGTGACACGAGTCGTGCACACCTGGTGGGGGTCAAACCTGCGTTAATCCAGCACAACTCTAACCGACACTGTGCTGAGTGATGGCTGGCCTGCAGGAGGTAAAGCTTAAACTCAGGCAATAATCCAAGAATGCCGGACCCTGGCTCGCTGAGGTTACACAAACACAAATCACAAATCATGGCTCTCGTACAGTTTACACAGGATAAGGAGCCTTTCATGATGGAGACATGAATGGATATGTATTTGAAAGACTGTGCAACAATATGGGCCTTATTCTCCTGATCAGTCGCACTGCAGGTTTTACACCGGCTAAACCTACATCCAGCAAAACGGAAGACAGACATAACAAACACGATGACCGATATGTCGTGACCTCAAAGCACTTCAACAGATCCATAAAGCGGCTGACCTTCACCCCGGCAGGAAAAAAAAGGTTTTCTTTAATCCCTTTAAGACAACGTGGAGGAAGTGGACAAAGTCTCTATGGTGACCTACAATGTGTAATTTTTTGAATAAATATTTGAATTACCCAAACAGCCCACAGCGAGACAGATACACAGAGATGGATATTGTCTTATGTCAGAGATAGAACAGCAGGATTAACAGGGAATACATGGCGACCCACTGGGAAGTTACATGGTGTGCCGTATTTCTGGAGAAAGCCAACGGCAAAAGCAGACACACAGTGCATGCACGCACACTAATGACTGGAAGTAGACATTTCAAAGGCAAATCCACGCGTAGCCAGAGCTATCAGCTACATCTCAATCCTGATGACAAACACTTGCATGTTTTGAATACTCCCTCGGAAAATAAACAAAGTGACCTTCAGAGGATTTCAGCACCCTGCAGATAAGTATAATCATGACAGACATTAACCAGCAAACAAAAAACTAAGTTGATTATGTGTGCATGCCACACATCTCTTCATCTCATCAGCCCAGATGGGAGATTATTACCCACGAAGGCCCTTTGTGTGCCTCATGTGTCTTGTTGCATCTACATGTTCTATCTCTGCTCCGTCTTGGAGGAACACCAAACCCTCAACACCCAAAACCCAGCGACGACACCTCAGGCCTGGTCTGTGTTAACTCCAACATGTGGTTCTGTCTCATGTCTGCCTCCTCGGACAGATGGAAACCCTCTAGCATGTGGGGGTATGTTTGTGTTTTGCACCATTGGAGATAAGTACGCATGCTCTGTGTGCTCTACAAAGAGATGATAAGCTAAAGAGGGGCAGTGCAGCGCTGAGCTGTGCACAGGACAAAAATACAGACACAGCTGGTTTTTTTTTTGTACAACACAGTCTTCAGATCAGAGTCCTGGAAGGTTTGGGCATGGGAGCAAAAGAAAAGAAAAGAAAAGGAGGAGCCGTTTGTTGTCACACCTGTGTGTTTGAATCATGTTGAGTAGGAATTTCTGGCCCAACTTCACCTACTTCAAAGTTGCATGCAGAAGGGAATTGGTCAGAAGAGTTTAAAACCCTTTTAATAGTCATTTTACAAAGTATGTTTTAATCAGAGGAGCATGAAAAAAAAGTAATTATGTATTTCTCTGTATTTGGTCCATAAAGCGCATCTATCAGGAGTGTCTCTCATGTATGACATACTATAAAAACACTCACTGAAAGATAAACGTTTACAAACTAAGCGTTGCTGGAGAATTATCTTTTGATTCAAACATCTAAGACATAATTACATTGGCATTTAAAAAATAATAATATAGCACTGCTGCTAATGCTCGTTTTAAATTTTAAATAAAATTGTCATGTATTGTAAATCAATAAATATCGTAATTATTTTTCAAACCATCAATGAGCTTTAATACCAGACATTAACAAAAAGACTCTACTCCATAAAAAATGAGTCCAAACATTAAAATCAGCAGTGTTTTCTTTATCAGGGTAAAAAATGTTAAGACTAACACAAACCAGCGAAGCCACTCGATAATTGAAAAATTTCACTAATGCACTCTTTCTTTATAAAAGTTATTTAATATCCAACTTAAGGCAGAGATGCTAACTGATGGGAGTTTGGGTGTTAATCTAACATTCGCTCTCAGGCTAAATACTGTGACACAGGAACTCTCCCGCAGTTTGTAAGCGCTCTGCAATTTACTGCCTCAGCTACAGATCACTCAGAGAGAGAATAATGAGAAAACTGCTGGGAAAAATAAAAAAAGGAGTGAAGATAAGAGAGAAGAAGAAAATAGGAGCTAGAGGGAGGATGATGAGATGCTTTCATTCACAGTGTCTTTAAACACACATCAGAATGAGGGTCTTATCTCTGAAAAGCACTTCAATACAACATGCCCACAGACAGAGCTGACTATGTGAAGACAAGCACCCGTGGATGAAAGCACACACATACAGAGGAGAGGCTCCCATGCATGGGAGTGCGAGCAGATTACGGGATCAGAGGAAACACACATCAAAACGCAGCAGAACCGTCGCTGCCTTTACAGAAACAACCAAACGAGAAGCGAGCAGCGCCGAGGCATCCATCATGTCGCTCCCGTCAGCTATTAAAACAGACTGTGTGATCACAGCTTCAGGTCAACAGGGGTCGATGACCCCGCGGGGCTCCAGCAGTGGCTGACGTGGTGGATGCTGCTCTTATCTCAGCGCCGCAGTACAAAGGAACACAAGCGCCCCTTCAAACTCCTCCCTGCTGGCACTCACAAAGTTTTCCAACAACAGCTCTCCCTTGCAAACGCACTGTGAGAAACCTCAAGACAACTTGTAGACTCTTTAGTAACAGCTATCTATCTATATTGTAGTAAGGACTATATCATTTTTTTATGATTGATAAATCAATTAGTTTTATGAAATGAATATATTTTTTTAAAAATAATTCAATTCAATCAATAAAATTTTTCATTTGGATTGCTAAACTAATCGATTAACGATTTTAATCTAATATTACAGAACATAGTTCATACTTTTTCAAATTGTTGTTCCAAAACTCAAAGATATTCAATGTAGGAATCTATAAAACCAAGAAAAGCAGTGAATTCTCATAGACTGTATGTAGCCAGAGCATGATGAGAACGTTTGATTGATACATTTTGGACGATTAGAAGTATTTAATGACCTGTACTAGCTCACATGATTATATACATTTAAAAAGTCCTGAATACGAGAGCTCTTAGCTCCAGAGATTAACGCTCCTCCGTCAGAGGGAGCGGAGCGCTCCGACACTTACAAACTAGGAGGAAACATCTGGCCCGTCTTGACTAAATATGTCTCCCGTGTGTGTGTCTGTGTTTACAGGTTGTGCCTGTCTAGTGTGTACATGTATTGACGTGTGTGTGTGTGTGTGTGTGTGTGTGTGTGTGTGTGTTTGACCAAACATGTGTGTATCCGGTCTGTCCTCCCCTCTTCAACACTGATATCTGGCGATGTGAGTTGTGCTCCGGAGCAGACCTGGAGGTCTTGGCTGACCGACCTGATCTCTCCAGACATTTGGAGCTGCAGTAAAAATGGATGGATGTGTCCCACTGTCTGACTCCAAGCCCTAAAAACGTACAGTATATCAGGATATGTCCCACTGGAAGATAACGAGAGAGTGTTTGTGCTACTTCACAGTAGTCGAACACAGACAGGTTAAAGTACAGAGCGGCTGATTATTAAGGATTTCAAGAGGCAGCGGTCAGCCAAAAACCATCACCGGCACTTCTCATGAGCTCTTAATCCTCTTACTCACCCTCCATCCTCTGCTATTCAACAAGTTTTAATTGATTCATAAAAGTCACTATTAAGAGATTACGTTTCAACATCCACACACAAAAGATGAAAGCTAATTGCAGATTTAGTGGACTGCTTCTGTTTTATCTGCAGAGTGTTAAACTACTTATGAAAGCTGTTCAAAACACAAGTGACAATTTATGGCAAACCAAGCTTTAAAACTCATTATACACCATTTACCTAAAACTATTGGCCAGATTCAGTTTAAAGCTTCAGAATAACACATGAGGTCACTCGGTGGTGAGATTAACAGACTCAACACAAGGGGAAAAGTAGTTTTATATGGTTTTAATACAAAGTCCTCCTCCCTATTTCTGTGAGGTTAAAAACAAAAAAATGCAAAGGGTTATCATAATTCATACATGAGATCATGAGATAAAGCCTTCGAGCCTCGGGGCTGATTTCATAGCGACAAAGTATCTTGTATCTCTGCACCGCTGAGTCACGCAGACTACACTTCTCGAAGGTTTGTGCATCCACCGAGCTTATTCCCATGGGGGCAATATGATGGCGACATAGTTACATTATAATTAGTCATTTTAAGGGTCCAATAAATCCTCAAAACAATATTTGTTGTGTCCTTTTCTAACAACAAACAATCCATTGCTGTCATTTTTCTTGTGAGGAAAGTCGAAAAGGGTCCGCTCATCCAAATTGCACACTTATATTTCAACACTGTGAGCACCACAAACTGAACTCCTATATATAATAAATAATAATACTATTCTGCATAAAAGACAATGTAGACAAATATAGACTTTGTGCTCCACAACTTCTCAAACAGGTCCAGTGATTAAAAGATAGAGTTTCACAATGTCTCTGTAGCCTGAACGTGGCCCAGCTATCCTCGGCCATTAAGCAGCTCCCTTTTCCCTCTGCACCGCATTATTCCATTCCCTTCTAACATCTACACTTTTCATCAACAATTCTAGCCCCAAATCTTTCGTTCACACATCATCATCAGAGTCAATCTGCTGACGGTCGCCATGCGCGGCTCCACCTGTCTGTGTGCTGCACACAGCCTCTCAGACCGGTCCTCCAGGCTGATCCAGAGAGGAGGGCGGCTGCTTGCCGCTGACAGAAGCTGCCTCGCTCGTGACTGAGAACCTCCTTAAAAAAAAAAGCTCAGCTGCACTTTTAGAATAAAATGTGAACTGGCGGGATCTCGGGCTAAGGTTTCTGCGCTGTCAGGTGCAGCTAGGGGAAAGGAATTCCAGCTTGGCGGCAAAGAGCTGCTCTGATGGATGCATGATACTGAGCACTGTTTGTAATTCATCTCCCAGCGTGCCCTCTCCTGTCTCTGCGCTCATCAGGGCAGGTTTTTAGGCCTCCATCACAATAAGTCCTCCACAGAGAAAATATGAATTCACTGCAGAGACTTAACTGTCACTCTTATTCAGAACTGAATAAGAGTGACAGTCTTTTTTTATTTCTGGCAGATATCGATGCTGAGGACAGTCTTCAGTGTAGATGAAGATAAAACAGAGGAACAAAGGACAGTTGAACCACAATCATGTATTACAAAGTGCACTCAATTCTCCCTGGCTATCTCAGTTCAACATCTTGCTAGAAGTTGAAGCATTTGTATGGTGCTTTCTCCGGATTTAATCATTCTTTTGATCCACTGATACTCAGGCGCTAAAAGGAACACATTGTACTGCCTTAGCATGACCAGCTCACTACATACAGCTCGGAGGAGTCTCAGAAATTCAAGACTGACACCGAATGAGTATGTTAAGAAATATCCTGTGCTTGTCTTAGTACAGTGCTGCCGCTTTAGGAACAATACTTGCTATTATTCTGCAGGAAAGCCCAAACCCCTGCACCCCTCATTTCTCTGCCCTTTCACCCCTTTGGCGTCTCTATGGCTGCCCAACCACACGTAGGGGGTAGCGGTGCATGGACTGTGAGACAGAGCACACAAAGACTAGGGAGCCTCAAATCTAATTTTACTTCTGAAGTTCAGTTATATTATGAAAAGATTAGATACCTTGAAGGAACATTGTGGTTATGACTCGTAGAGGAAGCACGAACGATGCTCATCATGGTTATTGCTTCAGCCTGTTCTTTGTCCTTTTACCAGTAACATGAACAGGCCTTTCCAGTCAAGAGCACCCCTCCATTTCCCCTTCTCTTCATGTCCCTTAAAATATGTTCTGGTTTAACACAACAGTGCCATCCCATTTCTTTTCAAGCGTCCGCTTGTGAAAACAAGAGAGGAGGAAAAACACATCTTTTCTACTCTCGCTCTCTTTGCCTTTCCCACCTGGCAGCGCTTGGGGAAACGTGTCCCATTGGAGCTGTGCCACCCATTCATTAGTACAGCCTTTCTCGTTTTACACACTCATCTCTTACTGCATCTCGGAGAGAGGGAATATATCCCCCCCCCCCCCACTTTCGAGCGAGGCCAGAGGGAAGACAGAGCTGGGCTCCGAGTCTCAGGACAAACTGTAATTCTCCACTTTGTCTCGGGGTCGAGAACCCATCTGGCCGCAGATTTAGTAACTCTGCTTCAATAGGGCCCTGTTTACTCGAGTAGCTAGGTTTACACAGGCAAAGTGAAGGGTTCATATAAAACGCATTAACTGAGAATAATCCTTTTGGTCTTTTGTAAATAGGATGTAATGATGGGGGATGTCCAAAAAGGGTAACTGCTTTGAAAGGCCAATTTGTGTGCTGGCAGTGGTTCAGAACCAGATCCTCTGAACTGAAGTTTCTGACATATCAGTGTCAACATTTACCTAATTTCACATAGATATTGAGTCACGTATTTCAGTATTAAACACAATGGACAAAAAACTACAAATATGTAACCACTGTGAACCTCCAAAGAATGTCTACAGTGAAAATGATGCTTTTACTTTTCCTACTCATTTTCTTTTGTTCTGTAATGTGTAAAATAAGAAGCATATGTAATTTTGTGGACAGTTCAGCCGCAATGAAACTTGAATCTCTAAAACCACATGTATTTTTTTTACTGTTAAGGGGTTGCAGAGTAACAACATAAGCTGTGGTCGTAGCTGATAGCTATGCCGTAGGGCAGTGGTTATCAACCTTTTTGGAGACATGGACCCCCTGTAAAATAGTTTTTTTTCAAACATTATTAATTACTTTTCACGTTTGGAACGTTTGGAATTTGTGCTTGAAAATTTGGTCAAATCGTTAATTGAGAAAACAACATGAAGCGAGACGATGAAGGCTTAGTCGTAATCTTTTTAGTGAAACCTGTGTTTGCCTTGATAGTCGCTCCCTATCACAGTGAATACCAGAATGTGAACACAATTACAGTGGAGAATATAATTGAAGCATAATATCATCTGATAATGTACGATCCGTCTGGTTTTGCCAAATCACAAATCAACTCCCTTGCCGGAAGAACCTGCAGCAACACTGATGCACGATTACACATAAATCCCCATCAGTACAGACCTTGTTACTGCCAAAACAGTACAGTATGGCAAGAGAACCTTGCAACAGCTGTATACTTCGTTTCATTAATGTGCTATCAGGTTGTCAGGCCTGTTGTCTCCACAAAGCTGACCAGACATGGTCTCACGGGGCCACATGCGATCCCCATCAGATGAGCTCGAGCCCAGGAAGACAACATGGAGCGCAACCAACAGAAATAAAAAGAGACATGATTGACATCATCCTCTGTTCCTCACCCGCAAGGTCAACGATAGCAGCATACTAGCTCTGGCACAGTAGCCGTGATTTACTGCCCCGTCGGTCTGTCGTGAGGCAACACATGCAACTCATATACAGTGTGTCTGCATTCAGAAAGAGAGAGAACGCGAGCGTGTGTCTCTGTCCCGACCGTATTGATGACAGAGTCAACGAGTTCAGCTCACTTTTTCTCCTGTTTGTGCTACCCGAGTCATCCGTGGTGTAATGCATGTTTAATATAGCCTGAGTCACATGTCTGTCCCTACACACAAACTAGATTTATGTGTGTCTGTGCTTGTGGGAGCAGGTGTTTCAAGAACATGTCCGCGTGTGTTGCTGCCAGGCTCTGACTGTGAGTGCAGTATGAATGAGTGAGAGAGCCATAAACACCTGAGGAAGCAGGAACACACAGACACCCTCTCTGGACTGAATTTATGGTCCCGATTGAGGCAGAGGAGGGGGGAGCCGTCATGCACAGCTCGGCTCTGGTCCTGGCGAGGGTCCAACCAAAACAACGGGGCTGTTAAAGCCCCCCTGGAAGAGTCCCAGGGGGCAGCGGAGCGGACGGAATGCAGGTCTGGGTTTAGAGGTTCAGGGGTACGTCCTGTTGTTAATGAGCTCACCCCGCTGGGCCTCTCTGGCTCTGAGCCCCTGACACTGTCTCACCAGCCACACCAGCGCGCTGCCACAACCTCTTCCTGGACTGGTCCTGGACCACTGAAGCATAGCGCACTTCCTGGACAACGTGAACATCACCTTGTGCCCCTGAGATGATCTCAACAAGATGTTTGTCTCCGAGTGAACAAGAAGACGGTCAAAGGAAGTGCTGTCTGTGCAGCACTGAAGAAGGAAGATGCCTGAGTGTGCGTGCAGGGCCGTGTGTGCGTGGATATGAAGAGAAGCCCCTGAGACAAGACCTCCGACGATGCAGCAAAGGAGATATGAGCTCTTTCCTAAATGATGCATGTCTTACATGCTCTATTAGTGCAGGGTAAACACCACTTTCTGTGAAACACTGCGGCGCTGACATGCAGCAGATTTAGTTTTGTATAGCACATTTTCACACACGATTGCAATTCAAAATCATTTTCAAAATACATTAAAAACATGAAATAATAAAGCCCATACGGGACAAAAAAAAGGTGCAATGTGTGAGATCTATATGCTTATGTTAAGGATAAGGATATATTTATTGTCATTGTAAAAAAAACATACAACGAAATTACATTGGCAACAGAAAGTTAAGACAGCAGTGACATAAACAAACATGTATGACATGTAAACTAATTTAAAATGGCATTTTTTTTTAAATAAAAAAAATAGATAAGACATAAAACACAGGCATCAATGTTTTTCAAGTGCAAAAGTGACTGTCCGGTGTGAGCTGGGTGGGGTGGTGGGGTGGGGGTGATGGAGGAAACCGCTCTTGGGAAAAAGCTCTATTTTCTTTAACTTTATTGTATTATTATGTACGATCAATTTGACATTCAAATGGTTGTCATTTTTAACCATGAACAATTTACTATGTCCATAATCTATAATAAAACAAATAACACTGCGTCTTAAAAATCCCAGGGTCTAATCACATTTCTGCAGATCGTATATATCTATTGTGGTTATCACAATCTTCTACAAACTCTTGGTGACTGTATTTCACATTAAGATGGTGAGGCTTTACCTGGGACCTATTTTCTTACCTAATTTATAGCGTGCCTGCAAATTATAACCATATCAAACCCTTAATAAACACTGGCCTCTAGTCGTAGACCATAGCAGTCTAACAATAGAAGTAGTATGAAGATTATAACAGACAGTTAGCATAAATGTATAGATGATAAGTTGCAAACTCAGTTCTGAGTTGCGACTTACGTCGGAAACTTAATCTCTAGAGACATTCTGTCATCCTCTGCTCTGTCCTCTTCCAGCCAATCCAGTGAGGTCATTTCTCTTTGGTCAAGACGATTGGCTCCTCTGTCTAGTTTGAATATCTCTAATTAGGCCGACTGCTCATGC